>NW_024070204.1:44882332-45400443 GCF_014754425.2 Oryx dammah | reverse complement strand
GCGGTGGGTTTGCGGGAGTAGTGTCGGGGCAGCGCTGCGGCGGTGGGACAGCGCTGGCGGCGGCGGTGGTGTGGTAGTGCTCTGGCAGTCGGAGGACCAGAATGTCAGTAGCAGTGGTGGCGGCAGTCGGGTAGTTGAGCAGCCCTGACTAGCAGCAGCAGCATGCTCCAGGCTGTTTCTCAGGCTCCATGGAGATAATCTCCCTGCGTCCTCACAGTAATCCTTTTGTTTATGGATGAGGAAACTGTGTCGCGGGAAAGTGAACTAACTTCCCCACAGTCACAAGGCCATAATGTTACGGGTGGTGGTGGTGTAGTCGCTAAGTTGTGCCCGACTCTTGTGACCCCATGGATTGCAGCCAGCCAGGCTCCTCTGTCCATGGGATTTCTCCAGGCAAGAATACTGGAGTGGGGGTAGGGGGTGCCATTTCCTCCTCCAGGGGATCTTCCTGACCCAGAGATCGAACTCGAGTCTCCTGCATTGCAGGTGGGTTCTTTACAGCTGAGCCAGTGGGGAGGCCATGTTATGGGTCCGGAACTCAAATCCTGCCCTTCTGATTCCATGGCCTTTCTATTAACCACTCTGCTATACCAATACTCAGGGAGCAGGAACAAGGGCCCTCATAGGGCTGTGGTTCAACAGATTACACTTCAGGCCTCAGGTTACGTCATCCTTTATTATGAAAGCTAGGCTCCTGATTCTGTAACCATTTTTCTAGCATATCTTGTTCTTATTTATTTACTGAATTATTTCCATTTCAATCTAAAACCAATTTGAAGCAGCTTATACAACTTATACAGCATAAACAAATAAAGAATGAATGATGTAGTGTGGTAGACATCTTGCTTCCATCAGCCATTCTAATACCTGGCATACTTGTGGCAGGAAAATTATAACATTTATTGCTTCAAAATTTGCTCACCAACCAGAAGGTAATATGCAAATTTTGACAAACTCTTCATAATTGTTCATGTTTTTAAAACGTGAATGGTAAATTTCCTTTGACATTTAAGTATAAATAGCATGTTGAATTTTTTGCACTGTACATAATCAAAATATTATCTGAATTATAAACACATTATAATTGTGGATAGCACAGCGAAAGAATACAGTTTATTCTAACTCAAATTTAACCTTAGAGTCATTTTTGTCTATTTCATGTTTCTCTAAAATAATACAAACAGGCTTCCTATTTTTTCTAATAATATAGAATGCTTCAACACAGTATAAAAATATACGTTTGGCCACAAATTATTTTAGTCGTGGTGGCCATTTAAATTCATTGTTGCAAGTGGTAAATTGGAGAAGGTTGTGAGAAGTTCAGGTGGAGATGCCTGCAGGCAGGCAGGTAAGCATCTGTAACTTAGGCCCAGTGGTGCCCACTTACAGCACAAAGTGTGACTGCAAAGCCAGTCAAAGACAGGAGACACAAATGAACACAAATCCACTCCCATCATCAAGCTACTCCAATTGGGAATGAATATACATGTGTGTGTATGTGTGTGTGTGTACATGCACACTCAGCTGCTTCAGTCCTGTCTGACTCTTTGCGACTCTATGGATTGTAGCCAGCCAGGCTCCTCTGTTCATGGAATTCTCTAGGCAAGAGTACTGGAGTGGGTTGCCATTCCATTCTCCAGGAGATCTTCCTGACCCAGGGATCGAACCCATGTCTCTTGTGTCTCCTGCATTGGCAGGCGGATTCTTTACCACTTCACCACCTGGGAAGCCCATGTATGTATATATGTACAAAAGGCCTCAAATTAAACATGTTTAAAATAGGATGTGCTCTGAAATTTTCTATTTGCCTTTAGTCTCTCAGCTCTCTATCCATTCTGCATACCACCACCAGAACACTTACATTAATGTTTGCGTGTTGTTTTTCTTCTGAAAGTCTTCTGAAAATAATTGCCAGTAAAATCCATGGACTCCATGCTTGCTTGGGCAGGTTGACTTGCTAAAACAACAGCCATTTATTCTTTGCCACCCAACTACAAAAGCTGGAAAGCACATGCTTCTTGTCTCAGCCTCTCTTTCACTTGCAAGTGGCCACAGGCTTAGGTGTAAACAATGAGATATAAGACCCCTGGAGATTCTTGGGAAGATTGATTTTCTGATGAAAAGGACATATGTGGTTGTTGCTGTTCTTTCTTCCTGTCTCCTGTGTTGAATATGATCATAATGACTGTAGATTAGGCATCCATTTTGTCACCACATGGAGACAGATACAAGGATAAACAGTCCCTAAAGATGGCAGAGTAATAGAAAGACTTTGGTCCTTGAGGACTCTGTTGAACTGGTGACACAACCCTGAGACTGCCTGCTTTTGGATGTATTGTTAAGAAAACAACACATTGTCTTTATGTTTTAATGAGGTTTTCTGTTTCTTGCATATTCCTAATTCAGCTTTGCCTTCAAACACCTACACTATCTGATTTAAAGTTGTCCTTCCATATGTATCTGTGTTTTCTTGGCTACCTGATCACTATGTTTTGGAAAAATCTTCATTATTTCCATGTCTAGAACATGCCCTGGCCTTTCCTGCATCAGTGATTTCGCGCCTGCTATTTCTTCTGTGTGGAATTCCTTTTTAATTTTCTTTTGTATTCTTCTGCCAACACTGCCCTCCTTTTGTTGTCTCTAGTCTTGCTGTATAGTCTTGGATGTCCACTTACATGTCACGTCCTTCATGAAGATTTTTCTGCTCTTACTGGAAGTGATAGCTTCCTTCTTGAATTCCCATGAAACCTGGCTTCATGCAACCAAGAGCACACCAAGTCCCAGAATACAATCATTTAAGTTCTAAATTGTAATCCTTGACTAAAATCTGACTCGTATGTCAATATTTCTTCTTGGGGAGGGATTGAACCTAGGTGTTTATCTATTTTTCTAAATGAGTAGATGAATGAAGAAAGCAAGTGAATTCTAGCTTTCAAAAGTGTCAAGTAGCTTGGGAGCAACAGAAACTGAGAAGGGGTGGAATAGGGAGGATTCCATAAATAGTGTCAAAGCGTATTCACTCACTGTGAAGAGGTTATGAAAAGCTCCATCAATTTCAGGACAGCCTAATGAGGTTTGTGTTGATCTCAAGGAATGAAGCAATTCTTGTGTCTCAGGGCACATTTTGACTGTTGGGTAGTACTTTTTTACATTGCTTTTGTTCCATGTAATGAGAATTGGGTACATAATTCTATATATTCTAGTAGGAACTCTGGGCCCATAAAATATTCTAATATAAATTATATTCTTTGAGGTTTTATTCACATGTTTTCTTCTTATTATAACCTAATATGCTTCTTAGAAAAACACATTTCATTGTTTTTGAGTCATTTCCCCATCTTGAGTTTATTAAACTTGAATTAAAAAATTATTCTAAAAACAAAGATCTGTTTTCTACACTGGAACTTGAAAAACTTTTGAAACTAAATAAAGTTAAAATTCAAAACATTAAGCAAATATAAATCTTAAAAATGGTAAGGTCTTGCCCAAATAAAATATAGACATTTATTGCTGCAACATGGGAGTCATTTCTGTCCCTTGGTCTTTTCTAGCTGAGGCCATTTGATTAATGTGATGTTAAATGCCTAATATTAGGTAATGAATTAAGTTACTCATCCTGTGCCTAGTCCTTTCCCACCCACTTGTAGAACCAAAGGGTGGATGAGGATAAACAAATCCATGAGGGGAAATAAATAAACTTACACATATGTACAGATAGACATATCTATGGCCTTAGAAAAAGAGAGAAAGAAGGTGGGGGGGAAGTTTTGGGAGAATATATTTCAAATATTTTCCTCTTTCCCTCATGTTTTATAAATATGTATTACAGAGGAAGACATGCTTAGCAAATAAGGAAAGCCCACTATCACTCCCTAAAGACTGCTGTCACAACTAAGTCTTGATGACAGCCAGCATTCTGAAGAAATATATTTAAATCATAGACTTCTCTTTAAAAGTTAGGAAATCCAGAAAAGTCACAGGTCTTGATTACCGATTCTGGCACAAGCTCGGTAACAGTTTTTAGACATAATGTCCTCTCAGTTGTAAACCCACATATGGGTCCTTTGCTGGCCAAGTTCAGAGCCAATTTCTTCATACAAGCCTGGAACTTTATCTGCTCCTTTCAGATCTTTCAACAGTTTACAAGGAGTCAGCCTTCCTTCTTTCCAGAAAGCAACCACCCATTCTTTCAACTTCATGTCACTAACATTACTCATCACAGTGGAGGAAAAGACATGGGTAATCTTTTTTTTTTTTTTTTTAATTTTGGAAACAGTCCAAAAGTTCCAAATTTCTTTCAAAATTATTTGAAAGTCATTTCCTCATCTGTGACTGTCAGTCTTTTCAGATGTTATTGGAAGTGTCTTTACTTTGTTCATGCACCCATTCACTTGCTCATTCCACAAATTTTTGTCAAGCACCCACTATGTGCCAGGCACTGGTCTTGACTCTGAGGGTATATCAGTGGACAAAATCCTAATGGAGTTTGCATTCTAGTGGAAAGAGATGATTATAAACAAATAAATGAAAAACAATATGCCAGGTAGTGATAAATGATACAAGAAAGATAAGGAGATTTACGGGGGGAAAGAGAATGCTAGGTGGGAGGGCCGCTTTGCATTGGATGGCCAATGAAGGCTGCTCTGATCACTAAGCAGGAAGTGAAGGTGTGCACTGTGCAGACATCTGGGAAAAGAGCCCTTTAGACAGAGGATACAGGCAGTGCAAATGTCCTCAGTGTGTCGATGTGTTCAGGGAATGTCTTCAGCCTGTGTGACTGGAGCAAAATGGGCAAAGGTGTGTGGGGTTGAGGGAAATAACATTAGATAAGAGACATTAGATAATAGAGAGCTGAGGCCAGATCAAGGCCTTGTTGTCCATTTTAAGGCTTCTGGCATTTACTCCAAGTAAATGGGAAACAATGGAAGATTTTTTTCGAAGAGTGATATGATCAGGTTTAAGTCTTAAAAAGATGACTTTGGCTTACAATGTTGAGAACAGACGGCAGGGATCAAGTTCCTAAGCAGGGAGACCAGTTACTAGGCTATTACAGTAATTTAAATGCTAGATGAGTTCTTGTCTTCAGTTCAGTTCAGTTGCTCAGCCGTGTCCGCCTCTTTGCGACCCCATGAACTGCAGCACGCCAGGCCTCCCAGTCCATCACCAACTCCTGGAACCGACCCAAACTCATGTTCATTGAGTCAGTGATGCCATCCAACCATCTCATCCTCTGTTGTCCCCTTCTCCTCCTGCCCTCAATCTTTCCCAGCATCAGAGTCTTTTCAAATGAGTCAGCTCTTCACATGAGATGGTAAAAGTATTGGAGTTTCAGCTTCAACATCAGTCCTTCCAATGAACAACCAGGACTGATCTCCTTTAGGATGGACTGGTTGGATCTCCTTGGGACTTTCAAGAGTCTTCGCCAACACCACAGTCCAAATGCATCAATTCTTCAGTGCTCAGCTTTCTTCACAGTCCAACTCTCACATCCATACACGACTATTGGAAAAACCATAGCCTTGACTAGATGGACCTTTGTTGGCAAAGTAATGTCTCTGCTTTTTAATATGCTGTCTAGGTTGGTCATAACTTTCCTTCCATGGAGTAAGCGTCTTTTAATTTCATGACTGCAATCACCATCTGCACTGATTTTGGAGCCCAGAAAAATAAAGTCTGACACTGTTTCCACTATTTCCCCATCTATCCTCCATGAAATGATGGGACCAGATGCCATGATCCTCGTTTTCTGAATGTTGAGCTTTAAGCTAACTGTTTCACTCTCCTCTTTCACTTTCATCAAGAGGCTTTTTAGTTCCTCTTCGCTTTCTGCCATAAGGGTGGTGTCATCTGCATATCTGAGGTTATTGATATTTCTCCCGGCAATCTTGATTCCAGCTTATGCTTCATCTAGCCCAGCATTTCTCATGATGTACTCTGCATATAAGTTAAATAAGCAGGGTGACAATATACAGCCTTGATGTACTCCTTTTCCTATTTGGAACCAGTCTGTTGTTCCATGTCCAGTTCTAACTGCTGCTTCCTGACCTGCATATACAAGAGGCAGGTCAGGCGGTCTGGTATTGCCATCTCTTTCAGAATTTTCCACAGTTTATTGTGATCCACATAGTCAAAGGCTTTGGCGTAGTCAATAAAGCAGAAATAGATGTTTTTCTGGAACTCTCTTGCTTTTTTGATGATCCAGAGGATGTTGGCAATTTGATCTCTGGTTCCTCTGCCTTTCCTAAAACCAGCTTGAACATCTGGAATTTCATGGTTCATGTATTGCTGAAGCCTGGCTTGGAGAATCTTGAGCATTACTTTACTAGTGTGTGAGATGAGTGCAATTGTGCGGTAGTTTGAGCATTCTTGGGTATTTCCTTTCTTTGGAATTGGAATGAAAACTGACCTTTTCCAGTCCTGTGGCCACTGCTGAATTTTCCAAATTCTTTCTTCAGTTCAGTTCAGTCACTCAGTCGTGTCCGACTCTGCGACCCCATGAATTGCAGCACACCAGGCCTCCCTATCCATCACCAACTCCCAGAGTTCACTCAGACTCACATCCATTGAGTCAGTGATGCCATCCAGCCATCTCATCCTTGGTCGTCCCCTTCTCTTCCTGCCCCAAATCCCTTCCAGCATCAGAGTCTTTTCCAATGAGTCAACTCTTCGCATGAGGTGCCCAAAGTACTGGAGTTTCAGCTTTAGCATCATTCCTTCCAAAGAACACCCAGGGCTGATCTCCTTTAGAATGGACTGGTTGGATCTCCTTGCAGTCCAAGGGACTCTCAAGAGTCTTCTCCAACACCACAGTTCAAAAGCATCAATTCTTCAGCACTCAGCTTTCTTCACAGTCCAACTATCACTTCCATACATGACCACAGGAAAAACCATAGCCTTGACTAGATGGACCTTTGTTGGCAAAGTAATGTCTCTGCTTTTGAATATGCTATCTAGGTTGGTCATAACTTTCCTTCCAAGGATAGAAATTTATAAATCCAGCCTTGTTTAGACTGGATGGTTAACCAAAATGCTCATCTCACGGCCAACTTCTAGGCCTAGCATTTTCTCAGAACATTGTGTAACCTGCTGTGATCTCATTGCTGTACATGGACCAATGAACGTGTCCCTAATTCTCCTACACCCCACTCAGCTTCTGTGACACTATTCTGGGGGAAGAAGACATTTGGCCTTTTGGCTCTCATGGAGTCTTCCCCTGGATTTCAAGTATTTTTGCAGGAACTTTGCATTTGTATCTTTTTCCTCTTCCAAGGTACCTCTTTTTTTTATGGGTAATAAAAAATTATTTTTATTGAATATGGTTAATTTACAATGTGGCATTAGTTTCAAGTGTACAGCAAAGTGAATCAGTTATGTGCGTGCTCAGTCACTCAGTCTTGTCCGATCTTTTGTGACTCCATGAGCTACAATCCATGGGGTTTCCCAGGCAAGAATACTGGAGTGGGTTGCCATGTCCTGCTCTAGGGGATCTTCCTGACCCAAGGATCGAACACACATCACATGCATCTCCTGCAACGGCAGGTCTATTCTTTACCGCTGAGCCATCTGGGAAGCCCAATTGGTAAAATATATACATATGTCCATTCTTTTTTTGATTGTTTTCTTATATAAGTCATTACAGAGTATTGAGGAGAGATTCCTGTGCCATACGGCAGGTTCTCGTTCGCTGTCTAGTTTATTTATAGTCATGTATGTATGTCAATCCCAGTCTCCCAATTTACCCCTCTCCTCTTTGTCCCTGGTAACCATAACTTTGTTTCCCACATCTGTGATTCTATTTCTGTTTTATAAATAAGTTCATTTATAACATCCAAGATGTCTCTGATACCTCTGTGTCTGAGGAATTCTCTGCCATCCCTTGGTCCATTTTAAAAAAAATCTTCTTGGTCTTATCTACAGCCCATTCAGTTTTTGTTACCAAAGTAGGTCCTAGCTTTAGTTGGATCTCAGTTCTCCTCACCTGTTCTGAGTGGTGCTAGAGACTAACCCGTAGCTGATTTGCAGTGTGTGACATTATCCTAGGGGCACTAGTGCCTCATTCTTAGCATTAGCAGAATTTATTCTGCTTCCTCTACCCCTCAGACCTCCTACAAAATTCCTGTTTCCAGTCTGAGAGATGCCTCTGGTCCAGAGATGCCTCTGCTCTAATTCTAGAGCAATAATGATTGACAGGTCCTGAGCCTTCATTCCATTTTCAATCCCGACCACCTTCTCACATTACCTATGGCAGAAGTTGCTGGCAACTCACCAGCCATGTCAGCTCAGAGATATGTTTCATTTGGCCCCTACAGTGCTGTTTAAAATGTTTTGAATAATTTCCAGTATTTAAAAATTATGAGATTTATATAATAACCTGAAATTTTCATTTCTCTTGCAAAATTGTTAGTCTTGGCCAAACCGGGTACACATGCTTACATGGCGATAGCACACTGCTGTTCAGCAGCAGCCACGTGGTGGGATGAGGCATGCGCACTGCGGTGCTTGCTCCCAGCCCCTTTCACTGCCACATCCCCTGCTTGCTGGTTCCTCTAGATATCTGAGTGCAGACCTTGGTCACTACCCTCATTCCCCCATATCTCACTGGCCTTTAAAATTAGCCCAGAAGTCCCCATTGCCAATGCAAACATTTTAAGGGTGAGAGTTATCTATATAAGAGCAGCAACAACACCTCCCAACACATAGAAAATAAGAGATGTGACTTTCACAGAGGAAAGAGCAACTGATGTCTTACGGCTTCTCAAAATGAGAGTCTAAATAGATTTTGGTTGGTTATCCAGTTTAATGCAACCAAGGTAACCACTGAACATGCACCTTGACCTTCCGCTTACCCTAACCTACTGCACCCCAAAGCTGTTCTAGCAAAGTCTTCTGAAATGGGATTTATAGAAAGACCAACAGTGCAGTGCAACTTTGGACAGAAATATTGGTGCCACATTTGTCATGACTACTTCTGACCTAGTGCCAAAGTTTCTCTTGCCTCCTGGTACGTTTTCAGATGTCTGTATGGTGACAGAAGAATTCTCCAATCTCTCATTAGAGTTCAAAGCAGTCTCAACTCTGTGGGGTAGAAATTTATAAAGAGTTTATTTCTTCCAGTCACTGCCTTCCACTGTGCCTCATTCATTCTCCATTTCTTGTCACTTAATACCATCTGAGATCTATCCCATAAATTTCCAGTCATTTGAGTCATTAAAACTCATATATTTTAAAGCATCAATCTCAATTTTGATTTAATCCCATCCTTCCTTTGTGATCTTTCTTGTGTGGTCCATGTATGAATCTTTCAGAGGGCCTTGTAGGACCTGTCCATTCCACAGTTCCCTGGCCAGGAAAGCCAGCTCTCAGTCCAATTCCTCCACCTCCCATTGGCTGGTGCCCTCAACCCAAAACTTCTCGTTACTGGACCCCTGTTGCCAGGAGATCACCACCATGTGCTGAGCAAGATGCCCCAAACCTGGCTACTTTCTGTGGCACCCACTTGACCCACACTCAACTCACTCTTCTTTGCCACCAAACAGTGGAAGAGGAGACTGCCCCCCATCTCCCTTCTGCTGTCTGTCTTTAGGTCCTCCACCCAGAAGGTCACAGGGACAGATGAGCCAGTTCACTGCCTAGCAGATATCTCACCAGGGCCTCCATCCAAGTGCAACCCCAGGCTAAGCCATTCTCCTGCAGTCTCACTCTCACTTGTCTTGGTGACCTGAATGCCCTCCTATTCTCCCTGGGGAAGGGGGAGAATCATCTTTCATTTACACCCAGCAGTTTCCCTGAGGACAAGGAATCCATCGGCTCTCACCCTTTCCTCTCCCCAGTCCTCTGCCCTCCAGACTGGAAGATGGGAGACAGTCACTTGTGGGTGAGTCAGTTCTACAGACTCTTTGTAAGCCCCGAGCGAGTTGTCTGGTCCACTGCTGGCCGCTGTTGTCAGAATACAGGCACTTCGTGATTTCACAAGTGCTGTTCTCTGTTGTTGGCGCCAACCTTGGGAAAATCTGCTCAGTATCTGCGGCACTGTTGTATTTGCGCTAATTGCATCAGCTTGAGCACATCCAGTTGTGAGGGGCAGAAAGTGAAGTGAAGTCGTTCAGTCGCGTCCGACTCTTTGCCACCCGTGGACTGTAACCCACCAAGCTCCTCCGTCCATGGGATTCTCCAGGCAAGAATACTGCAGTGGGTTGCCATTTCCTTCTCCAGGGGATCTTCCCGACCCAGGGATCGAACGCAGGTCTCCCGCATTGCAGGTAGACGCTTTAACCTTTGCACCACCAGGGAAGCCCCAAGGGGGCAGAAAACTTGACCCCAAATAGATCTGCCAGCGAGGAGGTATATTGTGTCACTTAACTTCAGATTGTATTGATTTCTGGTTCAAATGGTATTCTTGGGTCCCCAACTTCCTTGTGTTTTCTCTGGGTGAGAAGTGATAGGTGGGGGAGTCTTGGGGCTCTTATGGAAACTCACTCAAGGATTACCTCATAAGACACCAGCAGAGGAGAGTCCACTTTCCCAGCTGCTCAAACAAAAGTCCTGGAATGTGACTTAGGTCATGTGCCCATTCCTGACCCAGTCAGAGTGTTTGGAGGTGGCTGATGCCACTTTCAGAGCCAGGTGAAGATTGGAAATGACTTTCCTCTATCTCTCACTTTCCATAACATCCTTCAAAGGAGGTCATAGAGTTCCCACATCTACCCTTGCTCAAACAACCTGAGGGTGGATACACTTTAGAACGTGAGGCTGAAGTATGAGTCTGGCAATATAATGAAGTTATTGCCAGGTTTCAGTGGGGCGTGAAGACTAATGGTTTAAAGTTTAGGACCTTGGAATAGTACAGAACTGGATCCAAGTCCTGGCTCTGTCAGAGCAGAGGAATGTGACCAGGTATACCTAAATTCTCTGAGACTTAGTTTTCCCAGCTATAAAATGGGAATGTTAATACCCAAGTCACTGGGTTGTTAACAGGATAAAATAAGTTGTGCCTATTTCAATTATTATGACTTCCCTGGTGGCTCAGGCAGTAAAGCGTCTGTCTACATTGCAGGAGACCCGGGTTTGATCCCTGGGTTGGGAAGATCCCCTGGAGAAGGAAATGGCAATCCACTCCAGCACCATTGCCTAGAAAATCCCATAGACAGAGGAGCCTGGTAGGCTACAGTCCATGGGATCGCAAAGAGTCGGACACGACTGAGAGACAGGGCTAATGCCTGACACAATTAGGTGTTTAATAAATACTGTTTTTATTGCTAAGAACTCCCTTCTTTGTGCATAGACACCAATCCTATGGAAAAACATACTAAAGTAAGAAGGTTCTTCTTGCATTTCCTAGAAGAGACTAACTTGACACTGTTGTCCCAGGGAGTAAGCAGATTTTCCTGCCAATTCTCCTGTTATTCTTTGCATGGAGCAAGTGGAAGACTCAGTGTGAAAGATGGAGGACGGAAGAAATCTAAGTGTATGAAATGTTGTAAGCATCGGGGTGTGTGTGTATGTGAACTGGGAAGCTCATGCTAGGAGTAACCACCAGAGATTTATGAATCATTTTCAAAGAGCAGCATCAGGTGCTTTGGAGAATCTGCCAAATTTTGAGTAACTTATGAATTTAGCAACAGCCTCAGGCATTGCTGAGGCCTTCTACCCTTGGATTTGTCTATAAAACAGGGAAAATGGAAACATTTTTGTTCTGTCATCTAAAGCAAAGCAATCTTGCCCAAATTTCATATTTTAAGGAAATTGTAAACATATGAATAGAATCAATTCATTTCTAAAATGCATTTTGTATTTATTTTTTAAAATTAAATAATACTGGAATTAAATGTGAGAGAGTATTTTTTATATCAAGTAGGAACTGCAGCTTTTTGAAACGTAAAATCTCACGTTTTGAGAGACAGTAACAGTCGAGGTGATTTTCCCAAGTAGAATATGTGGATTATGTTGAAATATACATGTTGTGACTGTGTAAATGTAAAATGTTAACAACAGCCTACTTTGCATTCCAAAACGGAGTTCCTATTTATTCTGAAAATAAGGTAGCAACTGGTGCCCTCTTGTGGAAATGATTATTTTAGCTATTTAGTTGGAAAGGAAAATCTACACAGTATTAAAACATACCAATCATAGATATGTTTTTTGCCAGACACTTTTGATGACTTTGATCACATGATTTTGTTTAAACATGAAGTCCTGGAGGAGACTTAAATATGTAGCACAGTGATGGTTCTCACAGATTTATTTACATTATGGCTTTTTTTCTTAAACAGATTTTGATCTGTTATCTGATTTGGCTCTTCTAATAACTTAAAAACTAATCAGGCTTCATTTAGGTACATTTATACATTATACCTAATACAATGTACATTTAGGTACATTATATTTCACACCTGAACCAAACAGGTGTGTTTAAATACAAATAAAAATACTTTTTACATACTTTATGCAGCATCTCCCTTCCCAAAACTTCTCTTGATGGCCCTCCTCCAGGGATAGGTTTTGACCCAGCTCCTGAACCAGCTTCAATCAAGTGGAAAGTCGTCCACTAATTTTAACCACCATGACCATCTCCATCTCTTTAGCAGCTGGCTGTCCCTGCTGTATGTCAGAATATAAAGAACAGTCACACTAGTCCAAGACTGAAAGTGATTCTCAGGCTCCAGAATTCTCTGGCATTCAAGGTATTCAAGGAGTGGGTGGCCAACTGCTTGGTAGGCCTACAGCAGAGTGCATTCAAGGTCAGTTATTTGGACTCAGTGATCTTCATCATCCCTTCCAACTCTGAGATTCTAAAGCTCCTCTATGTAATCCAGTCCTGCTGAATGAACTAATCTTCAGCCCCATGATAGCTGTGCAAATTTGAACCCACTCAGTGCAGGGCTGTATGTCCCTCTGGAATTACTCCATCAAGTACACTCTCAGAACCTTCACAGGGCCATTTAAAGTGCATGTTAATGAGGACACTGGAGCGTAATAGACATACGATGCCCTTTCACCATTATTTTTGAACAGTTATAAATAATTGTGGAATATACAAATTACCTTTAGCAGAAAACTGTTAAGTATAATTACAAGTGGATGCCAATTCACATCAGAAATGGTAGAAGGCCTAGGGTCACATAAGCAAGGGAGACATGAAGCATCCCGGGCAGGGGGAAGGGGGGGTGTGTGGAGGCGGGGAGTAATGTGTGGGTTTGGGGGGCACAAAGGAGCCAGATTCAAACCCTGATTCTGTTATTTGCTAATGAATGACCCCAGGTAAATGTCTGAGCTTCCTTCATCTGTAAGATGAGAAGGATTGTACTTACCTCAGAGGGTTGCAGTAAGAATTCAATGGTATAAGAAAATATGCACAGAGCATGGTATGTAGAAGGCTCTAAAAATTCTAGGTATTCTCACTTAAGGGACAGAAACCACACAAAAGTGGAGTCACGGCTAGAAAGGGTCCCTGATGTTTAAGGCTTCACAAGCACTGAGAAAGAAAAGTGTTTCCTGTATATAATTACACTGTGTTCATTGATTATCCCTGATAAGCTTACCTTATGAATCAGGGAACTATCCCCATCTTCCCCTAATATTTTATCTTTGATTGTTGATCAGGGTAGATTTTAATCTCTCAGTATTTACATTCACACAGTAAGCACTCTTAACTGATTCAATTATATATCAATAAGAGCAGAGCGCTGGAATTTGTACAACTCCCTTGGCTTTTCATAAGGATATTTCTGAATTTGACAGCAAAAACTTATAGTAAACAACAGCTTCAGGTACCCATAGTGAAGGATCTGTGGAGAATCTTGATAGATTAGACTTGATTATTCCATAGTTCAAACTACTGGATTAGTCAGGCCTACAAACTGGGTGGTCACAGTTTATATATACAAAAGAATAATTTACGAAGTCTTAGTAGATTCAGAAGTTACATAATTTAAGACAGAATTCTTTTGGAAAATGATATTCATAATTATTAGCTAAAGTGACGCCATCATGTGGCAAAAGCAAGGATAGCATGCACTCAGAGCTAATTTGGAGAGTAGCAATTTTGGACTGATTTTAATGAATTGCTTTTGATAATTGGATTAATTGTCATTAATTAATTTTAATTATTGTTATTTCAAGGATTTTACAAAATGAAACTTTATTACTGTTTCTTAGTGGGATCACTTCAAATGCATGTAATTCAAATGTGCATAAAATGTGAATAACAGTGCATAAGATATGTAAAATAATTAAATGGACTCCCAAAGCTAAGTGAAATGTAAGGAAGTCTGGATAATTGTTAACTAAGCATTAGATTGCTTTACTCTTTTTTAGAACTATACTAAATAATTTGATTCCCTGAGTAAAACTAAATATATAAACCTGCTAAGAGAATTGACCAGCATTAAAAATATAAAAGCAAGGTTTTGTGGTCAATATGGCAGGCTGAGTGCATGCAAATGTAAAAAAAAAAAAAAGTGAGAAAGATACAGTACAGGAGGTTTAGATTAGGCCTCAGAAACCTAGAGCTGGAGAAAAAGCACAATGGTATATGGGAATGAGAACACAGAGCAAAATAAGAGTTTTAAATTAAAATATATGCTTAGAAAGACTTTCCCAATGGCTCAGTGGTAAAGAATCTGCGCACAGTGCTGGAGACGTAGGAGATGTGGGTTTGATCTGTGGGTCAGGAGCAGGAAATGGAAACCCACTACAGTATTCTTGTCTAAGAAATTCCATGGACAGAGGAGCCTGATGGGCTCCATGGGGTTGCAGAGTCTGATGCTATTGAGTGACGGAGCACTGAGCACACACTTGGAAAGCTGAGCCCTGAACTTCTAGCCACCAGCCTTTGTATGCACAGAACTTGGGGCAGCTAGCCTCTCATGCCCCCTTAAACAAACTAGACTGTAGCTCTCTGGCTTCCTTGCCAAATACTATGGAAAAAGCTTCTTCTTCTGGTTAAGATAGAGTAACATGGGCTGGATTTATCCTTATAATTGAAACAGCTGAAAAACAGAGAAAAACATACAAAACTTATGAAATCTTAAGACTCTGAGAAGAACTGAAAGGCAGACAGAGGTAAAAAAAAAAAAATACGTTAGGGAAAGAGGAACAAAGATAAAGTAACATAAGAGAAAATAAAAACAAAATGCTGTAGAGAAATATCTTTAAAGCATCTAAAGAAAAAATCTACCAACCTAGAATTAGGTTAGTGTTCTATATGTTAATGAGATCAACTTGATTAACTGTTGTATCCAAATCTTCTATATGCCTGCTAAATTTTTTCTTCCTATATGTCTGTTTCAACATGTGTTAACATCCTCAACTATGATTGTGAATTTATCTACCTTTGTTTTAATTCTGTAAATATTTGCTTTATGTATTTTGAAGTAATGTTATATGATATATACTAATTTAGAATTGCACCTTCCTCTTAAATTGACCCTTTTATTATGACATAATATCCTTCAACTCTTATACTACTTGCCTTATAATATATTTTGTTCTCAAACTAATGACTGCCAGTGGGGAAGAATGGGGGAAGAGATAGTTAGGGAGCTTGGGATCGACATGGACACTCTGCTATATTTACAATGGATAACCTAAAAGGTACTACTGAATAGTACAGGGAAATCTCTGCTCAAGGTTATATGGCAGCTCGGATGGGAGGGAAGTATGGGGGAGAATGGATACACGTATATGTGTGGCTGAGACCCTTTGCTGTCCATCTAAAACTATCGCAACATTGTTAATTGGCTCTACTCTAATATAACATAAAAGTTAAAAAATATATATATATATATATATATTTCTTTGTGAATATAGTCACACCAGGTTTTTTTCAGTTGGTGTTTGCACACTGTATCTCTTTCCATTTTTGTTCTGCTTGTTCTCTTCTTGAGTACTAGTTCCTTGTGCCAGGGTTTGGAAAATACCCTCAAACAGAAACCTGGAATGACAGTGAGGCTCATTCACCACACTTGCTTTCCTTCCTTTAAGGCCAGTTTCAGACAGCTGTTTAATGTGGCTGAATTCTCTTTCACTCCACTGTTTTTTCCTTACTATATAAGTGGTCAGCAAATATGGCCTGAGGGACAAAGTGGCCCATATCCAATCTTTATAACTCATTTTTTACTGAAACAAAGCTCTACTCATTCACTTCATATTGTCACCGGCTGCTTTCATGGCGCAACAACAGAGTTGAGCAGCTGTGACGGAGATCGGATGTTGGGATGTCTAAATATTTACTGTCTGGCTCTTTACAGAAAATGTTTGTTGACCTCTGAGGTACAGAGAAGGAAAAATTATGTGTAGCCTGAGGGCATGGGGCAGGGTGACAATTAGGGTTAGAAGAGATTTTTCTCAGCTAGGCCTGCCTGCAGCCTCATTGGCCAAGTCAGGCTTTGTTCTCTCTTCTGGCTCTTTATTAAAGGTCTTCAGCCAGGTTTACTTCCTAATGCAGGGCTGTCCTCTTTACATCCAGGGATAAACTTGAGCTTCGGATCATTCTCAACCTCTAGTTGGATCTGGGCTTCTGGAATCCTTGTTCCTTTTAAGGAAAGACAGCCCTGCTTGTGCTCTTGCCCAGCATTCGGGTGTCAGTCAGTTCTACTCCCAGATTGCTGACAAGTGGGTGGAAAGTAAATTTGGCTCTCTTCTTGAGCACCTTTAAGATGACGAGGACTTAGCCTGGCCTGTCCACCAAGGACTCTGGACTCAGCCTCTTCATGCATCTGCAGCTGCCTCAGATTTCTTTCTTATTTCTGTAGCCTGTGGGTTTTCCAGTTCTACAGTTGCTGACTCACCAACTCCACTTGCTAATGTTTTTCAGGGTTTTGTTTACTTCAGCTCTTCCTCTTAATGATTCCAGAAAGCTATTAGGAGAAGCTTTCCTAGCGCCCACACTGTGTTCCTTTACATAGCTTTGCTTTCCATTGGTTAACAATGTCCCTTGTATGGGACATTTTTCTCTCTCTCTTTTTTAACCAATTTGTTGTGTATATTTTAGATTGCACAGTAGTGAAATTTTGAGGTCTGGCTTTATTCTGCTATCTGAAACTGGGAGATTCCATATTGGTTTTAGAATATGGTCAGTAAAGTACATGTAATATTTGTAAAAAGCTCTTTTGTATCTAATTTCTTCCCACTTGTAAGATGAAGGATTTGTAATTAGAATTTTAACCACAAGGGGGGAGTGTTTCTTTCGATTTTCATTTTCTTAAAGAAACAAAAACTTTTATGCTGGGTTTTATGTTTGTGACCAATGAATAAAATCACACAAGTAGGGTATGATGTTTTTGTAAATAATGTTATTTGAATACAAAGCTGAATCAACAACTTTTTTGTATACTTACAAGGTGCAAGGATCTATGCTAGGCTGTTTATTAGTAAATGCTACAATGTGTCTTTACAAGCCAGTTGTACAGAAAAAAGCTTGGAATTCTGGGTGACTTGTTAAAAAGAGTAATTCTAGATGAGTTTATGTTGAACTAATAATTTAAGGAATAACTATGCCAAAATCACTGCAGATGGTGACTCCAGCCATGAAATTAAAAGATGCTTACTCCTTGGAAGAAAAGTTATGACCAACCTAGATAGCATATTCAAAAGCAGAGACATTACTTTGCCAACAAAGGTCCGTCTAGTCAAGGCTATGGTTTTTCCAGTGGTCATGTATGGATGTGAGAGTTGGACTGTGAAGAAAGCTGAGTGCTGAAGAATTGATGCTTTTGAACTGTGGTGTTGGAGAAGACTCTTGAGAGTCCCTTGGACTGCAAAGAGATCCAACCAGTCCATTCTGAAGGAGATCAGCCCTGGGATTTCTTTGGAAGGAATGATGCTAAAGCTGAAACTCCAGTACTTTGGGCACCTCATGTGAAGAGTTGACTCATTGGAAAAGACTTTGATGCTGGGAGGGATTGGGGGCAGGAGGAGAAGGGGACGACAGAGGATGAGATGGCTGGATGGCATCACGGACTTGATGGATGTGAGTCTGAGTGAACTCTGGGAGTTGGTGATGGATAGGGAGGCCTGGAGTGCTGTGATTCATGGGGTCGCAAAGAGTTGGATACGACTGAGCAACTGAACTGAACTGATGACATCATCTATTTTTTACTGATAAATTTACATACCACCAAAAATATCTTGGGGATTCCCTGGTGGCTCAGATGGTAAAGAATCTACCTGCAATGCAGGAGACCCCAGGTTCAATCCCTGGGTTGGGAAGATCTCCTGGAGAAGGGAATGTCAATCCACTCCAGTATTCTTGCCAGGAGAATCCCCTTGGACAGAGGAGTCTGGCAGTCTATAGTCCCTTAGGTCGCAAAGAGTCAGACACGACTGAGAGAATAACACTTCCACTTCCAAAAATATCTTAAAGATATCAGTTAAATGACTAATGACTACCGATCTCCCACCACACTTGACTTCCTCAGAGATATTTTCACTTTCTACAAATTATGTTACACTTAATAAAAAGGTATATGTGGACTAAGATTTTAAAATCTATTTCCTCTATTTTTTAACATAGCATATAGGCTTCAACTTGCATAATGCCACTGACGCTAAATAGCATTTCATGGAGAGTTCCTGATAATGGGCCAAAACGTATGACACGGTGTTTGGGACTAGATACTGTTTAATAGCTCAAAATGACAGCAGAAAATATTAGGGCAAAATAAGGAATTTATTAGCTTGCATAAGTGAAATATACAAGGATCAGGCTTTGTCAGCTTTCTCTTCAGAACTGTTTGTGCTCCGGCTGCTCAAAATGACTCCAAGCTGATGCAGGGTCAAATCTGAAAATGTGTGTGCATGTGTGTGTCTGTCTGTCTGTCTTCCGAATGAAAGTGGAATAAAATCCTAGCTGGCTTCCAGGACCTCCCAGGATCTTTAATGATCAGATTCCCTTTAATCTCTTCAAAATCATCCCACCAGGCTCTCCCCCTTATATTTCAGGCACACTAGCTTCTCTATTGTTCTTCAAATGTGCAGAGTCCTCTCCTACCTGGAAACCACTTTCCATTGTCCAGAAACTGTTTTCCTGGCACTGCACAGGCTGGCTCCTCTCCTCCTTCAGGTCTCAACTCAGCTCAGTGTTCATTCCCTTCTGACCCTAAGGAACGGGCACTCTACTCCTCCCCTACAAGCCACTCATCAAACTGTCCTTATTTGTTTTCTTACATATAGCCTATCTTCCTAATGAGAAAGTAAGCTCCATGATGCAAGGCCCTTATTCTTATAGTTCACAGATGTATGCCCAGAGCCTAAATAACAATAAGAGCACAAAATAACAAAGAGCACTCAATAAATTTATTACTGTTAAAAATGAAGCAACACAGAAATTTACAAGAGGAAGCCAAAGTATTTTTTATATTATCCACAATTCTACTACCCAGATATGGTAACTGTTATCTGGTGAATGTTATTCCATCCCTTTTCTTTGAGCATTAAAGATATATATATCACATATATATATATATCACATATATATATATATATATATCTCAGTTCAGTTCAGTCGCTCAGTCATGTCCGACTCTTTGCGACCCCATGAATCACAGCATGCCAGGCCTCCCTGTCCATTACCAACTCCCGGAGTTCATTGACTCACGTCCATCGAGTCAGTGATGCCATCCTGCCATCTCATCTTCTGTTGTACTATATATCAATTTTCTTTTTAGATTTCATTTTCATTTGTACTTTCAGTTCAGTTCAGTTCAGTTGCTCAGTCGTGTCCAACTCTTTGCGACCCCATGAATCGCAGCACTCCAGGCCTCCCTGTCCATCACCATCTCCCAGAGTTCACTCAGACTCATGTGCATCGAGTCAGTGATGCCATCCAGCCATCTCATCCTCTGTCGTCCCCTTCTCCTCCTGCCCCCAATCCCTCCCAGCATCAGAGTCTTTTCCAGTGACTCAGCTCTTTGCATGAGGTGGCCAAAGTACTGGAGTTTCACCTTCAGCATCATTCCTTCCAAAGAAATCCCAGGGTTGATCTCCTTCAGAATGGACTGGTTGGATCTCCTTGCAGTCCAAGGGACTCTCAAGAGTCTTCTCCAACACCACAGTTCAAAAGCATCAATTCTTCGGTGCTCAGCCTTCTTCACAGTCTAACTCTCACATCCATACATGACCACTGGAAAAACCATAGCCTTGACTAGACGGACCTTAGTCGGCAAAGTAATGTCTCTGCTTTTGAATATACTATCTAGGTTGGTCATAACTTTTCTTCCAAGGAGTAAGCATCTTTTAATTTCATGGCTGGAGTCACCATCTGCAGTGATTTTGGAGCCCCCCAAAAAATAAAGTCTGACACTGTTTCTACTGTTTCCTCATCTATTTCCCATGAAGTGATGGGACCGGATGCCATGATCTTCATTTTCTGAATGTTGAGCTTTAAGCCAACTTTTTCATTCTCCTCTTTCACTTTCATCAGAGTCTTTTTAGCTCCTCTTCACTTTCTGCCATAAGGGTGGTGTCATCTGCATATCTGAGGTTATTGATATTTCTCCTGGCAATCTTGATTCCAGCTTGTGTTTCTTCCAGTCCAGCGCTTCTCATGATGTACTCTGCATATAAGTTAAATAAGCAGGGTGACAATATACAGCCTTGATGTACTCCTTTTCCTCTTTGGAACCAATCTGTTGTTCCATGTCCAGTTCTAACTGTTGCTTCCTAACCTGCATACAGATTTCTCAAGAGGCACGTACTTTATTTACAACAAAATAACTGAAGTGAAACTAAGGGAATTAAAAATCATCAGAATATTTACTTATAAGACATGCTGCTGCTACTGCTAAGTCACTTCAGTCGTGTCTGACTCTGTGCGACCCCATAGACAGTCACCCCTAATATATCCTTCTAAACTTAACAGCATTGTGAGAGCTATTAAGTGGCTTGAATCAATGTTTTGTTGACTACATGTTCTAATTTGGGGGCAGTTTCTATTTTTTAACAAAATATTCTGATGTTACTTACATTTAATTCCATAATCCCACAGGTGTTTTTGGTTTATATTTAAATGGATTAATATCGCAATGCAGGTTTTTTTTTTGTTTTTTTTTTTTAGGATTAACTTCCTTAACACTGAGTTTTACAGTTTGATTACCTTCTTGATTGACTGGATTTCTGCCCAAGGAGATTTTTTTAAAGAAGAGCTGTTGGTATCTGAGCTATTGTGCTTTTTGAGCTCTTGTGAGTTTAGGAGTGTCAATTTGCATTTTATCAACACCAGCTTGACTGTATGTAATATTTTGGGTCATACTTTGCTCTCAGGCTTTTTTAGATATTGCACACCACCATCCTCTGGCATCAGATGTTTCAGACAGTTCTAAGGTCATTGTCATCACTCGCTTATTTTTCTACCCGGATGTGAATATAATTCTTTATACTGATGTTTAGCAACTTTGCCAGAATAGACCCTGCTGCTGTTGCTGTTTAGTCGCTCAGTCATGTTTGACTTTTTTGCAGTCCCATGGACTGTAGCCCGCCAGGCTTCTCTGTCCATGGGATTTTCCAGGCAAAAGTACTGGAGTGGGTTGCCATTTCCTACTCCAGGGAATTTTCCTGGCCCACAGATGGTACCTGGGCTTTCCTTGTAGCTAAGTCCGTAAAGAATCTGCCTGCAATGCAGGAGACCCAGGTTCAATCACTGGGTTGGTAAGATCTTCCGGAGAAGGAAATGGCAACCCACTCCAGTATTCGTGCCTGGAGAATCCCATGAACAGAGAAGCCTGGCAGGCTGCAGTCCATGGGCTCACAAGAGTTGGACACGACTTAGTGCCTAAACTACCACCAGGGATGGCACCTACGTCTCCTGCGTCTCCTGAGCATTGGCAGACCTATTCTTTACCATTGTGCCACTGGGAACACCCCACCTTAGTGTTAGTCCTTGTCAATTTCTCCGGCTGTGGGCTACTACTTGATAAGTCCAGTCTCATTTCCCACTACTTCCGTGCAGGGGCCACACCTACTTTGCCGACATTTTGCCCTTCTGTGACCTTATTATGCTGCTTTATATCCCTCTGGCTTGGCAAAGGCTAGTAAAATTTCCTCATCCCTACTCCCACCCTGCCCTTTGCTGCTGATCCTTCCAGCAGATTTAGCTCAAGCATCTCTCCTCCAAGAGGACTTCCTAGACCACACTCCAGGTGACCAGCCTCTATCCCCCTCCACTCCCACGAAATGTAACATGTAACCCTAGTATATTCTATTCGGTGCACTGAGCTTCCATCACTGGTTCATGACCGTTTCACATCCAGGACTGTGAGCTCCAAGGGGAGGGCCGCCTCGTTTATACCCACGTAACTACATAACTACCCAATTTAAAAGAATTCTTGGTGGTAAAAAGTTGGAGATAGTAGAGGAGTATGTGGGCAAATCACTAAGTAGCTAGCAAACTACCTAGAAAAAGTATAAATGTATATAAGTCAAATGCCTTAAGCCGCTAATGAACAGTAATCACAAACCGGAAGGCGCTGCTGCTAAGTCGCATCAGTCGTTTCCGACTCTGTTCCACCCCATAGACGGCAGCCCACTAGGCTTCTCCATCCCTGGGATTCTCCAGGCAAGAACACTGGAGTGGATTGCCATTTCCTTCTCCAATGCATGAAAGTGAAAAGTGAAAGTGAAGTCACTCAGTCGTGTCCGACTCTTTGCGACTCCATGGACTGTAGCCTACCAGGCTCCTCTGTCCATGGGATTTTCCAGGCAAGAGTATTGGAGTGGGGTGCCATTGCCTCAGCGGAAGGCGGGCTAGGGAAAAACAGTGAAAGAGAAGCCTGCAGGTGAGCGAGCGGAAAAGCAGTTTCCGTAACGGAGGAGGCAGGTGTCCAGGAGAGTCCCAGGGTCTGCTCTCCTGTACCTCGGCCCCTCGTCTGAGGATAAAGGCACGCGTGGTCAGCCTTTTAACCGTTGAATGCCAGCCACAGCTCTCGCCCACCAACGCGACCCAGCCGCGAGAGAACACCAAACTCAGGGATCCGCGGCGCAAACAAAGCGAGGAAAACAGCGGCGCGGAGCTAGCTCTGCGCATGCTCCGTAGGGGCGGAAGGGGCCGGCAGGTTGGGCCGGCAGTTTGCGCCTGCGCGCTGCGCCTCTTGGCGCCTCCGCTTCCGCGGCCGGGATACCCGGCGAGATTTCCCTGGCGGGATGGTCCCCCGGTGCCAGGTAAGGATGTGTCCGCCCTTTCCTCCGCAGAAGCGGCCCTGGTCAGTCAGACCCCGGAGACGCCACCGCGGTGGTGGCTCCTCCCCGTTTCGGAGGCTTTGCTATTGGCCTCCCCAAAGAAAGTCAAGTCGATTTCTGCGAAGTCTAGTTATGCGGGTGACGGCCCAGAAGACCAGCTGTTTCCTAAACGCTTCTCAGATTATTCTTTCCTAAGAAGCTAAGTTTTCAATTTAAAAAGAAATGCTCTTAACTAAGAATTCTTAGGTAAAAGTGCTGCATCTGTGCATTGGCCAACCGTTGATTATTTGCAGACCTCTGCTTGTTTCGTGATTTCTCTAGTGACTCAGCGGTTAAAAAAAAAAAAAATCCACCTTCAGTGCAGGAGCCTCAGGAGACGGGGGTTCGATCCCTGGGTCGGAAAGATCCCCTGGAGAAGGGCACGGCAACTCACTCCAGTATTCTTGTCTGGAGAAATCCATGGACAGAGGAGCCTGGTGGGCTGCAGCCCATAGGTCGCAGAGTCGAATACAATTGAAGTGACTAAGCACTCAAGCACGCTTGTTTCGTAGAGAATGATTTGCTCCGAGTGCCAGGTGGGTTATTTTACTTGGTCGGATCCCTTGGATACCAGGCTGTCTTACATAGGTTTGTCCTGGGGAATACCAGTTTATCCTGTGTTTCAGACCCACCTGGTTTTGTAACTATCAGGGTTTGTATGTTTCGTAACATAATCCCGGACAGCTGGGTTCAGCGTAATGTAGACTGGAATCGAAGGTCGTGATAACCGTGAAAGACGTGTCTTTAACTTATTTGGTCATTTATTTGTGTAATTAATCTCTTGACTCATACATTTGTTCACTGCCTAAGTGCTTATAAAAGGTGCTATAATTTTATGTAAATTAAAGGCCAACTTCATGGTTTCTAAGAAGATATTGTTAGAGGTTTAGTCGTGCCACGTGTACATTTATAAAACTAAAAAGCATCTGAAAGTCTGAATTGTACTTATAAAGCCTACATTTTTTTCAAAATTGTGGATAATACTGAAATTTTTATGGGCACTTTAATTTTCTCTAACTTAGTCAAAAGTGACTTTGATTAAAGTAATGCATTTGAAAAACAAAACCCCGCGTTGAGAGTCAGAAAAGGGCTATGAGTTGTTACTGTTAAATACGTTTTCTTTCTTTTCAGGTGGAAGTGTTGTATTTTGCAAAAAGCGCTGAAATAGCAGGAATTCGCTCTGAGACCATTTCAGTGCCGCAAGAAATAAAAGCATTACAGCTGTGGAATGAGATAGAAACACGCCATCCAGGGTACTTAAAAATTTGTAGAATGTATATGATAAGCACTTTTTAATATTTAAAAATGCATGAGTAAATGATAAAAGTAAGAAGTTAATGTTGATTTCCATATTTAATGTCAAAAGTATCATTAGCAGTGTTTTTTCTGAAAACTTACAGTATTTAAAAATAAACAGTTCCTTAAGAAAGGTTTGATATTTTACTTAAAAAACACAGTGAGCTGAGATACTCCCAAAGAGACATGACTATATTAGCTTTTATAATTTACATAATACTGAAAATTTAGATTTTGCATTTTTATAGCATTAAATGAAATTGTTACAAATTCTGTTAAAATGTGTGCTTTAAATTTTTATGTCCCACCCCTTCTTTAGAGAACTCAAGATAGAAATTTTTAAGATTGAAAGAAAAATGAAAGATAAACGTTAGCTGCTGCTGAATTTGCATTTTTGCAATATTTGATTTATTTTTTTTCTGGTTCTTGAAAATTGTCTAATTTTACTGCTCTTGTTCCTACCTCAGATGAGTCTTCTTTGGAACAAAGTATAAAATTGGCTTACCTGAATGTGTTCCATACTGTCACTTAATCCTTGTAGATGTTTAACTTTGAAGGTTTAGTGCTGTGTAGCAGACAGTCCACAATGTGTGTTCCAAAAGAAAACTATTCCTTCATGATTTCATATCTTTTTAAGTTCTTAAAGTGCCCTGATAATCAGTGGAAGTGGTTGGGCCTCTGTCCTACTTTCTTTAACCTTGTATCAATACCTGGCTGAGAGGCACTTGGTATTTTGGAACCTTACAGGGTATACTTAGCATACTTGTTTCCTTAGATGGAATGCTCCTGGGGAGGGCATGCACTGATAAATGTTTCTGTTTTTTTTTTTAACTTGGTCTGAATGTTGTCTCCAGTTTAGTGTGGTTTTTTGTTTGTTTGTTTGTTTCTTTAATTGCCTAAGACACCCAACATCCAGTAAAGAGTTGTTAGCAATTTTACTCCATTCAGTGGATAATATACTTTCTTTGCAAAATATGAGTGAGTTTAATTAGTCATTTTGTAGAGGATGCTTCATAAAATAGTATTTATGTAATTTTAATTGCAGCTGAGGAGATTTAGGACCTAACAGCATTGATAGGTCTAATTATACTTTTTGCCCTTCAGATTGGCTGATGTCAGAAATCAGGTGATATTTGCTGTTCGTCAAGAATATGTCGAGCTTGGAGATCAGCTCCTCCTCCTTCAATCAGGAGACGAAATTGCCATTATCCCTCCCATTAGTGGAGGGTAGTACTTTTGAGCCACCTGGGTATGTGAGAGTTTTTTTCTTAACCAGTGTTGTGGCGCAGGATCATACAGATAATAACCTGTATATTGTTTATACTCTTTGTAAGACTGCCTGCACCAGCTCTTTATTGGTGCAGGTGGACTTACAAATGCCTGTCATCTTTGCAGTTCAGTGTCATTTTGATATGCTCACTCTGTTGATTTAACATGGTTCAGTTGAGCTTTTATTTTGTGTTGGACACAGTGCCAGACACTGGTGTTTTAATATTCCTATTTTGCAGAAGGGAAAACCGAAATTCAAAAAAGTTAAAAAAACTTGTCATGATCACATAGCTAATAAGTGGGAGAGCCAATATTTGAAGTCAGATTATTGGACTTTCTGGGTACCTTTCCACAAATAATGCTTATTAATACTAGATAATAGCTTTCCTCAGTACAGAGAAATGTAGAAAAATTGCATAGCTGGAAAGTAAGAATATTTCTCTTCCTAAGGAAAAAAAAAGCTTGCCATTTTCCAGGTACAAAAAGATAGCTATATTGTTATAATTGTATTGCAGATGGCTCTAGGATCCATGTCATCTTTCTGCTACATAAAAATGTAGTCCACGTCTGAGTATAATGTGTAAGAACCTTGCTTAGTATAATGTGGAGAGGCAAACAGAATGAGGCTTAATTTGTCAACTGAGAAATAAATAATGTAGAAATTAATAGTCATCCCTAATTGTAAGTTAGGAATGAAAGAAAACTTTCTTAATTTGATAGTGGTTTTATTTCAAAGTCAAGAGTAAGTATCATCCTAGACAGCAAAACTTTGGTTGCATTAAAGAAAAGAACAAGCCATGGATGCCTGTTTATTTTGCTCATTTTTTCTCTCCACTCTTCTGGAGGACAGTCCCCCAAAAAGTGAGGAATAAATATTGCAAAGCAAGTCACCTGGCAAGGTCTTCTATTTAGAAAAAATACAATTCTTTGTTAGATATGTATCTCAATTTTATTTGAAAACTGTGGCCGCCATATCACCACCATGGGTAAAGAGAGAGAGAGAGAGAGAGAGAGTGTGTGTGTGTGTGTGTGTGTGATTAGAGCTGTCCTTTGAGAAGACTAGGAAGGTACTCAGCAGCAGTGTGTATTGAGTGTGTTTGGCAAGATTTCTAACATGCATTTTTAGGATCTGTTCTTATAGAATCAAGTTATGGGACTCAGTGTGGTCTGAAGTTCATAGATGTTTGGGTTACCTATATCAGAGTGCAAGAAAAAGTGGAAAAAACTCAGGTGGCACATGCAGGAGGTTGAAACATCCTGAAATCTGGTAGCATCAGAATAATCCAGGAGTTTTTCTTTTTTTTTCTCTTCAGTAGTGTGGTCATCAGTATCCTCATAAGTACCCATTCCCCAGCCCCATGCTGTGTCTCAGAACCCTGTTTCTATAAGTTATCCCTGTCTGTAATTCCTATTTATTGCTTTGTTCCTGCTCCAACATAAGTGCCCTGAGTGCAGGAGCCAGGTCTTCTGTCCCCTGGCCTATATCCAATCTCTGATACTTGGTGAGTATGTAATAGATCCTTGATGGATGAAATGAAATATGTGCAAAGGACCTGTAGCATCTGATGAATAGGCCTTCAGTTCATTCCCTTGTTCCCTCAGTTACTTAACTGGGTTGTGCCTGATTATGAAATGAACCCAGTTCCTGTGGAGTCTCCATCATTTCTGCTTGCTCTCCTGTTTGGATAAAGAAAAAGCCAGTACTGAGTGTACTGCTTGGTAACATAGTGGTTTAGAGGTGATGTACCTGTGGATGAAGAGGTAAGAGTAGCAGTTCTAGAATGGGGACTATTTCGGCCTATGAGATAGATTACCTTTTAAGTGATGATGTTAATGGTAAACTTCTTATAACATGCTTGATTCATTAGGGGTATTTGTAAATTACTGAGTTCTGCTAAAATTTTACGTTTATTTTTATCATCATATTTCAAATCATGCCTCCTAACATCTATGAGTCACAGAGTTGGACATGACTGAGTGACTGAACTGAACATATCTAATGTAGAAAAAAATATACATTGAAATACAGCCGATAAATTGGGTGTTTTGACCCTAGTACCTGTATTAAGGTTTGCTATGCATACTAAGTTGCTTCAGTCGTGTCTGACTGTGTGACCCTATGGACAGCAGCCCACCAGGCTCCTCTGTCCACTGGATTCTCTAGGCAAGAATACTGGAGTGGGTTGCCATTTCTTTCTCCATATTAAGGTTTTGTAATATCTTATTTCTAGAAAAGATATGAATGAAGTTGAAGAGAAATCTAAAGATATAATAAAATTCACATCTGAGAAACTTTCAGTAGATGAAGTCTCACAGCTGGTGATTTCTCCAATCTGTGGCGCAATATCCCTATTTGTAGGTGAGTTTTAATTTTCATAGCGTCTATTGACTGTCCAAGACGGTTGAAGTTAGCAAGTGTTTCTCCTATTCAAGTGTTAATAGTCAGAGGATTTTAAGATCCTGAGCAGTAAGCCGAGATTACCCATGGTGGTGACTGGAAATTTTTAGTTCTTATTTTGCTTTAATAATCTTTAAATTAATCTATGTTTAAAGACAAAAAAAAAAGTAGAATAAAAGTCATTATTAATAGAGAATTCTGTGTTTTCCAGATATTGAGGGGAAAAAATGGTGATAATAACAATGATAATCTGGGAGCATGATGTTTTCCATTTTAAGTGTCAAATCTTAGTTCTTAGGGAATATATACTGGTTTGTATTTTGAGTGTTTTCAGTAAACCTGGCTAATCAGTGTCATTTTATTTCCTCATCTTTGTGATAATTATCTTTTGATCTTCTAATCAAGTCTTTGTGTTTAGAAAATTTCAAATTTTTACACAAACTGGTATGCTATTAAAAAATAATCCCCCCCCTTCTTTTTATTTGTGTGGCTATTTCAACTATAAGGAGAAGCCTTATTTTGTTTTTTGTTTTTTTTTCAGGGACTACAAGGAATAATTTCGAAGGGAAAAAAGTCATTAGCTTAGAGTATGAAGCATATCTACCAATGGCAGAAAATGAGATAAGAAAAATTTGTAGTGACATTAGACAGAAATGGCCAGTTAAACACATAGCAGTGTTTCATCGACTTGGGTATGATTTCCTTTGTCAGTGTAAAAGTTTAAGGATAGTTGTTCTCCACCTTTGTACTAATTCTGATTCTGAGATCTTTCCCTGGCATCCTATATTACCCTGAGAGGGAGGTTCATGTATCATTTTGGCGGACTGTGCCTTTAAGGGCTGCTTGTTATATTGTAACATTTGGAGAAAAGCAGTAGTAGATGCTGTAACAAAGTCCAAATGTGCAAGACTCTTAGGCCATGTGCCCAGCAGCCTGTGCTGATGTGTGCCTAAAGGCCAGGAGACCCTTAAAAGAACTGTTTTGTAGTTGGGACTTTGTTTATATGACAGTCTGAGACTTTTTGATGTAAAAGCCTCTTGAGGTCATGAAATTAGTTTATCTTTTTGTATCTCTAAGAAGAGTGTAATTCCAGGCTTTGTAAAGAACCCAGCAGTGGGACTAAATCTATCATCTACTATATTTTTTAATAATGTTACCAATTCTGTTATTTACTCTTTATTGCTATTCAGTATTTTAAATTCTATGTTATATTCATCATGTGATTGCTTTGTATTTCTAGACATTACCTGACCTTGTGCCTTGTTTGAATCAGATACTTGTTGAATCAGTGAGGTCCCTTTGTTCTTGGTCCCCATCAAATAAATCTAGTGGATACATGCTAACAAGTTGGTCACAGCTTTGGCTTCTGCTAAATGCAACTGAGATGAGTTACTGTTTTCTAACTAAATGGGATGTTTAGGTAAAATAGAACTGGATATTTAGTTCTGTGTGCTGTGCTAAGTGGCTTCAATTGTATCTGACTCTTTGAGACCCCATGGACTGTAGCCTGCCAGGCTCCTCTGTCCATGGGGATTCTCCAGGCAAGAATACTGGAGTGGGTTGCCATTTCCTGTTCCAGGGGATCTTCCCAACCCAGGAATTGAACACCCCCCCACCCCCAACACCACCGTGTCTCCTACTTTGGCAGGCAGTTTCTTTACCACTGAGCCTTTACCATTCTTTACCGCTGAAGCTCAGATATTTAGTTCTAGGAACTAAATGTTTGCTGGATTTCAGTGGAATTTTTTTTTTCCCCCACGTGTTGATTCTTTAACATGCAGCTTCAGAGGAGATGATGAATTTTTGTCTTCATTTTGTTAAAGCTTGGTTCCAGTGACAGAAGCAAGCATTATCATTGCTGTGTCCTCAGCCCACAGGGCTGCATCCCTTGAAGCTGTGAGCTATGCCATTGATGCTTTAAAAGCCAGGGTGCCCATATGGAAAAAAGTAAGTTAGAAAAATACCTACCTTTCTCTCTGGGCATGATTTTTTCTTAGGAATTTTTAAAGGACAAAGAAAAAGAGTACATAGAGTATATATTCATGGGCCTTCCCTGACTTTATAGAATCTTGTTTTCTTTTATCTATGAAATAGGGTGTTTATGTAATAATCTTCTTTCTAAGCATGGAAAATCCATGCCTCAGATAATGCATGACTGGGAGAAGACCTCAGCAAGTGGTAACAGTTAGAATTCCTAGTCTGGAATGTTCCAGTGGCTCATATATGCAGTAGTATCCCTTGGAATTGAATTCCCTTGAGTTAGAGGGTCTGTCCTTTGGAGAGCAGGAATCATGTATGGCTATTTAGGCAATGGCTAAAACAGATTTCTCAAGGCAGAAGAACCTTCTCCTAGAATGCCTTCATTTCAGGGGAAGAAAAAGGATATTGCCTGTGTGGAGAAAATGCAGAGTGGGTTAAAACCCTAAGTCTGAAGGTCTAGCTTGTTTCCGGTCCATGCATCAGACCCATCAATAAAAGCAAATAGTTCCCTCTTAGAGCATCCTGAAGAGATGAAAAGGCCTAGCTCCCTGATTTCTCCCCTGGTATAGTGACCTCCTTAGACACATGTGATTACACTTGAGAGCCTCGAATTGCCCACGGCTTGTGGCTGAATGCAAAGCTGAGGAATGTACTGCCCAGCAGAGCAGGGCTCAGAGTGAAGGGCCAGAGGGCGAGTCCTTCCTAGGAGCCTCCTGCTTCAGTCAGTGCTGAGATGAGTTAATTGGACTCTGAGCCAGCGCTTATGAAATTTAGTGACCCATATTTTCTGAATAAACACTGAAACCCATTGTTATAAGGGGAGACTTAAGAACTAGAAGATAGCGTGTGTGAAAGGAATCTGTCTTAGTGAAGCTCAGGTATCTGGTTGCTTGGCTGTGAGCAAGGCTGCCGCCATTTAGACCATGAGCCAGGCCCCTGGAGTGAGCAAGGTAGAAAGAGCATGCCAGCATGAATTGTGAGCCTGGCTGAAAGAGCCTTCTTTACCTGGGAGGAAAGAGTAGCGAGCCAGCTGACGAAGTAGATGAGAGAGCAGGAGATGGGATGTTGAGGACTGGCTGGGCTTTCTGTTTGCGTCTCTGTCTGTAGAAGGTGAGAGGGTGTCCGTAAAATGGGAAAACCTGAACTTTGTGGCCAATCCCATAGAAGCTGATGAGAGAGAGAGAGAAGAGAAAGTGATATATTCTTATTCCCCTTCCGTCCCCAAATTGTCTAAATTCCAGTCTGGTTCTGGTTCCGGCCTGTGCTTTAAGATTGTCTGTGACCTAGGCAAGAGGGCGGGTGGGTAGGGCAGGCACTTACAGAGCAGCTGGCCCCAGCATGTAGCTCAGACTTGTTTAGGAACCTCTGTGGTGGTCTCTTTAATTTCAGAGCTAATGGAAACATCCCTTCTGCCTTTGGAAAAGCATGTTTAGAAATGTGGAAGTAGTAGGTATGTCGAATAGAACAAAATGTTTAAAGACCTTCCATCTTCCCCACATAACTTTGCCCAGGCTATTGCCCATTGTGGTCCCGAGTAGATTTAGCAGTTTATTCCTCTCGATGTTGGCACCTTGCCTTGTTAAGGCTTCTTGTCTGTTGTTTCTCCTACTGGACTGAATGGGTGTAGGAAGCATGTTTGTTTATTTTTGTTGTTCTCAATGCCTTATGCAAATGTCCATTGGATTGTTAAAAGAAGAGCACATTTAAATAGTTGTGATATTCATTTGCCTGATTTATTCCAGTATATTTGCATTTATTAAAATGCTCTCTTTTGAATTCTTGTTATGGTTCTGTTTTTTAGGAAATCTATGAAGAGTCATCATCATCTTGGAAAAGAAACAAAGAATGCTTTTGGGCAACCAGTGATTAAACCGCTTAGGTTTTTAGAACCCTAAAATTTAAACTTGGTAAATTCTTATCTTTGATCATATTTCCATTCTTCTTCTCTAGAAGATTAATGAAGCTGATCTCTTATGTTATACCGGTGGAACAAAAGAGAGGAGAAAATAAAGCAGAATAAATGAGTGTTTAGGACAAGGGCTTATATGGGAACTAGAGACAGAGGAAAGAAAGGCTTTAGGGAGAAAAATGGAAGAATTTGAATGTGAGGAATGATGCCTGTGGTGGACAAACAGTTCTATGACTGAGTTCCAGTTGTAATTTGACTCACACTGAGCGGTCACACCTCATCAGTGACTATCTCAGGCTGCCCCCTCTGTGCCCCCTCCTGCCCCTGGCACCCTGTCCCCACCCCCCTGCCCCTATGCCCAGCGATATTGTTGTCAGGGATGCATTTTGGGAATGTTGGCAGAATTGAAAGTTATAAAAAGTCCTTATCAGATACTCTTGATATATTTCTAGAATTTATATATTTTAAAAATAAGCTAAGTACAGTTTTAAAAGTTTAAAGCGATATTTTCTTGTTTTTAAAACTTCTGTGATGATGCGTGCATGCTCAGTCGCTTCATTTGTGTCCAACTCTTTGAGACCCTATCAGCTGTAGCCCACCAGGCTTCTCTGTCCTTGGGATTTCCCAGACAAGTATACTTGAGTGGGTTGCCATTTCCTTCTCCAGGGACTCTTCCTGTCCCGGGGATTGAACCCACATCTACATTGGGAGGTGGGTTCTTTACCGCTGAGCCACTGGGGTAGCCTGATGATACCTAAGATATTTCATAATATGAGGATTTCTTCTATTTCAGAATCTAGTATAATCTTATCATAATGCTTATTATATTTTGTTATTAGTATTGTATCAGTATATAAATGAGCATAAAATTATCAAACAAGACAAACTAGCAGGGGTGGTTGGCGTTTTAATGTTAGTTATAAGATTGTACTCACAACCAATTTAGAAGGAAAATTATATGATTATTTAGTAAAGCATTTTCAGATATCTTTTTAGCTTAAGCAGCATTGTTGTTAGTGAAGTCATTAATAAAGGTATGTTTTCTGCAAAATCTTATACTAAATAATGGTCCAGTTTTTGTTTGGTCGACCCATATACTACCTTGATAGATCTTAGTATATAATTTCCATATAGTTCTTTTTTTTTTTATAAACTGAAGTGTGGTTTGCAATATTTGGTTAGTTTTAGGTGTACAGCATGATGATTGGGGGTTATTTTGCAGATTTTTCCACTATAAGTTATTGCAAGATTTTGGCATAATTCCCTGTGCTGCACAGTAAATCTTTGTTGCTTATCTGTTTGATGTGTAGTAGTTTGTATCTGTTAAGTCCACTTTCCTCATTTGTCCTTCCCCCTCATCCTCTCCCTTTTGGTATCCATAAGTTTGTTTTCTGGGTGTTTTTGTTTATGTTTGGATTCATTTGTATTATTTTTTTAGATTCCACACGTAAGTGATAGCATACAGCATTTATCTTTCTCTTTTTTCACTAAGCATAACACTGCATTCATGTTGTCGCGAAGGATGGTTTTTGTGTGGTGAGTCATACTCCAGTGTGCGTGTCTCATCTTCTAAGGTCACCTGTTGAGTTGCTTTCGTGTCTTGGCCATTGTAAGTAGCGCTGCTACGAACACTGGGGTGCATGTACCTTTTCAGATTAAAGAGTTTTCATGTTTTCCAGATATATACCCAGAAGTGGCATTACTCGATCATATGGTGGTTTTATTTTTAGTTTTCTAAGGAACCTCCAAACTGTTTTCCATAGTGGTTTCAGCAGTTTACATTACCACCACCAACGTGTGAGGATTCCTTTTTCTCCACGTTCTCTTCAGTATTTATCTGTAGACTGATTGATGATAACCATTTTGACCAGTGTAAGGTGACACTCATTGTGGTTTTGATTTGCATTTCTCTAATAATTAGTGGTGTTGAGCATCTTTTCATGGGCCTTTTACCTATCTGTATGTCTTCTTTGGAAAAATGTCTGTGTGGGTCTTTTGTCCGTTTTTTGATTGGGTGGGTTTTTTTTTTTTTTGATATTGTACGTGTGCTTAGTCTCTCAGTCCTGTCTGACTCCCTGTGACCCCAGGGACTGTAGCCTGCCAGGCTCCTCTGTCCATGGGATTCTCCAGACAAGAATACTGGAGTGGGTTGCTGTTCCCTTCTCCAGGGGATCTTCCTGACCCAGGGATCGAGTCCGGGTCTCTTGCATTACAGGCAGAATCTTTACTGTCTGAGACACCAGGGAAGCCCCAAAAGTACAGTAGTGCAGTATAAGAGCTGGTAAACAGGATCTGGCATCCAGTGAACAGGTAAGAAGAATTACTGACTGGAGGAAGGAGAGGAAGTGGGAGATAGCAGAGCTGAAGGATCATCAGCAACAGGAGACGGAAGGCAAGCTGCAGTTTCACTCACCCCTGACGTTGACGGCACAGGTTCTGGTTCCTTGCTTTCTGCAGACAGAATTATCTACCTTCTTGAAAAAATGATCCTGTGATGCCTGAGTAGTAGCTCTCTTTTTCTCATCGTAGATGACATGGATTGCCTGCTGAATGGCTGCTTCAGCCTTCGTGTACCGTTCTGGGTTCAGGTCTTGCGCCTCAAAAGCTGACAGTGCCTCCTCCAATAAAGAAGAGCCCTTGCCTTCCCCTGCGTCATGAATTTCCTCGGTCCTTCAGTTCCTGCTTCTTCCTCTTTGTCCTCCCTCTGGGCCTCCAGTTCTATCAGGTCTTCATTACCAAGCTCCTCCTGTTGTACAGCAAGGAGTTCAGTCAAGTCGTCCTCCTGCAGATACAGCTCTAGCTTCTCACTGAGGGTCACTGAGTCACTGAAGACCTCACTTTTGCATCCTCAAAAGCCCACAACTTGAAGGTTCCTTTGGAGGGGACTTAGCGTATATGTTCATATGAGGTCTGTCTGGCTTTTGGAATTTTTCTACTCAATTTCTTTAGAGGATCTTTATTGATAGTAATTATAAAAAGAACTGACTCATTGGAAAAGACCCTGATGCTGGGAAAGATTGAAGGCAGGAGGAGAAGGGGATGACAGGATGAGTTGGTTGGATGGCATCACCGACTCGATGGACACGAGTTTGAGCAAGCTCCGGGAGTTGGTGATGGAATGATGGACAGGGAAAGCTGGCATGCTGCATGCAATCCATGGGGTTGCAAAGAGTCAGACATGACTGAGCAACTGAACTGAACAGATACAAAGCACATGAAACATTCTCTAAGCATCTTTTAAAAAAAAATCATATCTTCATTTTAAGTGGGTTTTGTTTAAATCAGGAACTCAGACCATTAAGCTTTTAAGTCTCCAATGCAGACAGGTTAAGGAGTTAATCTGGGGCATGCTAAAATTGGGATGGAGCGTCTGACAGTTTTCAGTGTGTTGCACTGGACTTGAATAGGGTCGTCATTGATCCCCACTTCTCTTAGGAGTGGCAGAGTTAATTGGTGAAATATCAAGGAGCTGGCATCACTCTGACATAGCCTTTCTATGTCTGTGACTTAACCGGCTAAGTAGAAGAGTAACCTAAAAAACCTGACCTTTAAATAGACTGTAATGTTTAAAGTCACTTGGGGACTGTGGCTTTGTATGACAGCTTAGGAAATTCATTTAAGAAGTGGGAAACTGATTTCTTGTGTTTGAAGTGTTTTAACAGGTAGCAAAAGTGAAAGAGTTTTACTTTTGAGTGAAAGTAGCAGCAGATGTTCTAGTGAACTGTTCTGTGATTTTGTGGCTATGCTTGTTCTTTACATATGCTGCTGAGTCACTATACTTTCAGTATGTTTTGAGAAGTAGTGATTAAGAATTTAAAAGTTTGAGTCTTGATCTTAGATCTTGAATGAACCTGTTGGACAATTGGAAAGCAATTCCTGGATGCCTCTGGAATCCACTCGTTTCTTTATTCTGCTGCATCTGTCATCCAAGCCACCACTCCCATTTCTCTTGGACTGTTTCTGTGGCTTGGTGACAGTCCCCCTTCCTTCTGCTTTGGCCACTTCATCATCCTACTTGAACCTTCTGATAGGTAATCACATCGCAGAACCTCTGTCCTCACCGTGACTGACAACCTGCATGACCCGGCTCCCGCCTCACTGCTCTCTCTTGCAGGCTCCGTGCTTTGCTGTGCTGATTTGTGGCAGGCTCACTCTCCCCAAGGGTCCTCGCCTGCCCCTTTGCTAGGAAGCCCTTCCTCTAGGTATTCCCTCAGTTGCTTCCTCACTTTATTTCCTCACTTGCTCCTTGATGAAATGTTACTTCTGCAGAGAGTCTGTTCCCACTATACTCTCTAAGACTGGATTCCTTGTTCTCCTTTATATCTTACAGTGGCACTTAGCGCACTGTCTCAGGTGCTACATCTGTTAGTATATCTCCATCACTAGACCATCAGTTTCCTGAGACTAGGGACTTGTCTCTCTCATCAGTGTCTAACCATCACATGCATGCAGGTTTTGTTGGTATTAAGCACTGAAGTGAAGTGAAGTGAAAGTCGCTCAGTCACGTCTGACTCTTTGTGACCCCATGAACTATATAGTCCATGGGAATTCTCCAGGCCAGAATACTGGAGTGGGTAGCCTTTTCCTATCTCCAGGGCATCTTCCCAACCCAGGGATCGAACCCAGTTGTCCTGCATTGCAGGTGGATTCTTTACTCCGAGCCCATATTAAACACACCTGACGTGCTGTGCAGTGGTAGTGCTTACAGATGTGTAAAAGTACCTGGCGTGACGAGTGAAGTGGATCAGTGCAGCGAGCTTTTCTTCTCCACTCCCTTCCTGTAACATCTCTTCACAGTTCCTGAGCATCTAGTAAAGGCCTCTTTACATTAAATGATTTGTGTGGTGTAGTTAGGCAGCTCACCCAGCAGAGGGCGGTAGAGCCAGGGCTATAGCAAGAGCAACTTGAGTGAGCTTTTTGCCCTATTTGCATAGAATCAAAAATTTCAGATTTAATTAGTAGCCCTTTTCTTTTAATTAGGTTGGAGTGGTCCTCAGATGAAAATCAGCCATTCTTTTTGAATAAGAAAATTTTCAGTCTTTAGTTGGTTATCTTTAAAATCCTAAAGGGTTATGCTAGGATGAACCCCCAGGTGATGCAGTGGTGAGGAATCCGCCTGCCAGTGCAGGAGACGTGGGTTTGATCCTTGGGACGGGAAGATCTCCTGGAGGAGGAAATGGCAACCCACGCCAGTATTCTTGCCTGGGAAATTCCATGGACGGAGGACCCTGGCAGGCTACAGTCCACTGGGGTCGTAAAGAGTCAGATACAACTAAGCGAATAAACACACGATAGAATGAGGATTATTTTTATGCTCTCTGTATTCAAAGGTGATAAAGAATAAATGGGATTATTTTTTTAAATACTGGAATATAAAGGTATGTTCTGATTTGGTACAGAATGCTAGCTTTCATACAGGTAGCAGCATTTCCTAACCCACTGTGACAAAACAAAAATGAATGTTCTTTTTCTCCAAAGTTGTATTTTAATGTATGAAGCATATAAGATACACTTACTGGTGGTGGTTCTGCATTCTGTTTTTGTCAGCTGCTTCACCAGAATTGAGATGGGCCGAATTGAGGGAGGTGTGGGGGGCAGTGCTCCCTTGGTGGGAATCAGAGGTATTTGTGCACAGGTTGTGAAAGGCAGCCTACCCCTCAGCCTTTGCATCAATGCCCCATCTATGCAGTGACAGCCAGTCTCTGAGCCTGACATGTGTCTTGTTTTACAGTTTCAGCACATTCATTTCAGCTTATTTAATTCTTTGAGTATGTAAATGCTCTTCATATTACAAAGTTTTTTAAACTCTGCAGATGACTGCTCGTGTAGGCTGCAGTAGTTTGACTCTCTTCTGTTTCAGGCACGTATTTCTTTCTAGAGATAAGCTGTGCTTTAGAGTGGTGCTTCTCAACCTGTAGTGTACTGTAAATCATCTGGTGATCTTAGGAAACTGTCAGTTGGAATTCAGTTCTGCGTGGCACCTGAGAGCTCCATTTTGTAACAGGCTCCAGGTGACGCAAATGTTGCCCGCCTGTCAACCACACCGTGAGGAGCAAGGCTTTACACCTCGTCTCTAAACTGTTCAGGCGGTTTGTTGCCTACAGAACATCCTTGTGGCCACTGCTGTTATAAGTGGTGAGATACATCCTCACTCTTTTTACACTGAGTCTTGACTGACTGTTCTCGAGCACAGTGTGCACAAGATAAATACAGTGAGATCCATAAGTCATAAAGTTCAAATTCCGAAGTGAATAGCTTTATCTTCAAAATGATTTTAATGATATTCAGTAATGTGCTGTGTAAAGAGTGGTTTACAATTGAATACTCCTCTTCTGTTTGATTCTCATACTTTAATAGGAGAAAAGATCTTAACTATTTTAATGTGGATTATTGCTCCAATTTGATTGTTTCTTAGAAATCGAGCTGTGTGACACTTCATGTACAAACATGCATACATTCATTTTTATATTTTTGGTGGAGAGAAAAAAGACAAAAACCAGTTAAAAGAGCAAATATTCTTAAAGATTTATACATTATGTATGAAGGAAACTATCCAAGACAATTTGTCTTTAAAAAAATACAATTTAGCATAGTTGTGCAATATATACATTTACATTGACTTTATCTCCCAAAATAAACCAGGTATGAAACCATTTTTTAATATTTACATAATGACTACATTTTCATTCTTTAAGGTTCAAACAGTCAACATTTTGTTTCAAACATTGCCCCCATATATACTTTTTACCCCTAGATGTTCAGTCTTTCTAACTGATTAGAATGAGTGTGCATTAATGAGGGCATTCTCCTAAAAGTCGTGTATATGGTTATTTTCTATGTGCAAACTGTATTAAAGATGGACCAGGGAGCAAAGTTTGAGGAATCCTGGTTAATGCTTAGGATATCTTAATTTATGAGATTGTCATATATTAAGTTATAACTGTATATCAATAGATACACTATAAAATTACACCTTATAATAACTACTTGTGTAATAACTATTAGTATAATCACTTGTGTGATTATGATACATTGTTTTCCACTTTTTTTTTCACAGTTAATAATGTTCACTATTTTATAAAAACACATCCAGTTAGGAATCTGTCCAGTTTCTCAGTTTGCTGCTGAAGTGAACGGTGCACAAATTCAAATTTCAATGCAGTTTCTTTAGACTGTTTTACTTTATTATTTTATAAAGCTTGTATGGCAGCCATGCATGAAGCAACTCAGTTCTTACCACATTCTAAACACATTGTCTATATACCATTTATGAAATGGAAACTTTAAGATGACATCTTTTAAGCCCTATATTCTACTTACTTTTAAAACAAAAGTATGGCTGAATAGGAATACAGAGCTGTTCTTTTAAAAAAAAAAAATTTTTTTTTAAATATCTTGGATGACTATTCAACCTTTGCTTAAAAGTACTCAAGGAATACTCCTCAGTGGCGCCTCCGCCTTAGACCTGTGGTCTCGTAACAGAAGTTGTATATTTAGGCCATGTGCTCTCGTGCAGTGGTTCTCAGCTGGAGCAACTGTACCTTCCAGGAAACGTCAGCCAGTGTCTGAGACATTTTTTGATTGCCACGACGGGGAGGGGTGCCTCTGATGTGGGCAGGTAGAGCTGTAGACCGAGGCCCGGGATGCGGCTAAACACCCTACAATGGGACAGGCCCCCACCAGAGAGAGTTATCTAGCCCCAAGCGTCAGTGGTGCCAGGGCTGAGAGACCCTACCCCAGCAAGATAAATGGTGCAGAGACGAGTGGCTGGCTTTTTAAGTTTGCAGCAATCCAGCTGCTTCATGGAAATGGTGCCATCAAGGCGACTCATCTAAGGCGAGGCTCACCAGAGCTCACCAGCTTGCTGTGGGCATGTGACCTCTGCCTAGCGTTTATCTAAGGAAGCTTAGAGGCAGAGTAAAGGAGGATGACATGCTGTAATTCTTAGTGTATCACTGTGAAGAACTAGTATACATACATATGCAGCAGTTACCCAGTTTATAGTCTTTATAAAGACTTAGTCTTCATCAACGTAATGACCAGTTTCCCCTCCATTCTCTTTTTAAACAATCCTCCTTGGAATGAAACAGTGTTTGAGTCCACACAGCTGTTACAAGAATTGGGCTCTTGTTAACTAGAGAATACCATGTCATTTTTGCTATAAACCCCTGACATTTTATTGCTGATTGTTTCTCTTCCCTTTGTTTCGTCAGATGCAGAATGAATCCCGGAACTGTACAGACAGCCCAGAGCTGCCATCCCAGACACACACAGGCACATGCCTGCTTTCCTGACCAGTGTCACCTTCTGGGAGGATTGTCTATTTGTAAAATTATAAGAAACCCGGACAATGGGTTTTTAAAGTTGAAAGTGTCACTACTGAGCTCCACCCCAGTCTCCCCCATTTTATAATGAGGACGCTGAAGTTTCAGAGGCTGAGCGACTTGTCTGAAGCTTTAAGTATGTATTTTCTGACAGAAAATAGTCCCCACAGCCTTTGCCTCTGCACTTTTTCTCTCATGCCCTCCTAGAGGATGAACCTAGAAACTAACAGAGGAAAGAAGGTACAGCAGGAGGAATGGATGGTGTTCCGCATGGTGGCCCGTTTATCATAAGGACCTGGACCCTTGTTAAGATACAGGTCATCAGGCTTCATCCCAATTTGATGACTAAATAAGATTATCAGGAGTTGGGGCCTGAGACCATCTGGTGAGCAAACTCCCAGGTTAAAGTCATTCTTCTGGAAATGTAAGTTCTCGAGAAACAAGCACAGCAGGTGCTTACTAGGTGGTTTCTAAGGTCTCCTTGTAATTTCCTGCAAATTCCTGAGATTATTTATATTTTACCTTGTTTACCCTGCCTGAAATATCAACAATTAGAAGTTCACTTGGGCTTAATTCTTCTTACATGTTTAGCAACAACTGAAAACAGCTCCCTGAAGTTAAGGGGATTATACAGTAACTCACGCAATTGCGGGAAGTGGAACGGATGACTTCCTCCTCACACCCAGGGAAGAGCCCCTGCCCTGGTAGTGGAGGTTTGGACAAGAGTCCCAGGAGCTTGGGAAACTCTGGACTCGTGGAGAGGAAGGTGGGCAGCTGTGGGCTTGCAGAATATGGGGGCACCAGGACATGGGAGAGGTTCACTGTGGAAGCAGAAAGGATTCCAAAGCAATTACTCAAATTTCAAAAATTGACAAGGTGCCAGCCAGGTCAGCCAGTTTTCATCCTAAAGGAGAAAGAAAATGTCTTCCTTCTTCCCAGCGGGGACTCCAACAGACAAGATTTTACTATAAATGTTATAGATGCTAAACAAAAGTTAGTGCTGTGGCCTCTAAACCCTTTAGGCCCCTAACCCTCCGCCACTTAAGAGGAGATTTCCTCTGCAGGAGGCTCCTACCAGTCATCAAGCATGTTTGGATAAGCATGTTTTGATAAGCATATCATCACAAGAAACAGGACTCTGGGAAACAGCTGTGGGCTGACAACAGCAAGTTTTACCTCGTTTATAAACAAAATTATCACTGAAAATATTCTCCGTGGCAACTTTGGACAAGCAGCAAAAGTTGACCTGTTTTTTTCCCCAACAATATCAAAATCCAAGTTAATGATGTATCTACACCTACCACTTCCACTTGTTTAAAAACAGTCGTTTTAAATAATTGGGTTCCCCCGCCCCCAAAGATTGTATTTTTCTCTAATTCTTCTCCTGTTTGGAAATATGTCATGCTTCAGATACGATGTACATGATAATGTAAACTCTGGACCAGCCAGCATAAAGATCACTTTTTCCTCCATATAAAATAAGTCTTTTACCCTTTGTACCCCTGCCCTCCCAATCCCCTCACAATTTCTTTCCAAACTGACCTGCAGTTCTGTTTTAATTATTACATTATTAAGTTACCCTGGGATTTAAAAAAATCCATTCATGCGAATAGTAACCTCTGGCTGTACTGCTGCCCCTTCCTACTACGGTGGGAGCTGCTGGGTGATTCAGCTGTTGAGTTCTGTGGTCTCATCAGTTTCATCTGGATTTTGGGCCATTTTTTCATATTTTCTTTTGAAGAATCCAAGCTGTAAGATGATGTAAAAACGTTACCACTTGTGGCTAATTTTGTATAAGACCCAGACCCAAGGCCCTGCCCCCAGAGCGGGGTGCTCTGGAGAGGTGGCTGTGCAGAATACTGCCCTAGCATCAGCCCTTCAATGAGGAGATTGATGCCCAGAGTTGAATGAATTGCATAAAGTTAAAATTTTCAGGGTCTGCTTATTTGCAGCTGAACAAAACATTCAGGGTCAGCACGAAAGGAAGGTTGGAGGAAAGGGATCAAGACCACTGGAGATAAAATCCTTACTGATTGTTTTCGAAAGCATGAGTGAGAATTTGCAAGAAAACTTGCATTTCCTTTTTTCTTACAATATAAAACGTAGGGTTGCTCTGTGATAAGGAAATTGGAAGACAGAGGTCTTTAGGACCCTCATATTTTAAAATACAAAACAGTTCTTACCTTCCATAAAATTGCAACTAGAGCTAATAGCAAAAGGATTCCAGCGATTACACTTCCTACTATCACTCCAATTGGTACTTCAGCTTTCTCATGGGGTTTCATTATCGTAAGGGGAATCTGTAAGTGTACATACAAAACAATTGTGTTAATTTTAGCACCAAGAAAAAAGTGAGATGGTCTAGTCAAATCCTCTAATCTTAAAGTGATGGTCCAGAAAGGGGATGTGATTTCCTCACGATCACAATCCTCAGTTAAACATTGTGAAGTAGAATCTCTAGAGGAAATGTGCCTGCAAATACAGGCAAGGCCCGCAAGTCTTCCCCTTTTCTTCCTTTAATTGCATCAGTACTTAGCAGGTACGTCATCTCTGACGATCTCAGATGCTTTAATCATTTATGAAATGGGAACTTCAGTTTCTGACATCCACTCAAGTGAAAGCATTTGGAACCCAGTCTTGGGGAGGGGAGTCAACAAATTAACCACCCAAATCCCTTGTGATTAAACTACAGTTTTGTATTGGGTTCCTAAAATGTGGATTTCACTTACTCTCAAGATTACTTGATAATGAGTTGTTAACAAGTAGAAGTAATATCTCAAGACTCAAGCTGACATTTTCAATGAAAAATTGCCCTGAGGCTACGTGTGACTCTTAATGTCCACTTTGTGGCAATCTTTGTGACTTTGGGCTTCCCTGGTGGCTCAGCGGTAAAGAATCCACCTGCCAGTCCCTGGGCTGGGAAGATCTGGAGAAGAAAATGGCAACCCACTTCAGTATTCTTGCCTGGAGAATCCCATGAACAGAGAAGCCTGGTGGGCTACAGTCCATGAAGCTGCAAAAAGTCGGACATGACTTAGCTATTAAACCACATCAGCATGGCTGCTGTAAGTTCTAACAGTAATGTTTTTTCTTTTTAGTTGGAGTAAGAATCACAACTATTTCCTCCACAAAGAATATTCTTAAAAGAGTTACATTTTGGAACCAAATGAGAGGAAAAAACCTAACTTACTTGAATTTAACACTGAATTACAATGAGAGAGATGAGCTGCTTTTCACCAAAGAATTTATGAGTTGGGCTAAATTGTAGTCTGGTTTTTTGGTGACTATAGTTCTAATTTGGATTTTGAAGAGCTAAGATAAAGCTTTTGTAAATTTAGGAATAAAATAACTAAATTCATATAGTTCACTGTGTAGTGGCCGTCATATCCCTGCTGCTGCTGCTGCTAAGTCACTTCAGTCGTGTCTGACTCGGTGCGACCCCATAGACGGCAGCCCACCAGGCTCCCCCGTCCCTGGGATTCTCCAGGCAAGAACACTGGAGTGGGTTGCCATTTCCCTCTCCAATGCATAAAAGTGAAAGTGAGTCCTGTTGGACTCTTAGCGACCCCATGGACTGCAGCCTATCAGGCTCCTCCGTCCACGGGATTTTCCAGGCGAGGGTACTACTTTTGTCTATTGTAGAATGTCCTAATCCAGGCTCCACGGATCTTTAGGGAGCCATGAGTAGAAGATTTTTGTATCAGATTTTTAAGCAGGCTTAGAATTCAAATCTAAGAACCATTGGTCTACCTATAGGAATAGGTCAGTTTATTCTTTGGATTCCAAAAACTATTTAAAAATTATTTAAAATAGTATTTGAATTAAAAAATATTTTTATAGACACAAGTAGAAGCTGGCCTCTGTTATCAGTTTTGAGCAGAGAAGACCATGAAAAGAAAAATCTCCCAAAAGGTCCATTGATGTTAATGTAAACTTTTCATTAACACATTTATTCAGTGCAGCTTTCTTAAAGATTTCAGCAGAGGTCCAGGTATTGTCTGAATACTGCATTTTTCTGAAATGAACTTTTAACATATGTATAGTATTTCCTTCCCCCAACCCCGCAGGCTAAGTTCATAGCACTCTGATTTTGAATCCCACATTTCCTTTGGCTCCATTCTGTCTTTCCACACTCCAGCCTCTGAAGACAGGGTGTGGGCCTTCCCTGACAGTCCTAAACCAGAAGCAGAAAAGCATGCTGTGTGGAATCATGTTTGTTGGGACAATAGTGGAACGGCAGTGCTGGGAGCTGTACTCGCAGGCACTGAGAGGCCCGGGCTTCGCAAGGCCATTGGCGTTTTAGCCAAGTCCATAGGCTGCAGCAGTGGACTGAGGCCAGCTGCCAAGCTGGCCTTGGGGGCAGAGTCTTGAACTGGCTTCCAGTTCCTAACAAAAGCATTGGGAGGAACATGCCCAGGTCTCTGCCAGCAGATGCACTGAGCATGGAAATCCCGCTATATCTAAACAGCATATTCTAAGCAGAGTTCCAGTGCAAAGGAAGGTTGTCCCATGCCAGCTCTTGGAACAGTGAGCCTCTGTCTTCTGTGAGCATACGTTTCTTTGCCAAATCTTTTTTTTTTTTTTAAATCAAGAGAAGCATTTACAGTTTTCTAGACTGAAGAGCTAATGAATGGATGTGTCATACAGTGTCGGTTGTAAGGGGTACTACTTTAAAAAAAAACAAAACAGCCCTCTAATAAACGCCTTATTTATTAAGCATACTTCAGCACTTAAAAATACTCTGAAATACTATGTATGATTGAAACGAGCACGACTTAGACTTCATGGCCTAGGATGTAGATTACTTAGTGTAAGCATGAGCAGCAAGGAGGAGCAGAGGTGCTGGTTGAGGCTGGAGCAGCGAGAAGGGGGCCACAGCCAGATGGAACCCCTTGCTTCCTGCCTTCTGTGGGATCATCATGTCTGATCCAACTTTGCCAATGTGGGGACACGGGGTAGGACAAGTACACAGCTGGCCTTTTTTGAGTAGCAAACACCCTTGTCAAAAGTTCAACATGCCCCCTGCACACACCACTGGCAGAGGGGTGGGCAAACTGCCTGAGCCACTCCTCCAGCCCAACCCCTGGATACAGCCCCCTACCCTCACCCCATATAAGAAAAAACAGCTCTCCTCTCAGCGGGCAAGTAAGCAGGGGAATCTGTTAACTCATTCTTACTCCCCACCTGCTAAAGCAGGGGTCCCAATAAATCCTTGCCTGAAAAAAGAAAAAAAACTCAACATGATAAACATTAGACTTTTAGAGTTTCACTAAGATAGTTGTATATACAGGTAGGTGAGAAGAATGACTGTTCTATAAGCTGTCAGAAATGGAAAGCCTGTGAGACTCCACGACCCACAGGGAGGGATATGAGCACTCACCGTGACCGTGTTTTCGTCGATCACGTATATCTGAGGGTTGTACGTGTTAATTTCCGCAGCTGCTGTCAACTGCACTGTCTGGAAAGTCGACTGGAACATAAAAATAAAGAGTATATTTTTATCCTAGCAGAAGTTAATGCATAAAACAACATGTCCATTATTTATTTCCTTGTGGAAAGTGACTAGAGCAAATGCCAACTCTGAAGACTCAAACATCTTTGTGTGCTTAAATCACTGATATGACAGGACCCCACACGGGAACTTAAGCCGTGTGGGTGGCTGGGCCCTGAAGTGGCAAATTAAACTTAGTCTTGGCAGGTGGGGGTCTAGATATCAGCTTGTTAAAATGTCTCTCCAGACGACTCTTAACTTGAAAACGGGGGAAAAACAAAGGTTTAGAACTGAAGTTTTTAATTGGGAAAGATCATAGTATAGGCTTTTAAAAACTTAAGTTTGTGACGTGAGAGAAAACTGAAAATTTTATGCTTGCCTAAGTCACAAAATGAAATAGAGAATCAGATTTAAAAAGGAGAGTTTTTCCTCTGGGTACACATGTATAAAATAATACTGTTTGAAGACCACAGATGTCAGTGGCAGACACCCTAAACCTTATGTCAGCGCTATATAACAGTGATAACTTCAGATTTCTTAAGTATCTCTACAGAAATATTGCATTTGGGGCAGGCATTTGGAAGGACATACATTTTATGGTGATGGTATTAGTAACCTCCACAAATGAAATAGTTTTGCATGGGCTCCTGAGTGCACTTACAGAAAAAGCTATGCACTACCGCTGTGTTATTTTCTCTGTACTCAAATATTGGGACTGATGCTTATTTTGAGATGAAATATAATGCCTGGATTTGAGAACTGCCTTCCCATGCTCTGGCTACTAGGATTGAGTTTTTCTGGTTACCAGGGCACATGATTCAATATACTCCATGAGGTAATTTGCTAAACTATATCTGGGAGCCAGAAGAAGAGAATGCATATCCAAAAAGTGAGCAATTTATTTCTTTTCCACTGGCTCAGTCTCTGATTAGTCTTCTTAATTTTCTCAAGATGGAAGACTGCAGCAGAAGTTAACCCTGATCACTGGTCCCTCAAACATGCATTATTTGGGGAACATTAAGAGTACTGACAATGGTTTAAATTAAAAAAGGAGTAACAGTTCAGTGAATGCTCACTTCATAGTCCCTGTAGAGTACAGGTGAAAGCATTTCCTTACAGCATCGATATATCTGCCCTCCCAAGTCTGGTCATTTGCATAGACGCACAGTCCCCTGCACGGCTGACAAGTAGAGGTGGGCGTACCATGCATGCCCAGGAGAGGGAAGTCACACCTGCTAGCATTCAGCCTTTTCCTTACAAAGAGCAGCCAACATGCCATTGATTTGGAGGTCTGAGCAATCACTTTGTGATGAAATTACTTTGAAATGTTGACTTACACTGCCCAGAAACAGGGCAAAAAGTGGTATATTAATGGGCTCTAATACAGGAAATAGGATTCCTATTTCAAACTGGGTCTCCTAGGTGGTCTGAACATCCACTTGGCTGTTGAAATCATTGAAAACAAGGTGGGGAGAAATATTTGACCTTTCATAAAGGAGGAAGATGTATAAGCCTTGATATACAGTAATTCCCATGAGTGTTTTTCAGCATAAATAATACACTGCTTCAAAATTTTGCTCCCAGAAATGAAACTGCTGCTTCTGAAAACCTTAGGAAGGTACTTTAAAAAGTCTTACAGTTAAAATGATGTAGCTTTAAACAAACTTGAGAAAAACCAAATGCATTTTACAGAGTTGGAGTGATTGCCTTTTGATTTGCAATGGTTTTCCTTCCCAGCTGGCAAAGATTACTATGAAAACATTTGTTCCTCAAATCCAAGGAGCCAAGATCCAATGGGTAAAACCCAGCACCAATCTGTAGCAGCTGGGATGGTGGCATAACTGCCTGCTTTGCCTCTTACTGTATTTAGAAGCGTCCTGAAGGCTTGAAAGCAACTAACGAAAAAACCAACTAAAAGCAAACAAGCAGAAAACCCAACTCCTTACTCCTCCACTTCTCTAGCAAATTTTCCCCTGCCTTTCACAGCTCTTCTGTTATTTCTTTATCCCAGAATATTGCTTATATTTTTGTTCCAGGGACAAGTTTGGAGGGAGCTAATTCTCCAGTGTTACATAAAACATTCAGCAGGGAATGGGGTCTGTTGGAGAGATCACGAAGTGGTTGGAATATCGGGAATAGGATACAGTTGGTAAGCACCTCGAGGACTGATTTATTCATTTAAAAATCACCTAGAGCTACAAGGCCCCCTGGAGATTTTGCCTTAGAGCCAGTGTTAGTAAAATGAACAACTCGCTGCTTATGTAGTCAGATTTAAAGAGCTTGGTCTATCCTTCCAGTTTCCGAGCCAGACTGAAATTCTGGCTTCTGAAATCTCTACTGGAAGCAGATATCACTACTGCCAAGTCACACGTACTGATGGAATAACACCCTGACATTGTTCTGGCACTTTCTTTGAACTTTTCATGAGATTGAAATGACTTTAAAAAAAATTGTAAGCACTTTGGAGATTTCATGAGAGAAGGGGTAAGAACAGGAGAGCAGAGTGTTTATCTGCCTCTAGGAAGACAGATCCTTAGGTCAGATTCACCCTCCAGGTGGTCTGAGATCAATCAGCAGCCACCTGGGGGTGCTAGGAATGAGGCTGAGATGTGCATTCTTTGATTTGTATGTGGCAGAGGAGACCAGAAGGTCAGAGAAGAGCCTGAGGTGGCAGATAGAGAAGGTGGCCCCTCACTCCAGGAATTCTGCTGTGGTAGGTTGGCCTGGGGTCTAAGAAGCAGACGCTTTGCAAGCACCTCAGGGGATTCAGAGGCACAGCCAGGTTGGGCAAGCCTTGGAAAGGGATGGAAGCATATTATCTTCCAAGGTAAGATTGCTTTGGGCCACTGGGCATAGCTAACATTAGCCAGAATGCTAATTTTGTCAAGAGGTGTGAACTTACAATGAAGCTTTACATTTCCTTGCTATCCATAAACCCAATAAATAAAGTTGATACTTACTGCCGCAAAAGTCCCATTCCAAATCCTGGTGGACACATTAAGGAAGTATTCTCCTTTCACCTGAAGGTCTCTCAGCCAGCATGTGATGTTACTACATGAAGCGGTTCTACAGTTCTTTCAGGTTGGAGTCAATGATAAAGGAAGTTAGTATGAGCTTTAAAAAAAGAAATGCTAAAAGTTTACGAAGACATAAAACCCAGGGAAGGATCTAGGGAAACTGGCAGTCTTGTGAACTATGAGTAATTATTATATAACCCTTCTAGAGATTCTGGCACTTTGCCTCAAAATGTAAGAAGTACATGTCCTTTGCCCCGCCATTTCCCATCTGTATGGAGGGCCTCACGAAATAATCATAAATGAGTGCAGAAAAATACAGCAAGCCTATTTATTGCACTACTGTTGCTAAGAGGGGAAAAAATGAAATAATTCATGTTTATCAACCGTGTACTAGTTTATTACTGAATCTATATACACAAAGGGCCTCCCTGGTGGCTCAGATGGTAAAGAAGCTGCCTGCAATGTGAGAGACCTGGGTTTGATCCCTGGGTCAGGAAGATCCCCTAGAGGAAGAAATGGCAACCCACTCCAGAATTCTTGCCTGGAGAATCCCAGTGGCTAGAAGAGCCTGCTGTGCTACAGTCCACGGGGTCACAAAGAATCAGACAACTACTGAGTGACTAACACGTTCACTTTTTCATGCATACACACAAAATTCAGTATAGTTTACTTAGTAACCTCATGATAAAGATGCCTTCCTTGAGTTTTAAAAAAGTCATCATTAAAAGAATCAATGGTTACCAAGGAAGGGTTAGTGGGGAGAGAGAGATGAATAGGTGTAGCTCAAAGGCGTTTCCGGGCAGTGAACTATTCCGTATGCCATAATTGTGCATCCATGCCATTATCCTTTTGTCCAGACTCATAGACTATACATCAAGAGTAAACCTAATGTAAACCAGGGACTTTGGGTAATTATGATGTGTCAATAGGGGGATTTGATAGTGTGGGAAGCTGTGGGTGTGTGGGGGCAAGGGTATATGGGAAATTTCTGTAATTTAAACTCATTTTGCTGTGAACCTAAAACTACTGTAAAAATAAAGCCTGTTAAAAGATCTATGATATACGGGCCAATGCAAAAAGGTAGCTTGGTCCATTTATGGAACATTATACATGTGCCTATTTGTAGATTAGTGATTATAAAGAAGAATGTTCAGTCAGTGTTAAGTGTTCAGCTGTTAGATTTCTAAAGCACTTTAGTTTCTTTGCAGTTTTTTGTGTTCTGTTTGCTTTATATTGGAAGTTGCCATTTTTACAAAATCAAACATTTTCACAAAAATATGGAGACTTCTAAGAGGTATCATATTTTGGCATACACTGAGGCGAGTTTCTCCTGGGCATTTTTACGTATCTCTGTTCAGATTTAGACCACATTTACACTGTAATTACACTATAGTTACTTCAGAAACTGTTTCATTCTCCTAGCTTCCTGTTTTCCCATCCTTTATGAAATAAAACAATTGCAATGAAGGAAAACAGGAGCAATTCCACATTGTTCATAGAGGAGAACTGACACTGATTTGTACATGTGCGCTAAGTCACTTCAGTCATGTTTAACTCTGTGTGATTCTATGGACTGCAGCCCACCGGCTCCTCTGTCCATTGGATTCTCCAGGTAAGAATACTGGAGTGGGCTGTCATTTCCCTCTCCAGAGGATCTTCTCAACCCAGGGATCGAACCCATGTCTCCTGCTTGACAGGCAGATTCTTTACCACTGAGCCCCCTGGGAAGCCCTAGGTTGATCTTATTGTTTGCTAAATGTTTATGTATTTGAATACTTAATAATGTGCCAAGCACCATGCTAGACACTAGACAAGCCTCTTTCCCAAAGAAAGTGGCATATAGCTGCACAGCAGGATATGATCAAATATGGAAAGCAGAGCAGGGTCGTCAGAGAGTCAAATTTAACAGCTCAATAAAGACATCAGTGATTCTGTGGAGAAGGTGAGAGAGGCTTTACCTCGCATACACGCCCAGCTCCCGCCCAGCTCTTTGCAGTGTTTCCAACATGCCCGACACAAAACTAGTTTGACATGGGGTCCTTTTGATTTCATGAAATTATAATAATGGCATAAGTGATAATGCCAATAACCTGGATTTGAATGTATATTTTGATTCACACAGACCATCAAAGGCAAAACAGGAAAGTTCTCCCACATGTGTGGTGGCAGGGAAAAAGAAGTGCTTCAATTTCCAGGTAAAACAAACAATGAATCACCCAAGGAAATTTCACCCATTAACCTGTCCTTACCAATTCTTTTATGTGCCGGAAATTTTCACTCGTGAAAGATACAGAAGAAGATGTCTGTCCTATTTTCAGTGGATTTATTTCAGCTTTGCAACTGATGTCACCAGCCTACAAAGAAGGACATCAAATTGGTCTTCAGAAGCAAGATGGTTTATGATGTTTTCAACTTGTTAGGAAATCCTGTTGTCCCATGTTGGGGCAGGGGAGGGCTCCCAGGCTTCCCTTCATTGTGCTGACCTGGCCACACTTCTATACATCACTACTGTAATTCTGATTCAATTCCTTCTGATGTGACTGGATGGTGTGGCACCAGTTCTTAACAGTCCATATGTGATGAAAGAAATTTGCAGTAACAACTGACTATGAGTGATTTCACTTGGGTTCTTTCCTGTGGAACAGTTTAGGCTTTTGCTTCCCTCTGGTCACCTATGAACACCACAGAAGTATTGCTGCTGTAGCATCAGCTAAGCGCTAATCACGGGGTTTGGCTAGAGTATGTCGGAACTACCTGGATGGCCCTTAAAAGGAAAACACCAGTGCTAGAGCCTTCGCCCTGGAGATTCTGGTATAATTGCCTGGGGTAGGCCTTGGAATCACACAGATTTGAAAAACGACCCAGGTGATTAAATGAGCACCCAGGGTGGACAACTACCGGACAAAAGCCCTGGCCGAGAGCTTGAAACCAAGCTACTGACTGCAGCTGTGTGGCCCAGCTACTCTCCCACCATGGGTTCAACCTCTCACTTCCCAGCCAGCTAACTTCTCTATAAGCAGGGCTCTGACAAAGTCAGATCTTCACCTGATCAGAACGAGGTGCTAATAATAATTTCTGCTATCTGTAAATCCCTAGACTCAGACATTTCTGATGACGATATCCTGCTTCTAATATGAAATTAACTGCTAGTTAACTGGCACCCAGAGTGCAGAGGGATTATCTTTTCAGTTCCTCGTCTATAAGATGGCAGGCGTGATCACCCCACCTCCGGGTGTTTCCACATGGGAGGTGTGCATTTTTATAGGCAGTTTAGCTGCCCTTACCTGATCTGTGTGCACCCCAGTCAGGTACATCAGCGGGTTCTTGCCTTTGGTGTATTGAGGGATGTGGATGATCACAGATGCCATGCTTACTGGAACACTTCCTGTTGTTACCTGTGTAGTAAGGACACAGTCTTATTGCTGCTACATCAGACACACATTGCAAGGAAAGTGATCAATAACCTCAGGGTTGATGACGGGCAACTATTAAGTAGTTAGATTGAGTTCCTATGAAAGTGAGTCAATACTTTATGGACTCCTTGAGTCCTTGTGTTTTATCTCTCATTAAAATCTCAACATCTATGATTTGGACTGGTACATAATTTGTGACTTAGGAGATGGTTAGAAACACCTGCCATCTGTGGGTTTGGCCTGTCAGGGCATGAAGTCCCACTCTGCCCCTGATAACAGCCGGGCTTAGGCAAGATTCTTGACCCCTTCACGCTTCAGTTTTCTCATTTGCAAAATAAAGATAGTCAGCAACTCAGTAGTTATGCACAGGTATAGCCTCTGTTCTTACTGGTGGGAAGTCTGTCCTAATTGTTCAGGGCTCATGCCCTATTGGGGTTAGACATTTTAAAGAACACTCGTAGGAATAATAATCCTACCAATCTAATAATTGATTTGGGAATTAAATGGGTTAACATATATAAAGTATTTCATACAAAGGCTGATACTTATTATATGTCTTTGAATATTATTGTTACTACTAATTGATTAAATGTTTCATTAAAGAAGTAACTGCCAAATACCATGCACATTTTGTAAACTCCATAAATTTGGATCACAAATCAAGATTCCTTTAAGGACTTTTAAAGAATATAAATTATCACCAAATTATAGAGTTGTAACAATTTGACAGATTAGTAGAATATGTACAAAAATAAAATGACAGGCTGGTGGATGGATTCTTTCCTTTTTATTTAACAAAGCTTATGTAATGTCATTATAAAATATTCTCTCACAAATTCATTTCTCTATATATAACTGGAAACAAACTTTAATAATTACCAACTAATAGCCAATAGAAATTGATTTAAAAATATTTTGTATACTACTTAGCATGACTGTACAAAGTAAATATTTGTATACAAATGGTGAGCTTCTCAAATAGAAGTCGTTTCCAAGCATAAATTGGCATTATATTGCAGAGACTCTGTCCACAGTAGTAGCTTTATGTTAATAATGTTGATTAACATTCAACATTTGCTTTCAAAATACACTGATTATCCCTTACCCTGGATACAAAACTATGTATCAGTACAAAGCCCAGCTGTTTACTTATGGATGGCCCATCTTTGTGGTTCTCACAGAATGGCACCTGGCCCAGAAGCACCTGCATCCTCTGGGAACTTGTTAGAACTGCACATTGTTAGGTCTACCAGACCTTTTGAATCAGAACTACTGAGATGGAGCCCAGTGACATGTGTTTGACAAGACTCAGGTGATCCTAATGTGTGCTCAAATTTGAGAACCACTGGCATATTTCATATTTCACGGAGAAGGCAATGGCACCCCCCTCCAGTACTCTTGCCTGGAAAATCCCATGGATGGAGGAGCCTGGTGGGCTGCTGTCTATGGGGTCGCACAGAGTCGGACACGACTGAGCGACTTCACTTTCACTTTTCATTTTCATGCATTGGAGAAGGAAATGGCAACCCACTCCAGTGTTCTTGCCTGGAGAATGCCAGGGATGAGGGAGCCTGGGGGGCTGCCATCTATGGGGTCGCACAGAGTCAGACACGACTGAAGCGACTTAGCAGCAGCAGCAGCAGGCATATTTCAACTTCGTTTTACTTTCTTCTTCTCTTCCTGCCCTCATTCCCGCCCCCGCCCCCTTTCTCTTGACTTCGCATTCTTGTAACAGGTGTACCAACCTTAATAGAGAAGATGAATTTTGGACCAATATCTTCAAAACTATGCACAACAGAAGAAATATTCCCATCCAAGGAGACTTCATAAAAATTTATGTTGGTAGATCTGTTGGATGATATTTGTAAAGCTGAATATTTTAGTTATGCTATTGCTCTTGAAGTTTAATATTTCTTTTACTTATATATCTTCCAGCTTATATTACAAGTGAAAGAATTCACATTTAGGTACAAAACATTAAAGGAAAACAAATATTTGTTATGGACTTAAAGTTCAGTATACATTTCTAAGGCTAAAACAAGTTCCTTTCAAAACATACCCCTTCATGATCATTCTGCTAAGATTCTTTGTGTTACATCCGTTGTATATATAGATGCATATATCAGTTGTAAGTTTCTAAAATAAGTACAAATGTATTACTTTAGAATTTGGAGTGAAACTCTTTGCTGTGTTAATACAGTGGACACCTGGGTCTTATTGATTGGACTAACAGATTTATAAGGCAGAGGATTTTCCACTTGGTATGATGGCGGAAATATCATACAATAATAAGATATCAGGCATTAGCTCCTGCACTACTGATCACTGGATGCCTGTGAAATAGGGTGTACATTTTATTATTCCTTCAGTATTCTTGCCTGGCAAATCCCATGGGCAGAGGAGCCTGGCAGGCTACAGTCCAAGGGGTTGCAAACAGTCGGACACAACTTAATGGCTAAACAATGACAACAATCCTTAGTTTCAAGCCAACTCTGAAGCTTTGGTCTGAATCGGGGTAGGTCCATCTGTCTCCACCACTGACCACAGAAACCACTTCTAAGATGGCTAAGTCAGGAGTTTTGTTAATAGATTAGACCTAGAGGTAATGGCCTAACTGAATGTCTTCGCTAGGGGCTGCTGAGTAGGGTTTGCAAGTGAAAAAATGACCAGGCCTGAGGGAACCCGCATAGGACCACCCAGACTGAAATGTAACTGAATACCATTCCCTCTCTTCACTCATTTCTGGGAATCTGAAGCTGAATTCCAACCAGGGCAGCTTCCTTAGGGGGTAGAGGGCAGATAGCAGGGGCAGGAGTCTGAGAAGCAATATTTATTGCCATCAGACAGTTTATCCTAATTATAATACATAGATTCTATTTCCTAAAAAAAATATTGGACTGGATATTTTCAAGATAGAGTCCTTTGGTTTCTTTACTGAAAATCTTGCCTTTTCTTCTATGCATTAGAATTTTCCCCAAAATTCTCAAAAGGAAAATACGTCAAAGGCACTTAAATAAATGTAGTATTTGTCAAGGTTATGTCTACGAGAGGAAATAATGATTTGTCCACCTTACGTGGAAAATGGGAAAACTGACTGGGATTTAAAACAGAAAGCCTGACTCCAATAAAAATTAATTAAAAAAATAAAATAGAAAGGCTGGCTGTATGTGCCTTTCAGATCTTTGTGTGAGCCCCTATGTATGGCCAGTTTTTAAATTAATTAATATGCTCTGTTTCTGCATTTTAAAGAGATCCAACATTTTTTCATTTGTTCCTTAAGGCTTCCGTCAGTTACTTAAATATTGATCAATATATTTATATTAGCAGTTAGCTATGGGGGGCAGATCCTGTTTTAGAAAAAAATTCTACTGTCATCTATTTCCACCCATCATATTTACAAAATATAATTGCACATTTATATAGTATCAAAATGGTTCCTAAGGGATATATTCAATAATTGGGATTGGGTAGGACTTTTTTCTTTTTTTTCAAAAAGTAATTAAACTGTGTGTGTGTGGGGGGGGGAGCATATATCCTAGTAGACAGATAGACCTTGTATCTGGAAAATATTCTGAAACAGCCGAAATAGTCATTACAAAATGACCAGAGGCGATCGGAGGGATGATTTCTCTTCATCATGCATTCTTCCGTGATCTTTGGGTTTTCTATCCATGCACATTTAACATCTTTCTTTTTAAAAACATATTAAGACAAATTATCTGGATGGTAGGTTTAGGAACCACTTTAGCTTTATTCTTGATAATTCTCCATATTTTTTAACTGCATGATATACTTTAAACATCAGAATGTCTGAGAATCCAATTTACCATCACAAAAAATACATAGCTAAGATTTAGTAAATGTGAAGTCCCATTTATTTCATCTTAAAATAACTGAAAACGTTGGCCATGGTGGGAGAATGGAATGATGAAAAGGCTCTATTAACAAAAAGCATTTAGGATGAGAAAGTAGAATTATAGGTAGAAAGGAAAACATTTAGGTAATGTGGTGCTAGCAATCTCTTCAGCTGCAGCTGTTTTCAGTTACTTATTTTAGCAGCTGAGGGCCCTTTGAAATCTGTAGTTACTGAATAATTTTTCAGGGATGGATGACTTGAGATACAGTTTCTGCTTTTGCTGTTTGCAACTCACTTGATACAGAAGCATTCTTTTCATCTTTGCTCATGTGTCTTGAGCTCTAGACATAATGACATATTTTCCTTTTTGTTTTTGCTCAGGGATCTGTTGGATGATCCACATATTCCATGCTTTTAGGGGTTGGAGTGATGTTAGAGAAAGCTGCAGTCACTGGACACTTCGTAGCCTGGCTCCCTGGGGATAGGTTGCTGTGTGTTTTCCAGGGGTCACTGAGCTGTTGTACTGCAAAGCTGCCATAGTGCTTCAGCAGCTAGAGAACTCTGGTTCCCAGGCTTGGAGGTGGGCCTCACCTGGGATTCTGTACCTGCACAGCTGTGCCGCAATGTGTCCGTGCCCATGAACCCGCTTCACTAAGTGGGAATGAAGGTGATAATATCAGCACCTGTGGTGCCTGCAAGTTACTCACCTCGCAAGACACCTGTCTCTCTGAACAATTCAAGATAATAGGTGTCAAGTGATAGTGTTTTGGCCGGCGCTCTCAGGTTTACTTGCTTTGGACAGACAAGGAAGTGGAATAACTCATTTCTTTCTGGATGACCTCTTTTGAAAAATGCCTCATTTCATCCTGGTTGGAAGAAATCCCTAATCCACTGTGCCAGGAATTTTCTGTGATTAGATTCAATATCTGTGCCCAGGGCTTCAATGTCCAGGAGTGGGGCTTACCCCTTGAGATCTCATGTGGACAGCGGGACAGAGGTGTGGGGAAGGAAGTGGTGGCAACTCCTTGGGGCCCTGCAAGCTGTGCTCTGACAGCTCGTCCAAGAGCCTGTAGGGGAGCTCCCCTTGGCACGTGACAGACAATTGTCTTTCCGGTATTGCTCTTAGTCAGTAAATCTAAAGAGTCCCCCAAGAGTCCCCTAGGGACCAGTTTGCCCTTGGACTTCTGTTTTAGTTGACAAGGAGGAAACATTTAAATTCAAATTCTCCAGTAAAGAATGAGCATGTAGAGGACTTCTTTAGTCATGAACCAAATGTGTTGTGAGCTGTGATCTTAGGCTCCCCACTGTTTCACCTACCTTGTTATGTGAATTTCAGCATCATACAGCAGAGAGAGTTTTAAGTTGACTGAATTATCTGCCATGTTTTCTTCCTGGCTTTCACTATTGAAAGGAATATTAGGAAATTACTGAAAGAGAAATATTGGAAAAGCCACTTTTCATCAATTCATGACTTCTTCACGTTTTACCTTAAGGCTCGGAAACTGATAGATGCCTGATTCTGAAGGTTTTGAAGATTGAAGTCGAAGTTAATAGTGAAAGTCACCTATATACAAAATGAAAACTCATCAATCTATGATGCTTTGTACTCAGGGACCAACATAAAAAAAAAAAAAAAAACTGTTCCATAAAAGTAAACTCAGTCCCATTTGATTCTGAATTTTAACTTAAGCTTTATAATGTGTAGAATATCTATGTATTTGACCACTTTGCCTCACCTTTAGAACAGAACTGAATTTACTTAACAAATACATATAGCAGGTCTCCCTAAAGATTCAGTCAGTAAGGAACCTGCCTGCAAAGAAGGAGACCTGGCCTTGATCCCTGGGTTGGGAAGATCCCCTGGAGAAGGAAATGGCAACCCACTCCAGTGTTCTTGCTTGAGAAATCCCATGGACAGAGGAGCCTGGCGGGCTAGAGTCCATGGGGTCACAAAAGAGTTGGACACGACTTGGCCACTTACACCCCACCACCACCGTACATATCACAGGCACTAATACTGGTCTGAATTTGAAGGCTTTGTGCTGATGTAAAATTTGCTTACTACCAGGGGTTAACAAATGATATCTGTGACTATGTGTAAACCACTTTGACTGGTGTTGGTCAATGTGTTCAGAAAAAAACTTTCTATGTTGTGTGTGTCTTTGGAAATGAACTATATAGGGGGAAATCCCACTTTTATTAATAATTTAAAGCATGCAGATATTTAAAACTTCCTTTAAATATGCAGCCAATTATTTTGTGGTGCTTCTCAAATGATAACACTTAATAAAGATGGTTCACTGGTGAATTAACACCAATCATGGGAAGGGGTCAGCATGGATTTGGGAATGAAATGGAAGTTCTACCTGTTGTTTGCTCTTTAAAGCAGGGTAGCCCACATTGCAGGTAACAGACTTCTGAGATGAAGCAATCTGGCAGGTCACTTCTGTCCCATCAACCTGAATGAGACCAGAGAAACAATGATCAATTCTTTTTCAATGTCTGTATGTGTGTGCGCTCATGCACATATGTGCCAAAAGAAATATAAACCACCTAGATATTTTAGCAGTAAGGTTGTGTTCACACCAAGACTTGAAAATCTTCTATGTATTGTCCTGATGGCTAACATCTATTTTTATTGCTAGACAGGCCACCCAACAAAACAAAGTCAGATACTGAAATTTCCCCCAGAAATAAATCATACGTCATATTTCAGAAGCACAAAATAAATTTAATCCACTATTTAGAAATGCTGTCTTTAATACATACCTTTCTTTCAATATATTTGAAAGTTGTAGTTTCAAGAGCAAATAAAAGATAGCTTTTGTTTATATTTTAAATAACTTAAAAGAATCATCTTTAGATTTTCTCAGGTTTCTTCTCTTTAAAATAAGAAGCTGTCATTTGGCACAAGAAATTTAAACACTAAAGTCAGAATCGGTGCAGAACTCTAAATCTGTTAAGTTCACAATGACTTGAAACTGGATGAAACCATTTTTAAAATCCTTTCATCAAGTAGTGAATTTGGAAAATCTGAGCTGTTCCCTTCTCTCCTTTTCACTGCTTGGTGGCAGAGGAACCAGGGGGGCATTCATGGTCAAGTGTGTTCCTGGTATAGCGATCAAGTCAACATGAGTAACTGACCTCGCTGGAATGCATTATCTTGGCAGCAGCAAGACCTGTGGTTACAAAGCTTGGGCTGAGCTGTGGGCCTCTAATTTCTGAGAGCAAGTGCAACTCCCAGCATCTGTGTAGCTCCATGCAGCCTCATCACACAGATGGCTTGAGGAGAGTTTACGGTAGAGTCTGGCTACAACTGCCAAGTGTCAGGTCAAAGGAAAAATCTGATCTAAGCCATGAAGCTGAACTGGTTTAGATACACAGCCAGGCTATGTTCTCAAGTAGTTTAACTAGTTGGGAGCCACAAGTGTCAAGATTGATCATGTTGAGGGGCAAGGAATTTCTTCAGAAAACACAGAGTACTTGGAGATTTGAGTAGAAGGAAGACAGTAATTGACAACAAAAATAGCAGTTATCACCAGAGTGCCTTCACATACCGGCATGGACCAGGAAGCAAAAAACAGGTTTTCTGAAAAATCAACAACAATCTCAGTGTTGTAGGCACTTTCCTTCTTGTTTTCCAGTTTTACTGAAAATGTTAACCTTTTGTTTTGGTTGCTGACAATGAAGGGCTGTTGTCTATTAACAGTAAAAAGGAGACAAAAAAAGTCATTACAGTTTTGTTTTCTTTAAGTCAGCATTCAAATACTGTACTCATTTAAAAAACAAATTTTGGATTTACTAGAGATTGAGGAAACTGCTTAATAACAAATTATCTTCATAATAAAATAATATTGGCAATGAATGAATAAATCCTATTGGGTTTTATTCTTTGTTGCTTTTAATTACATTGCAGAAAAAGACACCATCCAAATATAAGTGGTTTTATATTTCTTAGTGCTTACTCCTATATGGATGAGGGAAAGTGAAATTTATACTTTCTATATTGAAGTATAGTTGATTTATAATATTAGTTTCATGTGTACAATACAGTGATTGAATCTTTTTATAGATTATACTCCATTGAAAGTTATTACAAAATAATGACTATATTTTGCTGTGCTATACAATATAGTTTTGTTACTTATCTTTTTTACATTTACATAATATTAATAGTTTATATCACCTAATTACATACCTCTATCTTGCCCCTTCCTCCTTCCCTCTGCCCACTACTAGTTTATTATTTTTCTATTTCTATTTTGTAATATATATTTGTTTTGTTTTAAATTCTCAATATGAGTGAAACAGAATATTTGTCTTTCTCTGACTTATTTCATGAAGCACAATACCCTCTAGGTCCATCTACATTATTGCAAATGGTAGAATTTTATCCTTTTTATGGCTGAGTAATATTCTATTATATATATAAATGTATATACATAAATATATATATACATGTGTATGTTACATCTTCCTTTATCCATTCATCTATTGATGGACACTTAGGTTTCTTCCATGCCTTGACTATTGTAAATAACGCTGCTATAAACATTGGGGTATGTCTATCTTTTCAAATTAGTGTCTTTGTTTTCTTTGGATGCATGTCCAGGAGTAGAATTGCTAGATCATATGATAGTTCTATTTTTAGTTTTTTGAGAAACCTCCATACTGTTTCCCATAGTTGGCTGCACCAGTTTACATTCCCACCAACAGTGTAAAAGGGTTCCATTTTCTCCACATCCTCACTAACATTTGCTATTTATGTTCTTTTTGATGACAGCCATCCTGCCAGGTATAAAATAGCATGATACCTCATCATGGTTTTGATTTGCATTTCTCTGATGATTAGCACTGATGAGCATTTTTTATGTGCCTGTTGGCCACTTGTATGTCTTCTTTGGAAAGATGTCTGTTCAGGTCTTTTGCCTATTTTTTAAATCAGGTTTTTGGTTTTTTGACATTGAGTTGTACAAGTTGTTTATATATTTTGGATATTAACCCCTTAGCGGTCATATCATCTACAAATATTTTCTCCCATTCAGTGGGTTATCTTTTTGTTTTGTTAATGGTTTCCTTTGCTGTGCAAAAGCTCTTAAGTTTAATTAGGTCTCACTTGTTTATTTTTGCATTTCTTTTGCTTTCAGAAACAGAGACAGAAAAGCTACTGCTACAATTTATGACAAAGAGTGTTCTGCCTCTGTTTTCTTTTAGGAGTTTTGAGGTTTCAGGCCTTATATTTATGTCTTTAATCCATTTAGCATTTATTTCTGTATTTCGTATGAGAAAATGTTCTAATTTTATCTTTTTACATGTAGCTATCCAATCTTCCCAGAACCACTTATTTAAGGGACAGTCTTTCCTCCATTGTATATTCTTGCCTTTGTTGTAGGTTAATTGACCATAAGTAGATGGGTTTATTTCAGGGTTCTCTATTCTGTTCCATTGATCTATATGTCTGCTCTTATGCCCAAACCATGCTCTGTTGATTACTGTAGCTTTAAAGCATAACCTAAAGATACTTCAAACTTTGTTCTTTTTTATCAAAATTGCTTTGAAAATGTGGAGTCTTTTGTGGCTCCATATAAATTTTAGAATTATTTGCTCTAGTTCTGTAAAAAATGTCATGGATATTTTGAGTGGGATTGCATTAAATCTATAGTTTGGTGTGGATATTTTAACAATATTAATTCTTCTAATCCAAGAGCACAGGATATCTTTCCATTTCTTGGGATTATTTTCAAATTCTGTTATTAATATTTTATAGTTTTCAGAGTATGTCTTTCACCTCCTTGGTTAAGTTTATTCCTAGATACTTTGAAATTTAGATTTTAAGGATCTTTAGGAGTTATGATGCTTCTTTTGTAGAAAAAAATTTCCATACACAATCACTTGAATAAAGTAATCTAACATGTCTTTTATTTCAACAATTTTCACTGCGCTTTAAAGTAAAACTTACTGAGTGGCTGGCAGCTGCTGAACATTTAGAACTAGATCAGAAATGCAAACTCCATCATCACCACAGTCTTTATGGAAAGGGATCTACAAAAAAAAAAAGAGAGAAAAACAATCCCCAAAATTTGCTATTGAGTTAAACAAGCAAATTGTAGAAGAACACATAATAGTATTATTCCATTTATATAAAGTTCAAAACCTTGTGAAACTAAACCATATTTTAGGAATATATACATGTTTAGCAACATCAGAAAGAAAAACATTGATAAATGCAAAATTCAGGATGGTGATGCAATCTGGGGGCATAAGACAAAAGTGAATATGATAGAGTGTGGAGTGATACAGAGAATTTCAGAGGTACCAGTACCATTTTATTTTTTTTTAAATGGGTTGTGAACACAAGGTGTTCCCTTTATTGTTATTTATTTCTTCAATAAACATTTACTGAGTGCCTGTGGCGGGCCAAGCACTACTCGCAGTGCTGGAGACAGAGTAGGGAACAAGGAAGACAAAATCCCTGTCTTCATGGAATTTACATGCTGGTGAACTTTCCATACAAGTAACTGTACTTCAATTAGAAAATTACCGACTTAGGCTATGTCCTAAGTGTCTTCCAAACACTAAGGCAGTGACTGAAACTTTGCCAGCTAGTCAGGAATTCCAAGAAAGCCAAGCTGTACTTACACTGAAGACCTTGACCGTCTCAGAGTAGGCTTCAAGGGCAGGGTTAGTGCCAGGGTTTTCCAGACTAATGTTCACACACAGATTCAGAGGGCTGATAGTGTCAGAGAGCTCCTAAACACACACAGAGTTAGTGGATTAGGGCATGGCAGCTTCAAACAAGAAAATGACCACACATGTGCTCACAATTAAACACACAGTCCACTCTCAGTCATGCAGAATAGCTCTGTTTTGAACTTTCAAGGCTCTTGCTTCTTTACTGCAGCCATGAAATTAAAAGACGCTTACTCCTTGAAAGAAAAGTTATAACCAACCTAGATAGCATATTCAAAAGCAGAGACATTACTTTGCCGACTAAGGTCTGTCTAGTCAAGGCTATGGTTTTTCCAGTAGTCATGTATGGATGTGAGAGTTGAACTGTGAAGAAGGCTGAGCACCGAAGAATTGATGCTTTTGAACTGTGGTGTTGGAGAAGACTCTTGAGAGTCCCTTGGACTGCAAGGAGATCCAACCAGTCCATTCTGAAGGAGATCAACCCTGGGATTTCTTTGGAAGGAATGATGCTAAAGCTGAAACTTCAATAATTTGGCCACCTCATGGGAAGAGTTGATTCATTGGAAAAGACTTTGATGTTGGGAGGGATTGGGGGCAGGAGGAGAAGGGGACGACAGAGGATGAGATGGCTGGATGGCATCACTGACTCGATGGACGTGAATCTGAGTGAACTCCAGGAGTTGGTGATGGTGCTGCGATTCATGGGGTCGCAGAGTCGGACACGACTGAGCAACTGAACTGAACTGAACTGAAGTCTGCTGTTAGCCTCTCCACCTCTAAGAGACTTCAAAACTTGGGCTCAGTAAAAATCTGAAGCACTGATTCAGATAAACTCATCAGTCATTTCATTATTTATATAAGTAATGATCAATATTTAGGTGAGATATCCAGTTTTCAGTGCTCAGAAGATCACTCTGTTAGTACCTAGCTCTTGGGTTGTTGGCCATGTTCTTCCCATTCCTACTGCCAAGACTTTTGGCATCTACAGGTGTCCTGACCAAATCTCTGGAAGAGAATATAATGACCTGGAAGGGAAAGTCCCAGGGTTCACCATCAGGAATCGACAAGGGGACTCCCCTTCCTAGTCTCTAGTCTACAAAACCAGATGAAAGTGTTTCCCATACTCGAAACTAAGCTCCCCAATTTCCAGCCTAGCTGTCTGTCAGTGCTCTTTTGCATATTGGAGATGAGGCACATATCATAAGCAGACGTTAAAACCAACGCTGTCCAGCTATAAGTAGGACAGTTCCTCTTTGTCTAGTAAAGATGGTGGAGGATTTGCAATGCTCCAAGAGGCCTGGGCTGCTTCTAGTTTTTGAGGTTTCCCGTCTATTGAACAATGAAAATAATGCCAAAACAGGGCTGCAAACACCATCTAGCATTCTTCTTTCTTGAAGCACTTCTTACATTGGTAAGCACTAAAAATTAAAATTTCCTTTTCTTAGGAGTGATATCTTTATCTCAGCAGGATTTCTGTCTTGAGCCCTTTGGACAGGGGGTAGGGGGGCAGGGGCAGTGAGTTCCTGACTACAGGGAAATGCATCCTCGGCTGCAGGGTTGGCACACAGGATGGACTTGGGTATTGATAGCAAATATGGTGTTACCTGGAACAATACCTCTCAGCTGACTACAATAATACACACCTTGTAAAAACTTCACAAGTACACATGGGAGAGAATAGATGTATATATATATATGTAGTAGTTGGGTCACTCAGTCATGTCTGGGTCTGTGACTTCATGAACTGTAGCCTGCCAGGCGCCACTGTTCATGGAATTCTCCAGGCAAGAATACTGGAGTGGGTTGCCATTTCTTTCTCCAGTTTATATATATACATACGTACACCACATCCTGGCTGTCTTACTTCCCCCACAATGGATTACATGTTTAATTTGACCCACCACGTAGCACAAGGATAAGAGAGAATGGAATCTGGCTTTTATTCCTTTAAAGATGTATAATTGGCACATTATCAACAAAAAAAAGTCTAGACCTTCACAAAGAAGAAACCTTCAACCTGAACCATAAATTACTCAACTGATTTTAGTTCATCCAGCTCTTTGTTCAACTCTTAGCAATTCTTGAAATGTGATTTCTGTATCATCCATCTACTTGAGAAATGTCTGGGGATGCCCCTTAGACGTATTCACTGGATCTGAAGGGAATTTCTGAGGGGGGTGAGGTTGCAGCATATGAATTTTATAAAAGTTTCTTTGGCAATTCTTATGCATCTTAAACTTTGAGAACCACATTCTAGGAAAGTTCTTAAATAACTCTTATAAAAATAGTTTCCTGAATAAATTGTACTTTCAAATACCATAACCTGGCTTCTGGGGGGAAATAATCATATAATTTATAAGATAAGCTTTTTTAAGAAATTTTCTTCTGAGAAGCACTTTTTATACTTGGGAGAATTTCAAAATCCATGTGAACTATAGTAATTATGGCATAAGATTAGAGCAAAGAATTTTTACCTCATAATCTAACATCCTTCACCTGTATCAATTTAAATCTAATAATGAGGGCAATTAGAGTTATCCTTTGCAATCATTTAAAAATAAAATTCTCCTGATATGAAAATGTCAATATAAAATTTATCGTCAACTAAAAGTTCTTCCTATTAAACATTTAAGAAAGCACTGTCTTTGATTTCTTGAAGAATCTTATTTTTAGCCCTTTTACTTGCCATCCCAAGTAAAACTTAATGCAACTAACTTACATAATAGCATGTAACCACATAGATGAGTGTAAAGGAAATATACTCCTATTCATAGACCAAAAAAAGCAGTGATTAGAAGAGCAAGGGGTCTTCTCACTCATAAGCCTCCAATTCAGGCTTCCACCATTCATTAGTCTTTAAAAAGGAAGGAGATGAAAGAGAGGACTCAGAGGCTCACCTGTATATGGATGATGTACTCAGAACAGCGCTGTGCCTGACTTACTATCATGGTCTTCTGCAAGCACCTTTCATTATTTTCCTTAAATACCCCCCTGGACGTCACTCTGGATGAAAACTGGTCTTCATCAATTGTGATGTTATACACAATGGCTATAATAAAAGTCATAAAGAAATGTCATTACAAATACATTTTTAAGGAAAAGGCATTCCTGTTTTATTGTATCTCCCTGGGTTAAGTCTCTGACTACAAGAAAACAAAAACCTGTCTTCCTTTTGATGGACTGTGAACCATGGCCTGTGATATTTGTAACTGCAGCTCTGGTATGATGTATGTTGACTGTGGATACAAAGAAATGTGATTCAAAGAAATGTGATTTGACACAGTGGAAGGAAAAGTAGACTTGCCACCAGGAAATCTACTGAATGAAGTTGGTCAAACTCTTTCCTCAAACAGCAATTTCATTGTCCGTAACATGGTGACGTGCAAAGGAAAGGTATTATTATTGAGTGCCTACAATTGAACACGTTCTCATATGTTATGTAAGTTTCACAATAAACCTGGAACATGGATATTATTATCCTATTTTTCAGATAATTAATAGAATATTATTTGGTTTTTCAAAATAATTCACCTCAGCTCACACAGCTAGGGCATGGTCAGAAGAAAAGTTTGAGTAACTTTGAAATCAGACCCCATATTCCTACTACTTCTATGCAGTTTAGAGGATTCACTGTTATTTGAGGATTAAATTAGATACTCTAAAGGGAAATGTACAGTGCCTTGCATATTCCAAAAGCTTACTTAGGGAAAGTCATGTTATACTGCAATAACAAGTGTTGAATCGGACAGACTTGTTTTGAATCTTAATCTCATCATTGACAAGCTTTAGGCAATTTTCTTAACCTCCTTGAACCTCCATTTCTTCATCTATAAAACAGAGATAATAATACTAACCTAGGGAAATGGAATGAGAAACATATGTGATAAAAACTGATGTCAGTAGCTAATGTCCAACTATCAGAACTTTCAATAAAATCTGTTGGCTACCCACCCAACACTGAGAAGATCTGATACTATTAATAGCATCAACTGCATTGCTTAGGATTATTCTATCTTATTATTTATAAGAATTCATGATTTTGAACTGTGGTGTTGGAGAAGACTCTTGAGAGTCCCTTGGACTGCAAGGAGATACAACCAGTCCATCCTAAAGGAAGTCGGTCCTGAATATTCATTGGAAGGACTGATGCTGAAGCTGAAACTCCAATACTTTGGCCACCTGATGCGAACAACTGACTCATTGGAAAAGACCCTGGGAAAGATTGAAGGTGGGAGGAGAAGGGGATGACAGAGGATGAGATGGTTGGATGGCATCAGCGACTCAATGGACGTAAGTTTGAGTAAACTCTGGGAGTTGGTGATGGATAGGGAGGCCTGTTATGCTACAATCCATGGTGTTGCAAAGAGTCAGACATGCCTGAGCGACTGAACTGAACTGAATTACTTCCAAGAGTTTAAAGATTGACTATACTTCCAAAAGCATTCTACATGTAACCTTTCAAATATCTGCTAGAAGTGATGTATAATATTTCTCGCTCTGAATACTTCATGAGGTTAACAAAGATAAAATACAAAAGAATCAAGAACTACAAATAAGTAGTGAAAATAACACAAAGGAAAAGTAATGGCAGGGAAGTGATGGTAGCTAGGACAAAGTTAGTACCTGTGGTAAGGACAATATTTCATTTTTTCCAAAATGATACATAGTTACATAGGCAATATGATAATCCTTTTGATCTTATTAACTTCATACTGGAGTGTGCACCCAATGCAATAAATAACAGAAGTCATATGCTTTATAAATTGACTTTTCAAAGTCACAGAGGTGGGATTTCTGTCTTACACACTATTATTGCCAGGCTAGTAAGTGACAAATGATCATGACCATATGGACCTAAGGCATCAAGAAGAGGATTCAAAGGGAACGGTGCCCAATGGTGAGAGACCCTAGAGAACAGGTGGGAGGGAGTAAAATTCTCTGAAAGCAGAAAATGCCTTTCAAGTGTGTGGTAACAGAAAAGGTGAAGAACAGTCAAAAACTAGGAGGAAGATGTTTGAGACAAACCCATGCTTCAGGGCCAGCAGAGGTTACCTACCAGTCATTTCTGCCAACTAATAGATTTTCCAAATTAACTTTTTATATTTAACGTTGTATTCCTCCAGCTTCATTAAGATATCATCGACATAAAACATTGTGTAAGTTTAAAGCATACAACATAGTGATTTTATACACTGCAAAATAATTACCACAATAATGTGAGTTAACATACCCATCATTTCACAAAGTTATGATGTTTTTTGGTGTGGTAAGAACCTTTAAAATCTAGTCTCTTAGTAACTGTATACGCTACAGTATTATTAACAAAAATCGTCATGCTGTACATTCCATCTAGCCATTTCATGTTTAGACAGTAATGGTTTCTGACTCAACTCTCACAGCTACTCAGATGGATGTGCTAAAAGGCAGGTGTGTGAAATGTGCTACTCAGAGCTGGGTCAGTGTTTGAACACTCGAAAGGAAAAATGCCAGATGAATGTGAAAAATAGAAAATATGGAAGACATGCCAAGACGTGAATCTAACTTTGTGTTCCTAGCCTTCTTATTTCTTCTATAAATCGTGACAACTTGCCTTTATATTTTTACCCTTTAAGTTAATTTGTTCACCACCTAATAAAATAGCTATAGTCAACCCTAACAGAAATCAACCCTGAATATTCATTGAAAGGACTGATTTTGAAGTTGAAACTCCAATACTTTAGCTTCCTGAAGCAAGAGGTGAAGTTGCTCAGTCGTGTCTGACTCTCTGCGACCCCATAGATTGTAGCCTACCAGGCTCTTCCATCCATGGGATTTTCCAGGCAAGAGTACTGGAGTGGGTTGCCATTTCCTTCTCCAGAGGATCTTCCCAGCCCAGGGATCGAACCCGGGTCTCCCACATTGTAGGCAGACGCTTTACCATCTGAGCCACCTGAAACAAAGAGCTGACTTATTAGGGAAGCCTTTAATGCTGGGAAAGATTGAAGGCAGGAAGAGAAGGGGACAACAGAGGGCGAGATGGTTGGATGGCATCATGGACTCAATGGACATGAGTCTGAGTAGGTGAAGGACAGGGAAGCCTGGCGTGCTGCAGTCCATGGGGTCACAAACACTCAGACATGACTGAATGACTGAATAACAAGGAACTACAGGTTTCTGAAAATTAGAGCCAAAATCTGATGGAGAGGATATATATGCATAACTGAGTCACTTTGCTGTACAATAGTAACACAACATTGTAATTCAACTACACTTCAACTTAAAAAAATCTGATGGAAAGGATGTGGACCCATGAAACAGCAGCAAATCAAAGAAGGTAATATTGGATTAAGTGCTAAAAATCAATGGCTGCATATTGAAGGAACTGAGATAATTGGAGCAGGAGAGATGGAGGTGAGATGCAGTGGTTAGAAAGACTTAAGGGACATGTAGGACCTCAGCCAGGCTGCCAAAGACAACTGGACCAATCCACAGAAAAACTGCCCACAGTCTTCCTTACTCTCTCCTGCCAATCAGTCATGTTTCAGAATTCCCTCACTTCACTGGATTATTTGTTGTTATTGTTCAGTCACTAAGTCATGTCCAACTCTTTGCAACCTCATGGACTGCAGCACACCAGGTTTCTCTATCCTTTACTATCTCCCTGAGATTGCTCAGACTCATAGCCATTGAGTTGGTGATGTCATCCAACCATCTCACCTTCTGTCATCCCCTTCTCCTCCTGCCTTCAATCCTTCCCAGCATCAGGGTCTTTGCCAATGAGTCAGCTCTTTGCATCAGGTGGCCACAGTATTGGAGCTTCAGCATCAGTCCTTCCAATGAGTATTCAGGATTGATTTTCTTTAGGATTCACTGGTTTTATCTCCTTGCTGTCCAAGGGACTCTCAAAAGTCTTCTTTAGCACCACAGTTCAAAAGCATCAATTCTTTGGTGCTCAGCCTTCTTTATGTTCCAACTCTCACATCCATTCATAACTATTGGAAAAACCACAGCTTTGACTATATGGATCTTTGTTGGCAAAGTGACGTGTCTGCTTTTTAATATGCTGTCTAGGTTGGTCATAGCTTTTCTTCCAAGGAGCAGGCATCTTTTAATTTCATGACTGTAGTCACCATCTGCAGTGACTTTGGAACACAAGAAAATAAAATATGCCACTGTTTCCACTTTTTCCCCTTCTATTTGCCATGAAGTGATGGGACAAGATGCCATGATCTTCATTGTTTAATGTTGAGTTTCAAGCCAGCTTTTTGACTCTCCTCTTTCACCTTCATCAAGAGGCTCTTTAGGTTCCTCTTTGTTTTTTTGCTATTAAAGTGGTATTATCTGCACATCTGAGGTTGTTGATATTTCTCCTGGCAATCTTGATTCCAGCTTGTGATTCATCCAGCTTGGCTTTTCACATGATGTACTCTACATAGAAGTTAAATAAGCAGGGTGACAATATACAGCCTTGACATACTCCTTTCCCAATTTTGAACCAGTGAGTTGTTCCATGTAAGGTTCTAACTGTTGCTTCTTGACCTGCATACAGGTTTTGCAGGAGGCAAGTAAGGTGGTCTGGTATTTCCATCTCTTTAAGAATTTTCCAGTTTGTTGTGATCCACAGAGTCAAAGGCTTCAGTGTAGTCAATGACGCAGAAGTAGATGCTTTTCTGGAATTCCCTTGCTTTCTCTATGATGCAATGGTTGTTGGCGATTTGACCTCTAGTTCCTCTGCCTTTTCTAAATCCTGCTAATACATCTGAAAGTTCTCGGTTCACATAATGGATTATTTAGAAAATATAAAACACTGGGCACAAATTATACATTGTTCTATACTTTCTCATTATTTCATGCTTCTTAAATTTTCAAGAAAAGAAATATTTGATCCTCATACTGAACACACTCTACTTATATTATGGCATAGCCAACTCACAGTGGACTCATCTAATACGGACTCAGGTTCAGTGTAATTTGCATGCGCTCATGGTTTTCCATTAGGAAGGTATGGGTAAGAGAAACTTAAAGAATAGACTGGAAGAGGCTATAATTATGTCACTGACTTCATGACTTTCTGCAGCAGAATGTGACCTTCTAAGGATGACAGAGGAAGGTCTAAAACACCTTCCGTACCTAATTAACCATTCTCAGGCATCTCGAATATGTGGCAATTCAAGTGTCTGCAGGACCCTTATTTCTTTTGGTTTCCATACCCCAAGCATAGTTTACATCAGAAGTGAAACTCTATAAGCAAACCTATTTCTTGTGCAGATTATTTCAGGTTTACTCACCCACTTGATTGTTTTGATTAGTAGGTCTAAACTTAGCACTGAAGCAGAGTTTAAGTTTTATTTCAGCATTTTTGTTGAGCAAAGTGATTTTTTTTGGTGTGAATGAAGCATCTACAGATACATCAGCAATGCTCTGTGACCTGAAAGACCAATGTTTAAAAAAAATTATTCTCAGGGAACCCAGAAAAACTAGTCTTAGCACCTTGTAGGACTGTGACCACAAAACAGCATTAACCTAGCTTAACAGACAGACAGTGAAGTTGCTCAGTCCTGTCCAACTCTTTGAGACCCCGTGGATTGTAGCCTGCCAGGCTCCTCTGTCCATGGGATTCTCCAGGTAAGAATACTGGAGTGGGTTGCTGTTTCCTTCTCCAGGGGATCTTCCCGACCCAGGGATCGAACCCAGGTTTCCCGCATTGCAGGCAGACGCTTTATAACCTAGCTTAACTGGTCCCCTCAAAAAATGGATTTGACTCCTTGTGTCTTGACTTTTTAGATGAATCAAACCCACCTTCAAAGAAAAAAGTTTGGCCATCATGGGCTATCTTAAAAGGGAACGTCACAGTATAGGAAGTATATGGCCTACCATGCCTGAGGTCTACCAAGGTGGCTACAGGGTAAAGTTCACTGAAAGGTATGATTTCTTACAAAATTGTTCCAAAACAGCCACATAATTATGTCATCACACCTTGTATTTTTCTAATGTTACTCTAAACTGATTTTATCCAGTAAATATATTTTCTTTTTTTCAAAGCCTTAAATATTACATTTGAGTTTTATTTTTTCCGCATGAAGATTTCATTAAAATGATGCACTAAGGCAGTGATCCCCAAATTTTGGCAGCAGGAACTGGATTCGTGGAAAGCAATTTTTTCACAGAGTGCAGAGGGGAGGGAGATGGTTTACATCAGTAATGGAGCGGCAGATGAAGCCTCATCTGCTCACCTCCTGCTCTGTGGCCTGGTTTCTAACATGGGCTGGTGGTTGGGGACCCCTGCACTAAGGAACTTCTCTGGTGGTCCAGTGGTTAAGGCTTCGTGCTTCCACTTCAAGGGGCACAGGTTCAATCCCTGGTGGAGAAACTAACAACCTGCCTGTCAGGCACTGAAAGAAAAATGATGCACGGAAAACAATGCATTTCATCCTTTAAAAGCACAGGTGAGATACTGTAAATAGTTTCATTGAACTCAGAGTGTGATTTACTCAATACCTCATTTCTTTCTGTTCTTCACATACTTGGACATTTAAAACATATTTTTCGACAGACATGAATGGATAACTGAACTATATTTTCTTAGAGACTCCCGACAGAATTCTGTTTCTTTCTGGTTCCATTCCTTCACCAGCCCAATATATTTATTTTTCGCCCTTACTCCTTGGCTCTTGAATCCCTTATTGTTCCCCCCTGCTCTTCAACTCCTCCTGAGGTCAATGAGAGGTCAGCTAAACCTAAATAATGGCTTCTTGTTTATGACTAATAATTGTAAAAGATACCTTTTAACCACAGGAGAAGTTGTACTTCACTTGTGTGGCCTTGGTATTCAGTATTTTTAGAGCATTCTCATGAGAATTCTTTTCTACAAGTTGAGGTAATAAAAAAATAATCAGAAATATCCTTAATACCATTTCTAGAGCTTTATCTTTTCAATACACTTTTCCTCCTCATTTTATAGAGAAGAGAGACTTGGTTCTAATGTTAAGCAAGCATTTTTTTTCCCACCAGGAAAAACATACTCCTTCCTCTCTGCAAACTATGACATACAAATGTCTGAGAGTGTTATATAATGCCTGTGACATTTTCAAAATACTAGCAAAGCAATCTGCTCTCCTTAGTAGGCAATGTGTTTGTTAACTAGTTTCTGTCTGGCTCTCAATGACTCACCAGAGCTGAACGACCTGTCCAAAGGCCCCCACGGACACATCGGTGATGGAATCCCCATTTAAATCTCCATAGCCATCCAGGGATCTCCCAAAGTACTGGAGGTGGCTACTAAAGGCTCTGTCGGACCCCAGGATTTTCTAAAAGAGCAAGTTTGAGATGAAATTATAGCTCGTGACAACTGAAACGGAAAAAAGGCAGCATCTACATTGCGCTGGTATATTCTTTCTACGGCCATTTCTCAGATTGTTTTATTCTCCACAGAACTCCATTGATTTTTCATAGCTCATCCGATCTGATTATTATTCTTGCAGCCACATTTTCATCAAAGAAAGCGGCATGACTCTCACATAAAATAACAAGCCAGCACAAAGCAGTGAGACATCAGTGAACCAGAGAAGGAGCTGATGCAGGTTTGGGTCCTGACTCCTCTCCTAGCTCATTTCATTCAGATCTTTACTCAAAAGCTGCTTCTGAGTGAGGCTTCCTTGGTCACTCACTCAAATATTTGATACCTCCTAGCCCTGAAAATTTATCCCCTAGTTTTTTTTAAGTTCCTTATCATTTCCTACTTTCTGGAATATTTTTCTTATCTTCTTTCCCTCTGTCTCCTTCACAAGAATGAAAGATCCATACAAAGCACAATTGTGACCGTCCTGTTCTTTACAGTATTCCCAGAGCCTAGACAGAGCTTGACACACAGTAGAGGTTCACTGAATATCTGATGAATAAGTGAATTAGGTTATAAAGTAAGAGGGATGGATTGGATGACCCACATGATACTCTGTAGCTCTAACACAGTAATACTCACATGTAAACATATCACCATAAAACTATGGATTACCTGAGAATACCTCAAGCGAATCATGCCCTCATGACCATTGTAGATGTACACAGCTCCAGAGTTCTGATTTTCCAAAGGTGAACCAACAATCACGTCATTAAAGCCATCCATGTTGATGTCTGAAAGAGCTGCAATTGCTGAACCAAATCGAGCATTTTCAAGACCCTTGGGCCCTTCCAGAAATTGGTGCCAATTCAAAATGCCCTTGCAAAGAGGGGAAAAGGGGACAATTAAAGCCAACCTTATATTAACAAATATATACTACTATATATTTATAGTAGTATAAATATAAAATAGATAACCAAGGACCTACTGTATGGCACAAAGAATTATATTCAATAGTTTTTAGTTAAAAAGGAAAAGAATAAAAAAAAAAATCTATCCATCTATCTACCTACCTATGTACAAATGAATCACTGTGCCATACTGAAAGTAAGGTCATAGGCTATCTGCTTATAAACCAAGGTGAAAAGAAGCAATTCTTTTCTGTAGGCTGCCTGTACAACCTACATAAGCGTGTCCATTTCTTTGTCTTTTTTCCCCTTAATATTAGGATCTTCACTCATCTGTTTCCAAAATTTTTTGATTTAAAAAATTTCTGGTAGAAGTCTACTAATCTCTTCAATAAAATTAAGGTAGAAACAAATAAAACACAATATCTTAATACAGTCCTTTACTTAAAAGCTATTGAACAACAGTGGCATAATTATAATGGTATAGGAAGTGAAAGATGAGATTGTTAATATTCCATTATATAAAACACTGAATATTTCTGCCAAAGAAAAGACATTTTCCTGTAAAAGATACAATTGTGGGCTTTTTCTTTTTTTGCAGATTTTGAAGTCAAGAATGGAAATATTTCATGACTTCATAAGAAAGCAATGCTCTTCAACCATGAAACTGAGTCTGTTTTTATTCTTTCTCCTCTATAATAATCTTATGAAAATTAATTTATTACTGACTGAGTTTGGTAAAATATTGAAAGATCATTTCACCTTTAGCAATTAATAATATTCAGAATATCTGACTAGCAAGAAACATTTAAGAAGTTGGGGATTTGTTACATTTTCAAACTAGTAGATATGCTCTTCCCTTATTAAATACTTAATTACACTTTATATGCTTCAAAATTGTTTTAATTGCTTCTGTTTAAGGGCTGTTATATTAATTTAAATAAATAAGCTAGGACAAAATATCACAACAGTTAAATATAACATTTACTACATGAATATCAGCTTCTCTCTTTCCATCCTTTCCTTATCTAGCCATCTAATTTTCTATGTTAATCTGTGCCTTTAACTTTGGTTTTCTTTTCAGGTTTCACTAAGTTCACTATAACTATGTGCATGGATTTAGTTCAGTCTATAAGTTGGTAAAACTAGGCTTTTCCATGTTAGAGTATGCTCAGTTCTATGTGTAAGAACTGGAATTTCCAAGATTTGGATATACACCTAAATGTTAAGCAATGGAATTTTCTGACAAACTAACGTAGAAAGCATACAGGAATATATGGCTGTTTCTAAAGTGCCCGGTACAATTTGTCCTTACAGTTGTAAAATGTCAACAAAGTAGCTTTGCCCTGTTATTCTTATATCTTTATAGCAATGAAGAATAATTGAATGAGATATTTGGGAAACACACAGATGTATATGCATGTGTGTGTATGTATTTCAAAAAACAACATGCATTTATAATGACTTTATTTGTAAAGAAAATATATATTCAAAGACCTCTTGTGGAAGATGGCAGGACACTATACATTAAGTTCTAGGTTATGCTTTTCAATGTGATTTTTGAAACTATAACAATGGTGACAACCTCAAAATGAAATATAAACCATACTTTTATTTAATAATAACATCTTTAATCTTCAAAAATGCAGATCTATTTTTATTTATCAATAATAAAGCAAATGAAATGAAATCAGTTTAATAATTTTTTTTTACCTTTGTGATAGTAAACAGGTAGACTCGTCCTTCCTCTTTCTTTAGGTCATTCATGTACATTGGCGCACCTACCAAGAGCACATCTGTGATAGTGTCCTTATTCACATCGACTGCACACAGCACACTCCCGAAATAGGAGCCAATCTGCAGGAATAAAGCATATCAACACTAGGATTCTTTTACTCCTAGTATTACACTAAACTTTTATTTACTCATTCAACAAGCAAAAATTGAGCATCTGTTGCCTGTAAGGTGCTAGGAACATAAAGAAAGATAACATCGCCCCTTCTCTCTGTTTGTGTCACAATCTAACACTTGCTTCTTAGCACTTAGGGTGCACAAAAATCACCAAAAAAGCACCTGTAAAATACAGATTCCCAAGAGCCATTTCCAGAGATTCTGATGCAATGTCTATAGGGCAATCAAGAAAACAGTATTTTAAATAAGCACTCCAGGTATTTCTGATGCTGGTGGGTAAAAGACCACACTTAAGAAACACTTAGTAGCTTTATGAGGTGTTGTAGACAAAGGTAGGCAGGGAAGAGGGAGGTTGAACAAATAACAGGGCTTCTGTGATAAAACATAATAGAAAGTGAAAGTGTTAGTCACCCAGTCGTGTCCAACCCCATAGACTGTAGCCCATCAGACTTGTCTGTCCATGGGATTCTCCAGGCAAGAATACTGGAGTGGGTTGCCATTCCCTTCTCCAGGGGATTTTCCTGACCCAAGGATCGAACCCAGGTCTCCCACATTACAGGAGGATTCTTTACCATCTGAGCCACCAGGGAAGACCATAAACTTTAAAATACTAAAGAGGAGGAAAATGTATGACCACAGTGGATTTGTGGTCAAGGAAGTCAAAGACGCAGATCTTCTTCCTCCAGGAAAATCCATAGAGACAGTGAACCAGATTTAATCCCAGAGAAGGGAAATCTGTGGGTCATCAGTTTCTCTGATTTAAGGAAGAGAATTTTCTGCTGGTCGTTGGAGTACAGTGATATGCAATTCAAATATGTGCTAAGCTCAGGAGTCAAAGCGACTTAGCAAGAAAATAGGACTCTATAGGCTAGCTTTTGTTCTCGTGGACCTTGACTGGGAGGCATCAATGGTCCTCACTACCAAACTGCCACACATCAGAAGAAAGTGACAGAGAAGAGAGCTGCTTTACTTTTAGAAATCTCAACCTTTTTGACATTTAGAAATGTCAGAGCCACAGGACACCTTTATAGGCAAAGATGTCATAGCTCAGTCTAAGGCTCTATTGCTCCCTATTGCTTCTTCTCCAGATCCTTGGTTCCTTGTTGGAACTTGCCTACAAAGCAGTAGTTAGGTGTCTGTCATCATTGGGCTTTAACGACAACTCATCCCCATGAAAGCTATGTAGCCTTAGAAAGGTAGTTAAACTCTCAGCAGCTAGCCAAAAGGGGATGGCAGATCTCAGTATTGTGAATATTTAAGGAATATTCAAGTAAACACAAATCACAGAGGCAGCTACAGGGTGGGCACTCAATAAATGTTAGTTTCCATTTCTACTAACTCCTCCCTTTCCACAAGCCCCGGTTGTCCATGAAATTAATTTCACCTGCTTAAACAATGGAATTTACCTGGTCACCTCTGTGAGACTGTATAACTGTGACATTGCCATTCTCATCAACACTGTATAGCACTATCTGACCAGTATAATTTGCTCGAGGAGCACCAGCAACAAAGTGGACACTGTTCCCAGTAGAAATTGAAGCCACAGAGTAACCTAGGAGAGAAGGGGTTACAGGGTAGGTACTGTTGAATATCTTGGCCAGATAAGCCTGTGAAGCTAGCAGAGATGATCAGAGGGCCCTTTTGTTAGTGTGACGCATAGCTGCTTGCGCTCCTGAGTATAACACGAAGGTCACATTCTCCTGCTTTTTTTAAGATGAACTGCTTGCACCCTTTGGCCAGAAACTCTGCCCTGTGGAGGTGGAACATGTCCCCATAAAGCTGACCCTAGATTGTGCCTTGTCCTCACCAGCTCCTTATGAACTCAAATATGAACAAATATTTGAGAATGAATAACTAAATGAATTTAAAGGTGGAACTTTGCACAGTGGGAAGAACATAGGCTTTGGAGTCAATCTCCGGTTCTAAGTTTGGACTTGCCACTTGTTAAGTTTTTTATCTTTGAGCAAGTAATTAAGCTCTTTGGAAAGGTAAAATGATAGTAGTACTCCCTTCAAAGGATAGTTGGAAGTATTTAAATATTATGTAGATAGAATAGCCAACTCAGGGACTGTTCCATAGGAGGTGCTCAAAATTGGTGACTATTACAAAAACAGAAACACTGGAGACTCCAAACTGATGTAAGACTACCACTTACGGTACTGACTTTTAGGTCCTATTTCTATTTTGGAGAAACACAGTCATGTCCCAGGAATAACAACTGCTGGAACAACCAGAAGAGATTAACGAGTCAAACATGCAGTGTTTCATTAAGTAGTTATGGGCTAAGGCCTGACTGGCAAAGAGGCAGCTGAAATATGTGTAATTAGATGACAGCTCAACTGTTTTGCTGAACTGATCTTGAAATCCAGCTAGCTTAAAGGAAGCAACTTAAATGTGCTAAGCCAAGTGCTGGTAGGTCTTACCTAAATATGAACTGTGATTTCTGTCTTGCAGAATTTGTTCAAACACTTGTTTAGAAAAGATCAGATGTCCATGAGGTGTCTTCTGGACCACAGTCCCACTCCAGTCATAAGCTCCTACTGCACCCAGCATCAGAATATTCTACAATAATTGAAAAGTGAGAAGCCTTAAAACACATCACCTGTAAGGCATAAGAGTGTCGGGTGGGCAAAACATCAAAACAAATGGTCTAAATTTAAAGAAAAAAAAAAACTAAGCAAGATGAAGCAAAATATACATGAATTGCTTGGAAAAGAGAGACAACGGGTCAAAATGGAATCACCTGTGCCAAGTCTACATCATCAAACCCAGACCATAACTAACCTAACTGCAACTTCAACCTCTCCCAGGAAGGTCGTCTTAAATGGTCACTTTGGAATTCCCTGGTCAGCACTAGTGAGGTAATCATGAGAGACCCCTTCTGTCCCCTATGTGAAGGTGACTGTGCCTGAAACAGTCTGACCATTTCCCCTTCTGTCCATAAAAGCCTTCCGTTTTCTACAGCTCCTTAGGGCACCTTTCTGTTTGCTTAATGAAATGCTACCCAATACATGAATCATTGTGGTGGTTTAATGGCTGAGTCATATATGTCTCTTATAGCCCCATGGACTGTGGCCTGCCAGGCTCCTTTGTCCATGGGATTCTCCAGGCAAGAATACCGGAGTGGGTTGCCATTTCCTTCTCCAGGGGATCTTCCCCACCCAAGGATCAAACCTAGGTCTCCAACATTGCAAGCAGATTCTTTACCAACTGAGTTACGAGTGAATCCCATGAATCATTGAATAAAGCCAATCAGATTCACTCAGCTGAATTTTGGTTTTTTAACAGATTGTATGTTGATATATCTCCAAATTGTTTTGATACATTTTGTGGTAAAGATAAATCTGTACCACAGTACAGGAGGGGCACATAGCCATCTTCCAATTTCCATGCAAAGGCGCCCATCTGCAAATGCTGAACAGTTGTAAGCCTTTAGAAAGGAGTCAGAAGGGAGCCTCTGGCCTAACATGTTCCTAAGAAGAGCTTGGGCTATGAGACATGCTCAAGAAACAGGAAGTGCTGCTGCCAGAGGAAGAGAGGTGGGCACTGTTCCCCCAGACCCATGTGGTAGCCCTCTTCTGACCTATCTTCAACTTCCTTCCTCTTTATTCTTTTAAACATTTTAGTTTATTTATTTTTTGGCTGTGCTGGGTCTTCATTGCAGTGTGTGGCCCTCGCTAGTTGTGGTGCACAAGCTTAGCTGCCCCGTGGCGTGTGTGGTCTTAGGTCCTCAACCAGAGATTGAACCCACATCCCTTGCATCGGAAGATGAATTCTTAACCACTGGACCACCAGAGAAGTCCCTTTCCTCTTTTTTTCTTAACTCCTTCTCAAACATTCCTCTCTCTCCTATCCCATTTATTTGAGAATGGCACAGCTACAGAAAGCAACTGAAGATATGATATTTCATCTATGGGAAGAAAAACAGCCATTGGTCAGCACCAGTGGGGAGGCCCAAAGAGGACAGGCTACTCAGGATTGGCTCAAAACCCAATCTGAATATTCAAAGCTATAAGCCATCGCAGGAAGCAGATGGTCAGGATGGGACTTATTTTTAAATTTTTTTAAAAATTAATTAATCAACCAATTAACTGATTAGTTAATTATTTTGTTTATTTTGGCTGTGTTAGGTCTAGTTGTGGCTAGATCTTTTGCTGCTGCACACAGACTCTCTAGTTGTGGCACTCGGGCTCTCTAGTTGTGATGGGTGAGCTTAGTTGCTCCAGGGCAAGTGAGATCTTAGTTCCCTGATCAGGGAGTAAACTCATGTCCTCTGGACCACCAGGGAAGTCCTTATTTACAAGTTTTTGATCTTAGAAAATATCAGAGATACAATCTTGCAGTTTTGCTGTTATTGTTTAAAATTTATTTTCTTGAAGTATAGTTAATTTACAACATCATATTAATTTCTGCTATACAGAAAAGTGATCTCATTATATAGACATTATTTTCCATATTCTTCTCCATTATCATTTTCAAGGTATGATTTTGGGATGAAAAATACAAAGCCATTAAAAAAAATAGAGAAATAATGTGTCCCATTCTGAAGATAAGAGACCATGAAATTATGTGAATGATTGTCATAAATCCTGGACTCTGAAATCTGGGTGCAGGAAGGAGCTTCAGGGTCTATACAAAATTTCAGGAAATTGTATGGAAAATTGTTTATGTGGGTTCACTGACATTTTTTCTGAAGGAAAGACCTATAACTTTTAGGAGCATCTCTTAATGCTTGACAATCCAGAGAATGTTAGCACCTTTTATTCTACAAAAAAAACCCTGATCCTTGGCCTTTATTCAGCCAGTCAAATCCTGTTCCCTGAGTATTTCCCAGGGTCACCTGTCTTTTTGCCTCGTTTACTACTGTTGCACTCATATCCTGAGTAGGATTAGAATCAGAGACCTGTGAGATGGATGTCTCTGAGAAAGAATGGACTTCCCTGAGCTAAGATGTCCCATCGCACTCTTTCCCTAACTCCTTACTTTTTCAACTATTTTTCTGTCTCTGCTGTTAAAAATGGCAAAACCAATACAGAATTGTAAAGTAAAATAAAAAATAAATTAAAAAAAAAACAGATATTCAAATAACTCAGAATTCAACCATGACAGTGATGATAAGAGTTTGTATTTTAAACAAACTTTTCCAGCAGTTGATTGATATAAAGAAAATTCCTGCAGTAATAATACCTTGAGTTAATATACTGCCTGTCCCCTGGAGCACTCAAAGGCTTTCTTGTATATTATCATTTTTTCCATTTAAAAAATCCCTGTAAAACAGGGGAGGGAAGGCCTTATTAACCTCTGTTTTTTAGAATGATAAACCAGCAGCACAAAGAAACTAAACGACCGTGACTAGGAGTGAGAACTGCTGATCACTAGATGGCTGTTTTTCCTATTTCAGGACAAGGCTACTGGGTCCAGAAGAGTCAAGGCAAATGACAGCATGACTGGAAGTTATCTGACATACACACATTTTGAGGAGAGTATTCCGCGCTGATTCCCACTTGTGACATTTCCAGTTGGAAGTTGTCTCCTCCTTGAACTGTACCTGGGAAATAGCAGTTTCAAAAATTATATCACTGTTACCGATTTTAAATCAAATTTTCAAACACATGTGCCTACACACACACACACACAGACACACAGACACACAGACACACAGACACACACACACAGACACACACACACACACACACACACACACAGACACACACACACAGACACACACACACAGACACACACACACAGACACACACACACACAGACACACACACACAGACACACACACACACAGACACACACACACACAGACACACACACACAGACACACACAGACACACACACACACAGACACACACACACACAGACACACACACACACACAGACACAGACACACAGACACACACACACACAGACACACACACACAGACACACACACACACACACACACACAGACACACACACACACACACACACACACACACAGACACACACACACACACACACACACACACACACACACACAGACACACACACACACACAGACACACACACACAGACACGCACACACACAGACACGCACACACACAGACACGCACACACACAGACACACACACAGACACACACACACAGACACACACACACAGACACACACACACACAGACACACACACACACAGACACACACACACAGACACACACACACACAGACACACAGACACACAGACACAGACACACACACACACACAAACACACACACACACACGGTTCTTATGTCCACTCAAAAATACAGAGCTGGGAGGGAGGAACCTCTAGGGAAGTGTTCTAACAGATGCAGAAATCCACAATGCTTCCCAGGTAGTCTGATGTTGGCATTAATCTTGATTGTGCATTAATGTATGTATTGGTATACTATGAAATTCCTGATATCAAGAAACACTCAAAATAGGGGATGAGGTAAGATGAAAACTGACATTATCTTTTCTTTTTAAAAATGATTGTTACTTGCTAAAGACCTAACTGAATTTTTAGCTTTTAAATATTGGTACTAATAAATGCACATATATCTCAGATATAGTTGGAGGAGCCAGGCAATTGATCTGTGGTGAAGACTGTGTTGAGAGATATTTGGATTTGGCTTCAGGAACCAGGATTCAAGATTGAGTAGGAATTTTGCCAGTTTGGAAGTCTGGTCCAAGTTCTACATATGTGCTTACCTCTGACACTAGCACCGTAAGACTCATTTAGAACTCTTTCCATATAGAGCAGCCAAAGTGGTTACATTTCACTAATCTTCACAAAAAGAAAAGTTTGCAGACTGTCACATTAATGTAGTGAAGAATAAAAATGTTTGGATAGATGCTTCCAATGGATAATCAGGAGAAAAAGATTTGACTATAGGGATTAATACTTAATCTATCAGGAGATAAAGATTTGTCTATAAGGATTAATACTTAATCTATGCAATCCCTTTGATCAGAGCAAGTGTTCAATAAAATATTCACTTCATTGCTGAGAGTTATTTGGGTTAACCATCAGGAACTAGGATTTGGGTCACATGGGACTTCTTACCAACTGGGAATTGTTTTCCAGTCCTCCTTACAGTGAGGTCTTAAACATATGATATTTCTACAGTGACTAGACCTCCCAAGCCACAGAAGTAAATTATTATATATCTGGTAAATGTTTCCTCAAAATCTGAACAATTAAAAATCTTCACTGTATTTTTCTAACCTAAAAAGTATACATATTTACTGCAAACAAATTTTAAGAATTTCAATGTAAATTATGGAAGCAGTATAAAAAGGTAAAACTATTTATGATTATAATAGACAGTACTACATTGCTGCTCCCAAAGGTTATACAATTTATAATCTTATCAATAGTGTATGAGCTTCCGTGCTTCCCCATAATCTCCTCAAGATTAAACATTACTAATCTTTGTTGTCTTTTAGGCACAAAGAAACATTGATTTAATTTAAATTTTAAAATAATTACTAAAATTGGGAATGTTTTCTTTTGTTTATTGACCATCTTTTATAAGCTATGTAGTCATCATTCTTTATTTTTCTTATTGATGCTACTTATGAGTTCTCTTTGAATAAGGTATATGTGAAGTGAAAGTTGCTCAGTTGTGTCTGACTCTTTGCGACCTCATGGACTATACAGTCCATGGAATCCTCCAGGCCCGAATAATGGAGTAGCTTTTCCCTTCTCCAAGGGATTGAACCCAGGTCTCTCATATTGCAGGCAGATTCTTTACCAGCTGAGCCACAAGGGAAGCCAATTAATTAAAAGAGTGTTTGGTAATAAAGAATTTTTTAAGGTTTTTAAGAACATGTTACTTTTTTATTTTTAAAATTTTTATTGGAGTATAGTTGATTATAATGTCATGTTAGTTTCTGCTGTACAGCAAGTGATTTAATTATACATATATGTACTCTTTTGTAGATTCTTTTCCCATATAGGCCATTACAGAGTATTGAGTCGAGTTCCCTGTGCTATACAGTAGGTCTTTATTGTCTATTTTATAGACAGTAGTGTGTATATGTTAGTCCCAATCCCCCAATTTATCCCTTCTGTTCCCCTTATATGCTGGTAAGTTTGCATCCTTGAAAAAAGTTTTTGAAAGAAAATTCTGAGAAGGAGTTCTTTTACCTTCAATGCTGAAAATTTGTTCTCCTATTGTCCCAGCCTTTTCTAGTAGATCTGCTTCATCAGAGACATTGAAAAAGTATCTTTCTGTTGGAATACTGGCAATAGCTTTAATTTCTTTTATTAAATTTTTAGTATCCAGGGCATTTCTGTTTAAGTACCCAAGAACCTTGAAAACAGAGGAAGAGAGGAGAGGGCTATCAGTGCTGTAGTTTAATTTTCCTGTTAATATTTTCTAGACTATTTTTTAACACAATAGGCCTTTTGGAGAGGTAAAATAAGCAACACTTCCATATCCTTTTGGTTGTCATGACTGAAAATCAGCAAGATGCTGAGGCAGAGTAAAAATATTCTTTTATATGAAGCTAGGAACCGGCAATAAGAAAGTATAGTCTTAAAGGAATATTTCCCTATGAACTGAAAAACCAGTTAAAAAAAAAAAAAAGCCACTTACTGCTATGCCAAACCTCAGTATATTGTCTTTGTTACATTGATCAATCACAGCTTTCAACTTTGAACCATCATGGGATTCACCATCAGTTACAATCACCATAACTTTGGTAGCACCTGGTCGTCCACCAGCAGCTCTTGAATAAGCGGTATCTCTGTGGCAGATAAAATAAAAACTCACTATCAATGGATAAAGTTAATACATGGACCTCTGGTTAGAAAAGTAACTATGAAACTGACCTCTTTGAATATAACCTATTGCGACTTAGAATTGCTCTATCAGTTCTGGTGACATTTTAACTATATTATACTTGTAGTTTGTAGAGACACATACAAGAATGTAAATCTCACTTGGCATTAAAAATAGCTCCCATGGTATTCATAGTGTGTGGGTATGTGTATTCACATCAGGAATCCTTAGAATTATCCTCTGCTAAGAAAATTAAACTCCTCAACAGAGCAAAGATAATTCATTTTGTCATAAATTTTACTCATTGGATCTGCATTTTTCCAATAACAAATGGCTTTTTTTTAAGTAATAAATATATATGGTAAAAGAAATCTAAAGCATTTGGAAAGCTATAAAACAAAAAGTTAACATCAAGCCACTATTTCAAAGCCACTACTGACAAGGTAATCACTATTATCAGTTTGTTTCCTTCTAGAAAATGTTGCATATAGAGAAATATATGCAAAATTTACTCCTTAAACTTTTATGTGGGGACATAGTCTATACAGTGGTTTTTCATTTTGATGGAGATCTTTCCATACCAGCACATATAGAACTCTTTTTGTGTTTAATTTTATTTCTAAATTTTCATTTAAAAAATACTCATTTTATATAATTTTAGAGGTAAATTTCCATTTACAGTTATAAAATATTGACTATATTCTCCTTGTATTACATCCTTGAGCCTGTCTTTTACCCAATAATTTGTGCCTCCCATGCCCCTACCTTTGTATTGCACCCCAACCACCCCACTAGTAATCACTAGTTTAGAACTTTCCTTTTTTAATGGCTACGTAATATTTCATTGTTTTGAGGAACCATAGTTTATTTAACCAACTCCCCATTATTATGCATTTAGGCCATTTTGGGGTTTACAAATAATGCTATAATGAATATCCCTGAGTATATATCTTGGCATACTTTTTCAAATGCATCAGTAGTATAAACCTGTGGCACTGAAATTATTTGGACAAAGGATTTACACATTTCAAGTTTTGATAAATATAGTACTAAACTGTTCTTCAAACTTCTTCCAATTTATATTGCTATCAGTGTACAAGAATGCAATTTTCTCCATCTCCTTTCCTTAACAATGAGGACTATTAATACTTTTTAATCTGGGATACTCATAAGTAAAAAATAATATATTATTGTTGTTTTATTATATACTTTTTAACTATAAAGAATGATGAGTATTTTTATGTTTATTAGCCATTTATATTTCTTTCTTCATCTAACTCTTGATTTTTCTTTACATTTGCTCATTTTTGTCTTTCATCATTTTCCTGATCAGTAAAATTTCTGTTAATAAAGAAAATTATCCTTTGTCATATATATTGTAAATAATTTTTTCAGTTCATTAATCATTTTTAAAATTTTAGTGACATTGATACTGTGTGGAAATTTTATATTTTTGTATAATCAAATCTGTTACTTTTTGTGTCTGTGTCATTTATACTTGACATGTCATTTTAAAAGGGCCTTATCTCTAAGACTTTTATTTTTCATCAGCCAAGTTTTCTCATAGTCCTTTAGTTGTTTCATTTTCTTAGATTTAAACTGAAATTTGTTTTGATTCAACGAGCAGGGATTCAGCTTTTGGTTAGCCAGGTGTCCAACAACTTTTTCCCTGTCTATTGAATTCTCTTGTTGCACATTCTTTCTGGTGTCATCATATAAGTTTACCACCACCACTTACATGATGACAATTTATAATCTATATTGTCTTCCATTCATCCCTCCCATCTTCAAGTTTGTGTATTCAATGCATCAAATATTTTCACCTGAAAGTGTACAGAGTTCTTTAATTGAACATGTTTAAAACTGAGAATATCATTTTATTTCCTAAAGATTTTCTGTGTTCTATATAGCAGAATATAGAAATATTTAAAAATAGTTCCTATTTCTCAACCAGAGAAATTTGAATTCTTATACTCACATCAAATAATTTTTTATACTCTTTATGACATACAGTAGAGCTCATGTCAGATTATAAATTTGCTGAGAGTAGAAACTATGGCTCATTTAGTCTTGATGACCTGTGTGTGTGTGTTAAGCTGCTTTGGCCAAGTCTGACTCTTTGCAACGCTATGGAATGTAGCCTGTCCATGGGGCTCCTCTGTCCATGGGATTCTCTAGGCAAGAATACTAGAGTGGGTTGCCATTCCCTTCTCCAGAGGATCTTTCCGACCCAAGGATTGAACCCAGGTCTCTATATCTCCTGCATGGGCAGGTGGGTTCTTTACCACTAGCGTCACCTGGGAAGCCCATGATTATCTGTAGGGCTTGGAACAGTAAATTGTAACTTTAGGCACCAAATCAAATAAGATCAACAGAAAATAGAAACATTCACTGAAGGAGTATCAGAATTCTATTTGATGTTGTAAAGAAACAGATCAAGAGAGAGAAAGAAGAAGAAGAAAGAGAAAAAGAATTAGATGTAATTAAATTCTGGAATGAATGAGTAAAAAGTTACGTGCTTCTCACAATGGAAAGACTCCTGTTAGCTTGGAAAATAATGGTGAGAGAGGGATGACAGGGAGAAAAACAAAGCTGTGAAAAGATCGTAAAAGCCATATGAGTCCCATTTTCTCAGAAAGTGCCTATTCTCTCCCTAAGAAGGAAGCTTGCCAGGCCCCTAGGCTCTTTCCAGGGAAAAATGCCACACCCACATTCCCTTCTAAAAATAAAGGCTCTTTACTGTTTCTAACTCTTAGGAGGCCATTTTTCTACGTCATCTTAGTCCTCCCCTCAGCCTGCTTCACTGAACCAGGAAGGGTACTTCGCATAATAGCTATTGGCCAGCAGCCAATGAGATAGCTTGTCTCCAAAGCAAAACTTAATAGGGACATAAATTAACCAAACCAATCATATCTTCTCTTGTAGGGAATCTACTCTTGAGACATATAGGGAGAGTCAGCAGTTGACAGCAGCAGCAACTAGAACCTAGAATATACTGAAGAAAGAAAGGACAGGTATTATAGGAAATTCAGAAATAGAAAGGACAGGATGTGGTGACTGGCCAGATTATGTGACCTAAAGAGGAGCAGAAAGAATAAAATAAACCATTAAGTTTACAGTCTGAATAACGAGGAGGAAAGGTGGACAATGAATCAAAATGGCAGAATCACGAGGAGGGAAAGAGAAAAGCACAGGGCCAGTTTAGGATGTACTCAGTTTGACAAGTGAGCCAACACTCCAAATAAAGACACTCGGCATCAGCTGGACACTAGTGTGAATTCTGAGAGAGAGGTCAGGGCTGATGACATAGCCGTGGGGTAAGACAGGCAGGGCTGATGGCTCATGTAACCACAAGAGTGGATACAACACCTAAGAAAAAAAAGAGCTATGAAAGAAGGACTCTGTTCAGTGAAGAAAAACTAGGAAAAGAAGCCAATGAAGAGGCAAACTTGTTGACCCAAGTTGGCAGGTTTTCTAGAAGTGCGTGGTGTCAAGGCATCTGGGGTAGAGATAACACTGTATGCTCATTACTGTCAAATGGTAAGGGAAGCTAGAGGGGGTGAGGCTCGAGGCAAAACTGCGTTTACCTGGTGGCAGAGCCAGATGTTTCAAGGATATGAACAAAGGAACACAGATACTTCTTTTAAGGAATTATAGCAGTGGAAGGAAGGCACAACCAGAGGGAAAAGGGCAAAAAGTAGGTTTAAAGGAAGATGAACTTACTGTTCCCATTTATATTTTTTAAACAACATGAGAATGTTTAGCACTTTTTTTGGTAAAGGTATCTGATCAAATCAGAGTGAAGATGAAGGTCAGCAGTGCTAAGAAAATAGAGACACTGAGCCAAGAATTAGGAGAGTGTTATATAGTTATGAAATTGCCCCAGATAGTAGTAAGCAGAATGAATCCTTCAATTCAGACTCCTATGTCATTAACACTTAAGATTCTATGGCCCTTCTTAACTTGGCTGAAGTATCCCACTAGCTCAAGTTGTTTGTGGTCTTAATAAATAGTAACAAATAACTGCAGATTGCTCCATGTCCAGCTTAACCCAAGGTTTTTTAATTTCATTTTATTTACTTCATATAAAATATTAAAAAAATCTTATAAAAGTCACAGAAATCAAAGATTTGAAAGTTTTATTTCCTTCTGCCTTCTCAAAGTGTTCAAGTAAAAGAATGTTCAGACTTGTCTACTCTACTAGTTCTGATTTAAGTATGCTGCTGCTAAGTCGCTTCAGTCGTGTCCGACTCTGTGCGACCCCATAGACGGCAGCCCACCAGGCTCCTCCATCTCTGGGATTCTCCAGGCAAGAACACTGGAGTGGGTTGCCATTTCCTTCTCCAGTGCAGGAAAGTGAAAAGTAGGTACCACATATTTGGGTTTCCCACGTGGTGCAGTAGTAAAGAATCCGCCTGCCAATGCAAGAGACATGGGTTCAGTCCCTGGATTGGGAAGATACACTGGAGGAGGAAATGGCAACCCACTCCAGTATTCTTGCCTGGAGAATCCCATGGACAGAGGAGCCTGGCAGGCTCCATTCCACGAGGTTGCAAAGAGTTGGACAGGACTGAGCAATTGAGCACACACGCACGATATATTTTTCTTTGTCTTTTCTTACTTATGAGCACTTCTATTTTATCAACATATTGACCTACTAGCATCATAACTTACCTTGCATACTGAATTGCTTTGAAGGTATTTGTAAGGTCTCCACCATATTGGAATGTCTGCAATGTTGCTTTAATCATTTCATTTTTGGATTTAAAAGTATTCAGATTAAACACAACTCTTGGATTATTGGCATATTGAATTAACCCCATCTTAAAGAGAAAAGAAGTTTATTACAGGCTTGTCATTGTTATAAATCATTCCTATGTAACCAATATAATAAAAATCAGAAGTGCATTTATACATGGGCTGATAGCTTAAGGGAATCATTTCCAAATTTTTTCTTAAGAATAGTTATTTTTCATCCAATAGGATAACTTCCCTGTCAGAGGCTATCAGTGTACAGAAGTGGGACTTATTGACAAGCATGATAATGTGCCATTTATGTGCCATATGGTTCTCGAGAATAATAGCTGCAGCTTTTAAAGCACTGCCATATGGATGAATAGTAGAATAAAGTTCATAACAGGAAGATTTAAATAGATTTTCTAGTTACAAAAGGATATATACATGTTAACCATTACAAGCAATCATGAATGGAACATAACATCTCATCAACTAAGGATAATTATCTAATAAACAAGGAAGTATAGTTGAATTCTAGGAAAAGTGACTGCTAATCAATGCAGTCAGTATAAATGTTTTCACTGCGCTGGATTTCCTCTCATCACAGACATTAGAGAGGAAGCTGCTATATGTGTGTTTGGGACAGGACACTTCTGGTCTTCAAGGAAAATGCCACTGGAGAGTCTTATCTGGGAGAGCTGAGAGGGGTAGGACCACTTCTGAACAAGACATTTGAGCACATACCCTAATCCTTTAGATCAAGGAGGTCAAACACTTTGGTTAATATCCTTGTACTCAGCACTGAGATCACTCCCTATGCCTAGGATTTGGGGTTTCCAGAATGGGAAGTGGTTATAAGAAAATCAGTGGTAAAAGAGTCGCTGAAATAGAGGCCAGTGTGTAAGGAAGGTGGATAGCGAAAGGATTTCTGAGATCAATCAGCTGCTTTTGCCAGGAAGGCCTGGGAAAATGACAAAAAAAAACCCCATGATATTGTTGAACTCCTCTCTTCAAGGTAAGATGTAAGACTTGCGAGAGAGGAAAGGACCAAAAATAACTAAGAATCTCAAAATCTAAGCTGAGAGGAAGAGAGTGGTGACCCCCTGATACAGCCCACAACTTCTGTGTGTGAGGGAGGAAGGTGGAAAAGAAGATGTGGTAGATTAGGGCTTACAGAAAGGTCACATTTAGGTTGGAAGAAGATGCTGAGTAAAACCACCTTCAGAGATGAAGGGGATGCACTAGGGTTGCGAGATAGAAGAGGAAGGTCAGGAATTCCACGTGGAAACTACTGGACACAGTAAATCACGTTACAGGGGTAATTCATTTAGAAACAGAAAATAAACAGATACAGATGAAAACTTCTCTTATGAGGGGCTTTACCAGTGATGTTCTCTAGAAACCAGTATGATACTTAGTCTTATTTAACAGAATTTTCAGTGAAAGCCCACAGAGAAACCTTCAAAGTTTTAACGAATATTAATATCCTCTTGGTATTGAAAAGCAATGTTAATGGGGAAAACATGCAATGGTATTTTACAATACTGTATAGAGATGCAGAAAGGCAAATTTCAATACAGAGAACTGCAAAGCATTTAGGGAAAAGTGTTCCAATAACTGTTGGGCCTTGGAGCATCAGATGCAACACTGGAACTGGTAACTCTGTGAACTGGTTCCTGTTGATATCGGTTCAATGTTTTCCTACAGCCAGGATGACCCAGAAAATGGTAGAGCCAACAAGAAAGAAAGAAAAAACCCAAAACTTTAAAAATGCTATTCAGTGTTATAAAAGCAGGACCTTTCTGCTCCTTAATTTTGGTTGCCTACCACAGGAAGAAAGAAAACCAAAGACTCTTTAAAACATAAAGTTACACAAAACTATTGAAAGGACTATTGTAAAAAATGGAAGTTTAGCCTAGACTATGATACTGGAGTAAAAGTCACTCAGTCATGTCCGACTCTTTGCAACCCCATGGACTATAGAGTCCATGGAATTCTCTAGGCCAGAATACTGGAGTGGATAGCCTTTCCTTTCTCCAGGGGATCTTCCCAATCCTGGGACTGAACCCAGATCTCCCACATTGCAGGCAGACTCTTTACCAGCTGAACCACAAGGGAAGCCCAAGAATACTGGAGTGGGTAGCCTATCCCTTCTCCAGAGGAACTTCCCATCCCAGGAATTGAAAGGGGGTCCTCCTGCGTTGCAGGCAGATTCTTTGCCAACTGAGCTATGGCAGAAATATGCTGTCTATGAACTTATTTATAAAAATCCTAGAATTCAAAGATAATTTTTTCACCAGTAAAAAGAGAAAGTTATCATTATTAGTCCAAGTGTGTGTAAAAAAAATACATAATGGATTTTTAAATGTATTGATTAGTGCATGAGTTAATGGAAGAAAAACTTAGCAACGAAAGATAATTAAGATGCTATATCACATATCCGATGCCTATGTCAGAAATAGGAACCCATGCTTAAAAGACCAGCATTAGGCAAAGTTACGATAGAATAACTCAACGTAGCACAAATTTCAATCAACTTTCAAGATTACCATTAAATGCCTTTAATATGGGGATTGGACAAATGCAAAGATGAAGACCTCATCTCTAGTAATATTTTCTCAGAAAGAAAGCTGTGGGTTAGGGTCTATATAAAGCATGTCCATACCTGTGTCTTTCTGGGGCCTATATCTAGGCCTTGTACAAATTTTTCCAAAAAGTTCTTTACTGCATCCCAGGGATAAATACTGTTTGATTCATCACATACAACCACAACATCTATGAAGGAAGGGCAGGCTACATAGAAAATGACAAAAGAAACATATTTCCATAGGTAAGACAAAAGTCACATTCACATGAAAATGAGACAGAGTAAAAGAGAATGGCACTTGCTGATACAATTTTTCCCGTCTTTTAAAGTAAGGCATTGCTTGGCACATTCATAACTTACTCTGAACTGCAGGTGCAAAGCTGGTCCGCAACTGAAAATCGGGACTGACATCAGAGCAAACTCCGGTTGTGTAATACTGACTTCCGCACTGATGTGCCCACAGGGGACCACAGGTCTTAAAAAAATGAGAACAGTGACAAAACACGTAGAAAATGTTAACCTTCCACTTTGCCATTTGTGAAGCTTAGGAATCATTTCCCTTCTAAGACACTAGGAATCATCAACTCTTGAAACTAACAAGTCAACAACGCCTTTGAGAGAAAGTGCACTGGAGCCCACAGAGGGGAAGGAGAGGGTGGCAGACGTGCTGTACCCAGTGGCAGGTGTCTCAGGGACAGGGACACTGGGACTGTCAGTGTAGGGAGAAGCCCATCAGCTGCTGCTGCTGCTAAGTTGCTTCAGTTGTGTCCGACTCCGTGCGACCCCATAGACGGCAGCCCATCAGGCTCCCCCGTCCCTGGGATTCTCCAGGCAAGAACATTGGAGTGGGTTGCCGTTTCCTTCTCCAGTGTATGAAAGTGAAAAGTGAAAATGAAGTTGCTCAGTCATGTCCGACTCTTTGCGACCCCATGGACTGCAGCCTACCAGGCTCCTCCGTCCATGGGATTTTCCAGGCAAGAATACTGGAGTGGGTTGCCATTGCCTTCTCTGAGCCCATCAGGTGACCCACCAAATCAGAGAAAAGGGGATATGTCCTTCCAGAAAACAACCAGGAGAAAAAAAGGGGCCAAGTTCATTTTTTGTCTCTCAGTTACCTGGGTCTCACCTGCCTCATCTATAAAATGAGGATGATCAGATCTCCTAACTTAAGGCTGTTGTGAAGACAAAATGAGTCTATGTCTATGAAACAGTTAGAACTGTACTGGGTAAATAGCAAACGATTTGTCATTGTTAGCCAGACTCATTAGCATTATTATTCCTTGAACATATGTCTCCTCCTGTCCCTTCCATTTTCACCATTCAGGACAAATCATAAACCCTGTGTCCCCATGGGCCAGGCAGGCAGCTTGGGCCAGGTGTAGATACCACAGTGCGTGAAGAGCCCACACCTGCTGTGCAGGGCAGACCACTGTGGCTCCGGCCCACTGGCTGCCATGAAACAGGCCCTGTGCGGCTGAACCTCTCAAATTCTCAAGGAGGATCAAAGCAAAAACTTTGTGTGAAAACTTATAATTTAAAAAAAACAAAACCCTTGAAACACTACATGCTAAACAAATACAAAGGAGCTCATGAACTGCCAGTTTCTAACTCTGCAGTTATGAAAGCATTTCTTTGAGGACTTCAGAGCTACCTATGTCCACTCCCTAGAACCTTCAGTCATCCAAGCTAGCATTTGTCTTCTTGTGCACATCATACTCCAGTTATTAGTATCACCATTAACCCAGTCCCAAAGCTCTCCCTTGCAGTAGCCCTTGAACAGCAAGAACTCCTGATTAAGTCATGTGGGAAATATCAAGTGTCTGTGTGTTAGTTGCTCAGTCATGCCTGACTCTTTGGACTGTAACCCATCAGGCTCCTCTGTCCATGGAATTCTCCAGGCAAGAACATGGGAGTGGGTTGCCATGCCCTTCTCCAGGGGATCTTCCCAACCAAGGGATGGAACCCAGGTCTCCTGCATTGCAGGCAGGAAATAGTAGGTTAAATACAAATCATTAGATGTGGAAGGAGAAAAAATGGGGAATACAAGTCTAGTAATGATCTTTAAAAATCTACAAAGTTTAACCTTATGTAAAGCTGTGGAACAACTATTAAAACTTAACTAAAAAGTGTGGACTTGCAAAAAGTGATTGGAAGAATGAAAGGGAACTTATCTAACCCAGTTTAATTGTTGGTAGCTCAAAGGAGAAGCAGCTGTGGTCATATTTCATGCTCAAAGAGCAAGGCATAGTTTTTCCCTTGTAAAACTGGTTCATTTTGCCAATTAGGGGAGAATCACAATTGATGCCTTGGGTATGTTTACCAAATGAGATACCAATTACTGATTTCCTACATCCGCACCCCCAAATTGGTTTAGCTTAATTACCCTGAAAAACACTAACTCATGAAGTATTCAAAAATATTTTTTGGTTGTAAAAGCACTGGAAAACAACATTAAGGAGTTGAAATTAGAATATGCCAATTGTTAATGCCAGAACAACATTCCAACTTTAAGCCCAAAACTTAAGAAGGTTCAAAAAATGTGATGATTGTCAGTCTTTTCCACAATATTCTTAAGAGTATCTTAAGATTTTGACCTTTTAGGTATGGAAAGGAAACCTTAGCTTTTTTCTTTTTCCTTTATTTTTTTCTCTTTCCCTCTTTCCTTCTACTTGCTACATCGACTATTAAATTAACCTCAAATTCTCTTCAACTTCATTTTATATATAAGGTTTATAAAAGGTTTTACACTTATGTAAAAATAGATAAAGTTACAGATTAAAAATCTGATAAGTTACAGATTAAAAACTTTGAAGCATATTCTGTAATTCCTATACCTCAATATATTTTCTTTTTTAATTTATTCAACTTTAAAAAAGGAAACCAGAAGACAAAACAACACTATGATAAAGACTTCAGAAGATTATAAACCAGGAAGATTCATTGAAATACTCATGTATGCATCGATCTAACATATATTGTAAGCAACACCTAATTCACTAGGTGGTACCAAAGTCTAATATCTCTCAGTAAAAACAGAATCATATTGTTCAATATTCGTTACATTTTTTAGAGAAATCTGTTTATATACACAGGCTTTTAAGTCAGAATGTCAATGCAACATGTCATAATTAAGCTTTCTAAGATGATTTTAACAGCAATATACAACTAGGTTACACCTACATGGGCTGGTAGAAATGTCAAATGAGGCTGGGTTTTTGTTTGCTTTTAAACTCGTTTTTTCTTTCTTTTATCTTTGGGTGTGTGATGATTTTTTTTTTTTAACATAGTCGTGTCTTTTAACAATTTTCTATATTATTTTTTTCTGTTAGTCCCAAGGTCAGAAATTCTCTCAGAAAACTTCCATTTTCTTTTAGTTTTTTAGATTAACTCTTTACTTCACTTGGAAGTATATTTGGATATGCAAGATATTCACCAATTAATTGTCCCCAGACCACTTATTAAATACAGCATTCTCTTTTACTCTGATTTGTGGTGGTCTTTACACAGTATTCTATAAACTAAATGAGAGTAAATGCTAACATGAAATGAGTCCAGATCATTGCTTTAAATAATATCAGAGTGGTCAATGATGATCAGAAATTATTAGAAACAAAAGGACTTTGTGGCTTTGAAACCTACTTTCTGAACTAGCTGTACCTATCCAGAATGTTTCTACAGGAAGGGGAAACGAGAGCTAGAATTCTGTTGTTATCAACAAATGCAAAACACATTTTTCAAGGGCAAAGAATCGTTGTTCCTTCTGCTCCCTTTCTCCAAAACGTTCTGTGGCAACATTTTTGCTAAATATCTTAAGATGCTTACATATCAACACATTGTTCTTTCATGTGGGCTCTCCTCTAGCATAACTTATCCAAAATTCAAGTTCGAACATTTAAACCTCAAGATTTGGTTTGCTAGGAGGGATGGTCAGCAGACACTGACTTCATACCTGAGACCAATGAGAATCTGAAAAGTAATCACTCACAAGAAATCCTCCTGTTCCCACGTTCCTTGTCAGTGTCAAGCCAAGGCTCATGTTGGTTTTCATCTCAGTAACATTGGGCATGCTCGTGGAAGCTTTCAAAGGGGAAAAGATTTTTTAAAGTGGTTAAATTATCATTTATTTAAAGACTTTTTTTTCAATGTACACTCAGGTTTATATGTAGCATTGAGTTTAGTGCTCATGATGTGTAATAAAGTGTATGGAAACGAGATGTTTCCTTGATCTGGCTGCTCACTTAAACGAGTGAGGCTGCAGAATGTGATCCGTGGGGGTGGGGTCTGCAAAGGTCATGATGACGCCATCTAATGCTTTATTCTAGATCAGAAAAAAAACATTCTTAGAGTGTTATCAAAGAATGCCATATGGTAGAATCTGGCCCAAAGCAACAGTAAGTGAACTTTAGAAGGCCAGCATAACACTAGCATGTAGAATAACAGATAAATCTCTCCAACCTTCTCTCTCCCATTCAGCTAAGGCATCATTTGTTGTATCCATTCTTGACCTACTGAACATTGAAATTCTTTTCAATAATATGTTTTTCATTATCCTCTAATCTCTGCCAAGGTACATATGTGTACCTTGTGTGTATATATGTGTACCATGTGTGTATATATAAACATACATGCACACATACCTGTACACCTCACATATTAGTTTTTCATGATCCTCTAATCTCTGCCAGGGTATGTATACACACATATATAGACACATACACATATACATATATATAAAATTACACTATTTCTTTAAACGTATATATACATCATTTATCCTAAACTGTGTGTCTTCAGTCATTTAGTTATGTCCGACTCTTTGTGACCCCATGGATAGTAGCCTGCCAGGCTACTCTGATGGTGAAATTCCAGGCAAGAATACCGGAGTGGGTTGCCATTTCTCATTCCCGGGAATCCTCCCCACTCAGGGATCAAACTTTCTTTACCAGTGCACCACCTGGGCAGCCCTAATCCTAATTATCTGCTCATTTATATACACATGCATAAAATTTCTAAAAATAAATAAATAAATAAATAAATTTTATTTTTTTAGGGGTGAGAGCTCAAAAGTTTTATTATACAGTTTATCCCCTATTTCCCAGGATGCCCATTTTAAAACTTCACCCTTCTCAAGCCTCTAAATTCAACCCAGATTCCATCACTCTCTAGTGCAAACAAGATAATCACACTCAAAGGGTAATCTCAACTTCATTCATCTTTACCTAACAGTCCTTTTAGAATTCTGACTTGTCTCTTTCCTCTGTGTTTCAGAGAAGGGAGCATTCTTCGTAAGACTCATTTTCCCAGGTACCAGAGACACTAATTTCATCCAGTTAACTTCATTCTTGATTGGTCGTCACTCCCTTTTATTGCCTCCTTCCTCTCTCCTTACAAATATGATCAGTCAGTTCAGTTGCTCAGTCGTGTCCAACTCTTTGTGACCCCATGGACTGCAGCACCCCAGGCTTTCCTGTCCATTACCAACTCCTGAAGCTTGCTCGAACTCATGTCCATAGAGTCGGTGATGCTATCCAACCATCTCATCCTCTGCTGTCCCCTTCTCCTCGTGCCTTCAACCTTTCTCAGCATCAGGGTCTTTTCCAATGAATAAGTTCTTCACATCAGGTGGCCAAGTATTGCAGTTTTAGCTTAAGCATCAATCCTTCCAATGAATATTCAGGACTAATTTCCTTTAGGATTGACTGGTTTTATCTCCTTGCAGTCCAAGGGACTCTCAAGAGTCTTCTCCAGCACCACAGTTCAAAAGCATCAATTCTGTGGCGCTCAGCTTTCTTTATAGTGCAGCTCTCACATCCGTACATGACTATTGGAAAAACCATAGCTTTGACTAGATGGACCTTTGCTGGCAAAGGAATGTCTCTGTTTTTTAATATGCTGTCTAAGTTGGCCATAGCTTTTCTTCCAAGGAGCAAGCATCTTTTAATTTCGTGGCTGCAGTTGCCATCTGCAGTGATTTTGGCACTCAAAAAATAAAGTCTGTCACTGTTTCCATTGTTTCCCCATCTATTTGCTATGAAGAGATGGAACTGGATGCCATGATCTTAGTTTTCTGAATGTTGAGTTTTAAGCCAACTTTTTCACTCTCTTTCATTTTCAATCAAGAGGCTCTTTAGTTCCTCTTCACTTTCTGCTATAAGGGTGGTGTCATCTGCTTAGCTGAGGTTATTGATAATTCTCCCGTCAGTCTTGATTCCAGCTTGTGCTTCATCCAGCCTGGCATTTTGCATAATATACTCTGCATATAAGTTAAATAAGCAGGGTGACATTATACAGCCTTGATATACTCCTTTCCCGATTTGGAGCCAGTCTGTTGTTCCATGTCCAATTCTAACTGTTGCTTCTTGACCTGCATACAGATTTCTCAGGAGGTAGGTAAGGTGGTCTGGTTTTCTTGTCTCCTGAAGAATTTTCCACAGTTTGTTGTGATCCACACAAAGGCTTTGGTGTGGTGAGTAAAGCAGAGTAGATGTTTCTACTTATAGGATCATCTCCTATTTATTAGAAAAATTGTTTCTTAAACCTGCTTGCTATCTTATTAAACTATTTTGCCAATTCTCCTTCACTACTTAACTTCTGGAAATAGAGGTCTGCTTTTGTGGATAATTAAAACCCAGCAATTGCAAACAATTACAAATAATTCCAAATAGTGATTTTTTTTTTTAGTAGAACAAGATCATTTTCACATGATCAGAAACAGAGTGTTCCTCAGCAGCCCCCAAATTATCCCTAGTACTGATGTTTCTATACTGAATGGTTTATTTTGGGGAGGGAGAAAAGTATAAATAGTCTCAGATGTCTGTTAGTAATCATCAAAATCATCCTAAATGTTGGTGGAAGCTCGTCCACAGACTGGGCCAGATGGTCCAGGAGGCAGCATGTTTCCCACACATCTTACTTAATTAGGTCATCAAACTGTGTTGGAAATTCAGATACAGTTGGACCCCATGTGACTACAGAGATAAAGGCAACAAAAGCTGAATATATTTCTTAAAGACAAAACTCTGACTGGTTTTGTTGTCTTTTTTCAACTGAGTATATAACAAGATTTTGATATGTATAAAAAAACCACATTGCTAATTATAACTTACTTTGCAAATTCAATTTTTCACATGTAGTGGTGGATAGATCAACAGGACATTTATATACATCTCCCATTCGGTTCTTAGGAAAGCCACTCCATGGTGAACCAACCAGTAACCTAGAAATAGGGATTTTATTTTCCATTAGACATTAAATGTTAGCTATAGTTTCTTAAAGGTAAAGCTGACCACAAAACAGTAAAAAATCCACATTAAATTTCAGTTTAATAAGTGAACAGTTTCTATTTGCTCAGCTATAATTTGTTCTTTTTCTTTTCTTCTTAGCTGATGAAGAAATTGATGAACTTCTGCAGTACCGCTGTCCTGCCACAATACCTGGGAGGTCTCTCTAAACCATTTCTTTCCAATGGAAATATAATGCAAGTCACAAATGTGAGGCACATATGGAATTTTAAGTTTTCTAGCGGCTGCATCAAGAAAACAATAAAAGCAACAGATGAAATTAACTTATTTAAATAATATATTTTATTTAACTCAGTATATCCATACTAACTTGCTATCAATATTAAAATTACTGAGCTATTTAACATTCTTTTTCCATACTAAGTGCTTGAAATGCAAGGTGTATTTTATATTTTAAGCACAATCAAGTAACATGTCAAGTGCTCAGTGGCCACCTACCATATTGATCAGTATAGAGAATGAAATAATATTAAAATCTGAAGCAAGAACTAACATTTGTTGAGTGTCTTCCATGCCCTAAGCACTTTCATATGTTATTTAGGGAGCACATAAGTTATCCAAGTGGCTTTATGTTTTACTGTCTATATAAGGGAATGCTCAGCAAAAATACAGAGCAAGTATACTGTGGGTCTCTTCTTATGTGCATTGTGTTTATAGCTGGAATACAGAAGCAGAGGTCAGAGATAGGTGCTAACATTTTCCTTTTGGTTAGTTTCACTTCCTACAGAGCTTTCCAAAAAGATACTAAGCATTTCCTTGTAGAATAACTGGACATTTCTGGCCAAGAATGGACAGAAAGAGTCCATTTAACAGTCTGATCCTTAGAAACTCCTGTAGGTTAACTACTCAGCAGCAACCAGTGACTAAGGAAGCATATTTGACTCAATGTTTTTTCCTTGTCAAAGTTGGGAAAGATTAGATCATTGATTTATGAAACTTAAATTCTTTCATGATACTTCTGTCTAAATATTTTGTCATTACTGATTAAACAAAATGTGCTCAGTGCTAGAGTGAATTAAGAGAAGTCTAAGGCACGTTTATGTCTACTAAATGTAGTAAAACTGTTTTAAAAAATAACAAATAAAAAATAATAATCATAATGAATGGAAAGATATTAATAAATTGCTCTTTTTGAAAAAAATTTAAATGGTCAAAGGAAGCTAACATGGATATGGAAGGATGAAGCTGGTAGCTGGCATTCTTATCAGAGGGAGCAGCATAAACAATCATGGAAAGAGGGAAATACAAATTATTTTGAAAGAGTTAATGATTCAGTAATAATCTTCTCCCCTTACCTTATACAAATAGTCTCAAGCAAGTATTTTGTAGAGGATTCTAGAAGACTTTAAACCAGTTAACTTTGATTATGGTTAGAGTTGCAAGTTTTTGTCTTCTTATGAGTAGATACTTAACCTAACTTATCTGTTAAAATATTGTCTATAGAAATAATCTACAAGACAAAAAGACCACCTAATGAATAGGAGAAAATATTTGCAAATGCTAGTCAAGGCTATGGTTTCTCCAGTAGTCACATATGGATGTGAGAGTTGGACTGTGAAGAAGGCTGAGCGCCGAAGAATTGATGCTTTTGAACTGTGGTGTTGGAGAAGACTCTTGAGAGTCCCTTGGACTGCAAGGAGATCCAACCAGTCCATTCTGAAGGAGATCAACCCTGGGATTTCTTTGGAAGGAATGATGCTAAAGCTGAAACTCCAGTACTTTGGCCACCTCATGGGAAGAGTTGACTCATTGGAAAAGACTCTGATGCTGGGAGGGATTGGGGGCAGGAGGAGAAGGGGACGACAGAGGATGAGATGGCTGGATGGCATCACTGACTTGATGGACATGAGTCTGAGTGAACTCCGGGAGTTGGTGATGGACAAGGAGGTGCTGTGATTCATGGGGTCGCAAAAAGTCGGACACGACTGAGCGACTGAACTGAACTGAACTGAACTGAAGACCGATAAGGGATTAATGTACAAAATATAGAAACAGCTCCTATAACTCAACATCAAAGGAAAAAAAAACTAAAAATAAGGGCAGAAAACCTGAATATACATTTTCCAAAGAAGACATACAGATGGCCAACAGGCACACAAAAAGATCCTTAAGATCATTAATTACCACAGAAATGCAAATTAAAACCACAATGAAACATCACTTCACACCTATCAGAATAGCTATCATCAAAAAGACCACAAATAATGAATGTTAGTGAGGATACAGAAAAAAAGGGAACTCTACGACACTGTTGGTGGGAATGTAAATTGGTGCAGTCACTGTAAAAAACTGTGGAGGCTGCACAAAAACGAAAAATAGAACTATCTTGTGACCCAGCAATTCTATTCCTGGGTATATATCTAGAAAAAAAAAATGAAAATGCTAATTTGAAAAGATATGTGCACATCGATGTTCATAGCAACATTATTTACAATTGTCAAGATATAAAAGCAACCTAAGGGCCCATCAATAGATGAATGGATAAAGAAATGTGGCATATATATATATATACACACACACACATACATACATATACATATATGTATATATATGTAGGTAAAGAGTCTGCCTGCAGTGCCAGAGAGTTGGTTCAATCCCTGGGTCTGGAAGATCTCCAGAGAAGGGAATGGCAACCTACTCCAGTATTCTTCCCTGGAGAATTCAGTGGACAGAGGAGCCTGGAGAGCTGCAGACAGTCACAAAGAGTTGGACATGACTGAGCAATTTTGACTTTCACATACACATACAGTGGAATACTACTTAATTATAAAAAGGATGGCATTTTTATTATCAAACTTTATTTTAAAACTTTAGCATGCAGTCTATTTGACTGAATGAATTTTTAACTATAGAATATAGTTGGTCCCCTATAGGATAATGCAGCTCACATCACAAGTTCAACTTAAACCTTGAATTTGGAGTAAAGCACATAAGAATGTTGCTAAATGTCCTCAATCACCACTTTGTTGCACTTTGGGGAAAGAAAATCCAGAGGTAGTGGGTGGAGATAGATGCTCTATTGCTGCTGAGTCACTTCAGTCGAGTCTGACTCTGTGCGACCCCATGGACTCCAGCCCACCAGGCTCCCCCGTCCCTGGGATTCTCCAGGCAAGAACACTGGAGTGGGTTGCCATTTCCTCCTCCAATGCATGAAAGTGAAGTCACTCAGTCGTGTCCGACTCTGTGCGACCCCACAGACTACAGCCCACCAGGCTCCTCTGTCCATGGGATTTTCCAGGCAAGAGTAAGCTGGAGTGGGGTGCCATTGCCTTCTCCAGGAAATAGATGCTACTTAAGTAGAATTTCACATGAGCTATTTTAAAATGTAAATCCTTTTCGATCTGAATTTTTGATTAATTTTCAGCTAATAAATTCTAATGGTAACATTATAACAAGGTTTTATAAACATGCATCTGTAATTTTTATTTTAGTCACAAATACAGTTTTTTTGCCAAAAAAAGAGAAAAAAAATGACATTTTGCCATTTGAAACAACATAAATGGACTTGAGGGTACTATGCCAAGGGAAATATGTCAAACAGAGAAAGACAAATACTGTGTGATATCACTTATATGTGGATTCTAAAAAAATAAAACAAACTAGTGAATATAACACAAAAGAAACAGACTCACGGATATAGAGAAGAAACTAGTGACAGCCAGTGGGGAGGGGGAGGAGGAGGCACAAACTATTATGTATAAAATAAACAAGCTGTAAGGATATATAGCACCATACAGGAAATAAAGTCAATACTTTATAATAACTCTAAATGGAATATAACCTTTAAAAATTGTGAACCACTATGTTGTACACCTGAAACTTTTACATTAATAATATTGTACCTCAACTGTACCTCAATTAAAAAGTAACACATCAAAATATTGCCTATAAAGAGGAATGCAATAGCACCAGGCATATAGGTTAAGATTTCTGAAAAAGATAGAAACTGATATGTTGGCTATAAGTCCCAATATTTGCTTTAGTGAAGGAAGAGAATCAAGGAGCAGGATTTGAAGTGTATGTTTGAGCATATCTGATGTTCTTCAAATTCATGACAACTCAGAGAAAATTAGGAAACTTATGAGGATTCTATATTGTAAAAACTATCTTCCAGCAGCTTGATTTTCTCCATTTGTACAAGACTGTGGTCTTCATTCCATAGTGGGACTATACAGAATTACCTCTAATCTTTGTGTGCAGGATACATCTTAAAATTTAAGAAAGAAAGAGACTGAAAAATGAAAAAGAATATATATATGTATAAAATGGAATCAATTTGCTGTACACTTGAAACTAACAACATTATAAATCAACTATGATAAAAATTTTTTTAATTAAAAAATGAAAGAAAGAGATAATCTGCCCTTTGCTTTCTTTTCCAGGCCTGTTTTCTTCTACTTTCCTGAAATTCTGTATTTTAGTCATTAGACTCTGATCTGGTGGAGAAGCTGGGTTCTTCTTGCTTCTAAACCTTAACATGTGCTGTTTCCTGCCTGGAAAAATTCTGCTCATTACTTAGGTCTCCCATTAGACAACCACTTCCTCCAAGAAGTCACCTGGTTCTTCTACATTTGAACAAGGTAGATTTCCTAAGTAATTTCTTAGCCTCTGAGCTTTCCCTGTCCTGGTTTTCATCACATTACCCTGTAAGGGCCTGCCCCCTGACTAAATACCGCCCGCCCCCACCCCTGCTCCCCATGGAGGAAAAGTCCATGGGGACTAGGAATCCTGCCTATAGCACTGAGTGACTAGGTGTCAAATGAATGGATGAAAAAAACGAGTGAAGAAACAAATGGGTGATTGATTCAACATTATTTTTTAAAATTTCTATTAGAGTTTAGTTGATTTGCAATGTTGTGTTGATTCTACATTACCTGGCGCTTCCCTTGTGGCTCAGCTGGTAAAGAATCCCCCTGCAATGTGGGAGACCTGGGTTTGACCCCTGGGTTGGGAAGATCCCCTGGAGAAGGGAAAGGCTACCCACTCCAGTACTCTTGGACTCTATAGTCCATGGGGTCACTAAGAGTCGGACACAACTGAGCGAATTTCACACACACACACGAGAATTCTCTTGTCAAGGAAAAGTTGAATAAAAAATTTTTATTTCTTTTTGCCTGAATTAAAGATAAAACAAGTAAAAAAGAGGTGAAAAAACTCCACCGAGTTGAGAAGAAAGCATTATATGGGTACTCTTCTGTCAGTTGTTCCTGATTCAGTCTCCACGTAGCTACCATGTGTCAAACTCATGTCTTTATTTTTTAAACAAAGGCTGACTGAGGAGTCTGTAGGGAACAACACAGCACCTTATAGCAAGAACCTGTAACAAAAAGTGTGGCTTTGCCCCTTTAAACTGTGGGAATTTATATTAATGACAGCAAATCTTACAACAACTGATGCTGTATAGGAGGCTTTCCGAACATTATCAAGTTCCTGTGCCAAATGGGTGTGAGATTATTTTATCTCCATTTTACAGATGGAATCACTGAGAGAGATGAGCAACTTACTAATATTTACATGGCTCGTGAAAGCCAAGCATAACTGATTCTGACATCCAAGCTCTTAACCCTTAGGCTATTTATTCTTTTTCCTAAATAGTGGCAAGAAGGCCTGGCAAAGGGCCCAGGTTGGGAAAACTGTCTGAACAGATGAGTTGGCTTCCAGAATCATAAAGGAGTAAAAACTGGAACCTGAGGGTCAGACCCACACCTACTGAGAAGTGGGTTGTAGGCCTTGTCTGTGCTGTACAGTCAGGTAAGAACAGCATGTGTTCAGATAGCACCAAGTGTGGTCATTCAGGCAGCTTCTGTTGTACACCTTTCCTATCTATCCTTAGCTTATTGCAGAGAAACACACCGAGAAACCGTAAGTTGAATGTTTCCCAGCTAAAATTTAATCATTTTGTTCTTCTGGGCCTCCAGCCGTAGAGCTGCATCAAACTAGCTACCCGTTTTCTCAGTGAGAAAGCTCAAAAGGCCACCTGCTGTTTCCTACTAAGTCTTCCCTGGACACTGTCTCTTGGCATCCCTTCCACCTCACCCCAGAATTCAGGGTTGGATAACCTCATGGTGCTGGGGGGTTATGACATCTCTACCACCACCATGAGAATTAGGGTCCCTGCCCCTGCCCCCATTCATCAGACAAGAAGAAATGAAGCCTCTGTGCAGCTATATGCCATTTAATGAGAAATTCATGAAAGGGCTTGAGAGTCTCACACAGAACGCAGAGAAATCTCTGGCAACACCACCCCATATTAAACTCTTAACACAAAACAATAGAGGACAGTGGCAACCGGACCATCATGTCTGTTGAAGAACAGCAATGGTGTTCTCACTGTGTATGACTCACTGTTTAACTACTGAGAACAACATTAGTAAGTAGGTAGTCATAGGTCATACTAGCGATTACAGGGAAGGTTTGAAAATCCACTGCCCACCTCCTTTTTTGGCAGTGTTTCCAGCAGATTCTCCTCCTGTCTTGCACCCAGTGAAATCCTCGTTCCTGACAACTCTCCCTCAAAAGGAGAGGTTATGACATCACCCGTGGCTACTCCGAGGGAACTGTGACATTCTCAAATTAATCAGACAGGAAGATGAGGGAGGCAGGTATATTTATCTACAAAAGTTTATGTAATCAGCTATAGCAGGAAGAAACATGCCAGGAGAGAATGTTATAAAGGTGGGGGACAAGACACCTCAGCGGGTAAACTAAGTGTGGCGAAGCCTCTCTGAAGTAACAGATTTAATTTAATCACAACCAGGCAAAGAGCTGCATAAACAGTTGTGTGTGATGATTCTCAAAACAGAACAAAATCCCAAGATATAAACTTCTCTTTTCCTACAGTGAAACTGGGAATTCTTCCAAGACTACTTAAAATAACACTTACTGTTCAATTATCTTGTGGGAAAATAGTGATTATATAGAGTTCCAAAACATAGCCAATTTGCCCACCTCCAGTGGAATTCAAAATACTTTGTTTAGTTAGTAAATAGTATTTATGGTGGTGTAGGTAGTTTTAAACCCACAGTCCAGAGGCTGTTATAAATATCTTCCTTTGGTCTGTGAGTCTCTAAACTCTCCAAGCATTTCTTTGATACTAGAGATTTTCCCAGAGATTACCAACAGAGGTGCACTTAAAATACTAGGGCAAAGCATGTTTTATTTGATTCAATACATGTTTCTTGAGGTCCTAGGAGACTGACATGTTGTACAACTCTAGGGAGTTCCATTCCCACGTGAATGGTGTGCTTGGGCCTTGTGCAGTGTACAACCTGTGAAGCTGTACATGGTGGCCAGGCAAACTATGTGTCAGACTCAATTCTAGGCATTGGGGATACATTAGTGACTAAATTAGTCAAAAATTTATGGCCCCAGACTTCTCTGGTGGTACAGTGGATAAGAGTCTGCCTGCCAATGCAGAGGACTTGGGTTCTATCCCCGGTCTGGGAAGATTCCACGTGCATGGAGCAGATATACCCATGCTGCACAACTCCTGAGCCTGCATTCTAGAGCTGGAGAGCTGCAACTCCTTGCGCTACAGCTACTGAAGCCCATGCACCTAAAGCCTATGCTTCACGACAAGAGAAGTCATCAAAATGAGAAGCTGCACCAAAGAGTGGCCCCATTTGCCTCTGCTAGAAAGCCCATGCCCAGTACAACTAAAAATAAATAAACATATTAATAAATACATAAAATTAAAAAAATTATGGCCTCACAGAAGTTACCTTCTAGTGGGAAAAACAGACAATAAATGTAATGAGTAAGTAAGACATATGGTAATGGTGATCAGTACTTTATGGGTCAAGTGAGGAGGGCAGAGTCAAGAGTGTGGGGTGGAGGGTGTTGCAATCTTTATTAGGAGGGCCAGGAAAGTGTCACTGAGGAGATGACATTTACGTAGAGTTGAAGGAGGGAAAGGAGTAACATCTTAAGACTCTGGTGGAAGAGAAGTCCTGACTGAGAACAACAGGTGCAAAAGCCCTGTGGCTGGCACAGAATCCACGAGGGGGAAATGGTGGGAGATGAGGTCATGTTAGTAATGGGCCTGGATCACATAGAGCCTTGTATGAAATTGTAAGGACTTGTTTTTCCCTCTGAGTGAAATATGAGAAAGCTACTGGAGGGTTTTGAGTACAGTATTGAGACGATCTGACACATTTTAGGAGGATTTTGAAGGTTCCTCTGTTGAGAATGATTGCATGGGAGTAAAGGTGGAGCAGGTAAAGCACTTAGAAGGCACGTGGCACGATGCAGGCAAGAGCTGATGCCAGGCTCCTATGGGGCTGGCAGAGGGAAGGTGGTGACAAGATGGTAACAATATATTATAAATATATTTTGAAGGTAGGACCAGCAGTATTTCTTGAGAAGTTAGTTTTTGAATAAAAACAAAGCAAAGGGTGACCCCAAGGTTGTCGGCAAGAATTAAAAGTAACCAAGTGGCCACTGTCAGATAAGGAGGATATGGTCAGTAGAGCAAGACTCCAGTAAAGGAAGCTCAGAAGTTCAGAGGGAGGTGTTTTCAGTTGGAAATGTCTATCAGCCACCCACAGAGTTGTTTTGTCTGGCAGTAGAAGCCTACTATATGTAACACCCACATCAAGATGAGACATTTCAAAGCCTATAGCTTATAAATATAAATATTATTCCTTATACTGTTTAGTTCCAGGCCACTGACAACACAAGGAGTCCAGTGAGTTCCATATGGCTACTTGCTTGGAACATAAAAGGAGTTTGTCATGGGAAGAATTCACCTGTAATGATTTCCCATCTCTAGGAAGGAAGACGACAGGTAAGAGTTCATTTTTAGCTCTTGGTTGGGAAGCACTGCTACTATAATTTACTAACTAAACTCTAGCATATGTTTCAAGGCAATTTTAGCCTCCTGGGCTCATTATGCTGCCCCAGACTTCTCTGGCTGCTAGGCTGCTTCCTCAAATAGTGGGATGGGTACATCCTCAAGATCTTTCAGTCTCTCGATGCAGAGTCCACTGACCTCATTATTGCTAGAACATCGTAAGCCTATTATAGTTTTATCTCACAAAACCCTGGAAATCAGCTTTTGCACTGGAAGCAAATGAATCAATAAAAACTGATTCTGTTACACTGACTCATCCAACATGAAGTTTTCCTGAAGTTAAAATCAAAAGCCAAAACAGTCAATTTAATGCCTTGTGACGACATAAATTCCACATGCTTGTGCCCCGGTGGGGAGGAAAGGAATGCTTTTAAGGTCACACAAAGTCCATGAGACAGTACCTTTTAAATAGATGCTTCAGCAGATAGCTATCAATGGAAAGAACTGGAAAAGCAACAGTATTTGTAAACTATAGTTTATAAGGCACATTTTAATGTGCATTATCTTCTTTCATCCTTATAAATATCCTGTGAGGTCAAATATTATAAATATTCCTGTTTCCATATAAAGAAATCCAACTCTAAGAGTCTGATTGGCAACAAAGCCTAGATGTGCACCTATGTGCTTTCACGCCAAACCTCCAGTTCTTTCTGTCATACTAAGCTGGCTTAGAACCCTTCCAGGAGAGCTTCTCGCTATGGTTCCATCATCTGGGTCCTAACCAAATTAACAAATAGGTCCCACCTATGCCACTTAGCATTTACCAGATCCTTCTTAAGACAGAGTCAATGGATGGAAAGTTTCAGACAAGTATCCACCAGAAAGGGGGGTGGGTGGGTGGGAAGGTGTGTGCGAGTGTGTGTGGGAGTGTGTGTATGTGTGTGTGTGAGTGTGAGTGTGTGTGTGTCTCAGCACCATCATGAATGAACTTGTTCTCAAAATAGACCTTCAGGCATTAACACAGAGGGAAGCTTAAAATGATAAGACTAGTTGGTGAGGCTAGATGTGAAAAACTGATTCTTTTGAAAAAACCCTGATGCCGGGAAAGATTGAAGGCGGGAGGAGAAAGGGACAACAGAAGATGAGAGGGCTGGATGGCATCACTGACTTAATGGACATGAGTTTGGGTAAACTCCAGGAGTAGGTGATGGACAGGGAGGCCTGGTGTGCTGCAGACATGACTGAGCGACTGAACTGAACTGACTGAGATGGCGAGGCACGGAGGATTTTCACAGATCACTGAAGGTCTCCAGAGTCTCTGGCTCAGCAGATCTATTCCATAGGCAAGTCACAAAAGGTGGCTATGTATGTGTGACCCCGTTTGTGGATACACATACAAATTTGTGTTCAGAGCTGGGGAAGGAAGAAGTTAGTTGGAGCAGGGAATATTTAAAGTGCCCTTTCTACTATAACGCAAATCATTGAAAAAAATGTAGCCATAAAGATGATTTTAACTTAGTGGAAAAAAATTAGCAACTATGGTATGACAAAGATAGGTAAATCAACACTGGAGTGGTCTATGGAGCTCTAAAAGGAACTTGGTTGCCTATCTACCCTGGCCCTACTGCCAGCCATGGGAAAGTCATTGTTGATAGGAGACACGCCACTTTGTAAACCTACTAATAGTGTTAGTTTAAGTATATGACAATAGCATAATAATTAGCCATAAAAATATTAATGGTAAGTTTTTTAAACTTAAAAATACAAGAATATATTACAGTCGGACTTCTAAGCCTTTGTAGAATCAAAAATATGACTAAGTTAGAAGTTGGTGAAAATAACTAAAATGTAATAGAAGAACAAAAAGAAATATATATGTCATGGATTTAAAATAAAAGCAAACCTTATGAATAAACAAAGCATGTTAAATGGCACTGCCAGAAAAACCTAACAGCAAGAGAATTTTATCTTTGGGAAGAGACATAAAGGATGATGTTGGCTGATATCTAAAGACTGTATAATGAAAGACAAAGATGATTATTTTGGAAAAGGGATCAGAATAGCATTCTTGGCCAGGAAGAAGAAGAAATGGACCAAAATTAATCTAATATTGCATGGGAGCTAATCCGTGACAGATGAGAAATGGCTGAGGAGGAAGTGATGGGTGGAGAGAGGTGGGGAGGAACGAGTCATTAAAAATCCTGATTTTGCTTCTATATATGTTTACACAGAGGTCAATGGCACCCTACTCCAGTACTCTTGCCTGGAAAATCCCATGGACGGAGGAGCCTGGTAGGCTGCAGTTTTGGGTTTGATAAGAGTCCGACAGGGCTGAGCGACTTCACTTTCATTTTTTACTTTCCTGCATTGGAGAAGGAAATGGCAACCCACTCCAGTGTTCTTGCCTGGAGAATCCCAGGGACGGGGGAGCCTGGTGGGCTGCCGTCTCTGGGGTCGCACAGTGTCGGACACGACTGAAGCAACTTAGCAGCAGCAATGAGAATATCTCATATATGCACAGTAGTTTAGTTTTTGAAGTGCTTTACTTTTATTCTCTCACAAGGCGCTAAAAACTTCTGGTTTGGTCAGGATGCCTTTTTCTTTGTGATCCAGAGAGGCTCTGTGACTCTCCCCAAATCACCTAGCTGGTGGTGGGGAAGCTGAGGATAAAAACCCTTTTGTTCTAGCTCTTGGCTAATCTGACAAATCTCTGTCTATCAGAGAATGAAAAGACAGATGGGAACTGTCATCCTAGGTAACACTTTTTATAACAATTTTTAATTCAAAATGCTGAATGAAGTTCATCTTACTTTATAAACTTTACATGAAAATTATATTTAAATATTATTTATAAATGCCAATTACATTCTCCCATGTTCTTCCCTGGACACTTAAAAAAACATGCCCACGTGGAACACCTTATTTCTGTACTAATCTGTGTGTGTGCATGCTAAGTCATATCAGTCGTGTCCAACTCTTTGAGACTTTATGGACTGTAGCCCACCAGACTCCTCGGTCTGTGGGATTCTCCAGGCAGAAGTACTGGAGTGGGTTGCTATGCCCTCTTCCAGAGCATCTTCCTGACTCAGGGATTGAACACATGTCTCTTGTGGTTCCTGCACTGCAGGTGGATTCTTTACCTCTGAGCCACCGGGGAAGCCACTTGTAGTAATCTACCCTATGCTTATTACTTCTTAGCTCTGTAAACTTAGACGACTAACAAAGCTTTCTAAGTCTCACCCCTTTATCACTTATAAAATGGGTAATAATTTGACAAAACTCTTAGAGTCATCATGAGTATTATGTGTTGGCTAAGAATTTACTAGTATTGATATTGCCAATATACTATATGACATAATCATTGCTGTTTGTGCAGAATTGAATGTTACTTCTCTATTGTTTATCTAAAATTCCCTTACAAGAGGTATCTCATGTGCCCTGTTATATTTATAATACACATAATGCTTTACTACAATTTTTCTTACTTAAAAAGTAGAATCTATAATATATATAGATGGAAGGGTTTTTATTTTTGGCTATGAAACATGTTCAGGGCTTCCCTGATGGCTCAGTGGTAAAGAATCTACCCGCAATGCAGGAGACACAGGAGATGCAAAAGTATAATAAGTAAAACCCAGCAAAGGACTCAAGAGCATTTTGTTAAAATCTTACAGATCCCTGTGCAAAATATGCCTATACATTCTTAGAAACATGGGGCCCATGGAACAGATAAAGTCTGTACTTTGAAAATAGCAGAGTGTGACTTAAGAAAACTCTTCCCTGGGTTGGGAAGATCCCCTGAAGAAGGAAACGGCAACCCACACTAGTACTCTTGCCAAAAGAATTCCATGGAGAAAGGAGCCTGGCGGGCTATAGTCCAAAGGTCAGAGAGTTGGACATGACTGAGCAACTGAGTGCGCGTGACACATATTCATTGTATTTCTCCTTCTAAAGAGCAAGCATGCACTGGTCCTCACTACAACAAGAAAATACATTTCTACAACTGGAAATACCCTCAATCCCAGACAGTCCTCGTCACACAAGAGATTGCAGTGTTCTAAGATTTTTGAGTCATACAATGAGTTCAGATGATTCTTGAGACAGGCCCTCAGATTAGACAAACAGAAACAGTACGTATCACCACAAGCTTCCAGGAAATGACTTTAAATGTATCACAGTCCTTTGTACAACTGTGATACGGATTGCACCACCCACATCTGAACATCCTGTATATAAAATGACGGCTCCAAAGTAGGGTGACCCTTTGCCTACACTGGAGGGAGAACAGACCACAGCTTTACTTACAGGAAGAGGAGTGCTGTGGAACTCTTACTTGGGAGGTAATCTTGCTTTTAAAATCATCCAGCTCATAAGAGACCATGAAAAAGTTTCAAGAACTTGCAAAGCATATCACTACTGTTTTTAAAGTAAAAGTCCACAGTGTAATAAAAGTATAATAAATAAAACCAGCAAAGGACTCATGATCATTTTGTTAAAATCTTATAGATCCCTGTGCAAAATATGCCAACACATTTTTAGAAACATGGGGCATATGGAACAGATAAAGTCTGTACTTTGAAAATAGCAGAGTGTGACTTAAGAAAACTCAGGCTAGAGCTTTAAGTGAGTTTTCAGAAGGCAGGAAAGGGCTGAGAAATGAAGTCGGGGTTCAACAAGACAGATTGTAAAGAAAGTCAAAGTGAGCTGAGGAGAAAACTACCAGCACAGCAGCTTTATTTTTGTACTCCCTTTTTACAGTAAGGGAGTTAAAAAAAAAAATAGAGAGAGATGTGTGTGAGTATTACATATATAAAGTCTAAGGGAAAAAGACTCACAGTTTATTAAAGGAATTCATAGTAATATCACTTTCTGTGCCCAAAGTTAACTTGATTAATATCAGAAGGAAAGTTAATGTTAAAACAGTCTTTCCCACATCTGCTGCTCCCATAATGTCTGTGCGATTGTCATAAATTAGGAGTGGGGAGGGGCACAGTGCCAACTGTCAAAACAAATGGGCCATTCTGGATTCCAAGTTTCATAGTATTTTCCTTGATCCCGAGAGTCATGAAAGCTGCTGGTCCTAACCTCGGCCACCCCAGCACTGGAGCGGGTAAACCCACTGACACCTGGATCCTGCCCCAGCCCTGACCCCTGAGCAAGGAACCCGGGTGGCGTCAACTAGTGAGAGAAGTCAGGAAGGAACCCTGTCCCTCTAGTGTCTCAGGTCTTGGGAAGGGAAAATGAGCTCTCGAGTTAATATAGCAAGTGACACTAGAGGAACGCAAATGCTGTTAACTATGGGGGTTGGCACTTATGCCCCTGGCATTATTCATGGCTGCCTGATCTGCACATCCATCCTCCTCACTGACTCTATTCCACACGCCTTAAAGTCAAGGCCTGTGCTTTATACTTTCTGCCCCTCATATAGCATCCAGCCTGTGGTGCATTAGAAGATCACGTCCATGACTTGGATGTTAGGAGGCCAGATCCGGGAGTGACTTAGGCTAGCGTGTCAGGCCAGCTTATGTTCTCTTGCCTTCCTGCTTCACACCCCCACAGGGTGTAGCCCCCAGGGAAGACCTCCCTTCTCTGCTTCCTGGGGGTGGGGTATGCACATACCAGCTGGTGGCTGTACTAGGCTTGAGGAAAGAAGTCCTTGATAAGCCTTTACCATACATCTTAACAAAAAGCTCTGTGTTGATGTATCTTTCCGTAATGTCATGAAAAGGTCAAGGCAGGATTTAGAAATGTCTGGTGTCCTTGGTCTTGAAACAACCCGGTCAGCACCAGATTCTCACCACAAATTAATACATTTGTCTTTTTAAACATTTTTATTTTATATTGGAGTACAGTTGGTTAGCAATGTTATGTTAGTTTCAGGTGTCCAGCAAAGTGATTCATTTATACATATGCATACATCTATTCTTTTTCAAATTCTTTTCCCATTCAGGTTATGACCTAGTATTGAGCAGAGCTCACTGGAATGTGTTTGTCTTCTAGCAATGCTTTATGTACCTAAAGGGAATCCTGGAGAGAGAAAGGAGACAGGGCCCACTTGGCCAGCACTCTGCCTGCTAGATCTCTGTCACCTCTGTCTCTTTGGGTAACTTCCAACCCACAAAGTGGCCAGTGGCTCAGCTGCCAGCAATCCTTGACATCTCTAATAGCATCTATTGCTGATGGTGGCTCTTTCTCTGCCCCAGAAAAACTGTTACTTAAAAAGAATCACCTCAAGTTTAATGCCAGGTTGTCCTCAGCAAGGCCAAGCTTACGAAGTGGACCATCAGAACTCATCTGAAGGTCTTGTTCAGCTTCTATGTCAGTCGGTCTACAAGAGATCACTTTAGACTATCTCGAGTGAACCAGGTGGAACTAGGACTTTCATTCAGTAATCAAGAAAATAATTACTGACCCTCTACTCCACATCAGCTGCCACTCTGGGTTCTGAGCACACACCAGTGCCCAAAGCAAGGTGCCTACACTCAGAGACAGAGCAGAAGATGGGTCATGGGTGTATAAACACATAAAGATAATTTCAGATAGTAACAATGGCGCTTCAGAAAATAAAAGGCTAGAGACGACTGAGAGCGGTTGTGAAGTGCTAATTCAGACAGGTTGGTTCTGAAAGGTCTCTTTGAGAAGGAGGCATTTGAGCTGAAACTGAGAGATAAGAGCCAAAATCTTGGGAAGACAGTCCCTTCCAGGAGAAAAGCAGTGCACCAAAGCTCTGAAGCAGGAACGAGTTAATACTCTTCTCCTGCTTGTTCACCTCCACTCTTAAGACCCAGCTCATGATTCACCTCCTCTACAATGCCTTCAGAGACAGACTATGCTCTTGAGTATCATTTCATTTTGTTTCCTTATCGTACAGATAGACACACACCAAAATGTCAATCATTGGGATCCTGAATGTTTGTTTGAATTCCACTTTTTTAGAGTACCAGACATAAGTTCATGAAGGAAAAGGGGTATAAATTATAGCCCTTATTTGATAAGCTAATAACTGCCTATTTAATCATCAGAAAGAGCTCTAAATGAGCCAGGATCTGCCTGGAGTTTTCTGCTGCAACAGGGAGCATGAATGCTTGTGAGGACCCTTGGTCACCTGGAGTAGGGAATGCTGACTTTAAATGAAGCCAGTAGACAAAGCTTTGCTGAAGGAGAAAATGTAGGGAACAATTCTGCCATCTAGAAATGGTCCAGAGGTAGCGTTAGCTAGTAGCACACTTATAAAGCCTAACGGATACCAGTTTACAGAGTAAGAAAGGAAGACAAATCTATCCATCTACCTACCTGTCTATCTGTTTATCTATCATCAAATGGTCAAAATCTGGTATTATGAATTCACAATGGAATATTTAGAGAAAACTTTCTATCTAGGTTTTTTTTTTAAAAGTACTTTTCAGTCATTCCATTAATTATCAATTTGATATTTACCAAGTCTGAAAGAAAAATTCTTCATTTAAGGATATTTGAGGGCTACCAATTAATAACATTTTCATGCATCAATCTGAACAAGCAATTGTAGTCAAATATTAAATTTATTTAATGACTTTACTGAAAACATAAAGAATGTTCTTACCAGTTGCCTTTTGGATTTATAAACTGCTGCACTGCATAGCCAAACTGTTCACTTGAAGGACCAGAAAATATCTTTGCTTTTGGGAGACCAACGTTGTATGCCACACAACAGTTTAAAATGCCTATTAAAGAAAAATGAAAACAGTCCATGTTTACATTTTGTGAATATAAGGTTGTAATATAATTCTCAAAGGCCACTTAAAAAATAACTGATTGAAATAATAATTATTCTCCATCAATGTTTACCAAGAGTTTTAAGTATTGAGGCCCTGGCAGCACTCTCAATACTTTATGTGCATGACTCACTATTTCATTTGGCCTCATGGCAACTCTAGAATATGATTGCTATTATTATACTCGCTTTGCAGAAATTTCTGAAGTTGTTGGAAATACAGATAGAAAGTCAAAAGGGAAGGCCAGGATAAGGCTGTCTGATTGAAGAGCGTGAACTCTTAAACCACATATTACCTTTACGGATTCTTAAGTAACTCTGGTTCTATTTGTCCTTCCTAATGTAAGAAGACTCTAAGCCACCCAAAGGCAGGGTCAGAGGGTTATCTTCTATTTCTCCTGAAAATCTTGACATGAACTCTATATGAAATGTCTGCTGGAAAAGCATTGCTGACTACATCAAAGGAGGTTAAAAACACACACACACACACAGCTACTTGAAAATTGTTTCATCTCTTTCAGAAGGGATCATTTTTGAGGATGAAAATGTAGGGAAAGGGGTCATGTGTTTTATTCCAGCAGGAACTACAGAAGTGGTTTTACTTTTTGATGTTTCTTTCTGAATACTGGAGAAACAATATTCACTTTCAAAAACAACAAAGGCCCTGATTGGATAAAACCTGGATAGATCTTTTTGAAAAACCTTGTTTTTGATGGAAAGAAAAGAGGGGAAAAGAGGGGTTGATGAAGACCAGCCTCTCTGACGCTGATGGCGTTGACACTGGCTGTACTGCATTCTGGAGAAAGAAGGTAATGTGGACATTCATGTTCTCTATAGAGATGGGATGGGGTTCCCAGGTGGCACTAGTGGTAAAGAACCCGCCTGCCAGTGCAGGAAACATAAGAGACGTGGGTTCGATTCCTGGGTTGGGAAGATCCCCTGGAGAAAGAAATGGCAACGCACTCCAGTATTCTTGCCTGGAGAATCCCCATGGACAGAGGAGCCTGGTGGGCTACAGTCCATGGGGTTGCAAAGAGTCAGACATGACTGAATCAACTTGGTGCATAGAGATGGGAACAGGCTTCAAGCTGTTTGAGATCAGTAGTTATCTTTGCAGACACCGAAGGCAACAATGTGAGTCCTTCAAAACTGACATCAACTATGTCAACTGTCAACTGATAACTATGTGTCTTCACAAAGGAATACTCTACTTTCTGGGCAGCACTGAAAGTGCATTATTGTTTCCGGCATTGAAAGGATGGAGGAAAAGGGCTGGCTCTCCTGTTATGCCCTTGTACTTCGGGAGCAGATTCAGAAATGTGCTCCAAAGGAATAACGAGGTCAGTAATGAAGCTCTGGGGAATGAAAGTAGTTGATGTCCCTCTTCACATGCCAAAATCATTCCACCATAGGTGTGTTCACTCAAGAGTACACAGCTCATTACTGGCAATTTTTTTAGAAATAATGTGCTGTCAGGAAGAAAAGGACAAATAATTTTCAAACACTCTAAAGCAAACACTACACAGCTTTACATTTGCAAATTTTCTCTTTAATATCATTTTTTCAAATACACCACTCCATTATCCTTTTCAGGAAATGCAAGTGAAAATAACACAGTATTGGAAGCAGAGAACCAGAACTGACATTCAGAATACTGGTGTTTCCAATCAAGAGCTTAACTTTGCCCCATAGTACAGAACTCAGTAAATGTTAGTTAAATATGTTACAAATTATCTAACAAATCAGTATAAGTTTGGGGAGGTAATGCAAACTGTCCCCTTTTAAAATATATAATGCTTGAAAAGCCGTATATGGATATATATATATATATCTATATATGTATGAAATGACCTCATTTTCTCCCCATTAATTAGACATTGGCAGATCATGTCATGACATGAAATAATGATAGGCTACATTTTATCACCTAGCAGTTAAATTTTACTACATATATATATATGTGTGTGTGCATATACATTTATATATATACTATGTGTATATATATATACATGAACATGTATCAGTTCAGTTCACTTTAGTCACTCAGTTGTGTCCGACTCTTTGCAACTCCATGGACTACAGCACCCCAGGTCTCCCTGTCCATCACCAACTCCCAGAGTCTACCCAAACTCATGTCCATTGAGTTGGTGATGACATCCAATCATCTCATCCTCTGACATCCCCTTCTCCACCTGCCCTCAATCTTTCCTAGCATCAGGGTCTTTTCAAATAAGTCAGCTCTTCGCATCAGGTGGCCAAAGTATTGGAGCTCTGGCTTCAACATCAATCCTTCTATACCCAGGACTGATTTCCTTTAGGATGGACTGGTTGGATCTCCTTGCAGTCCAAGGGACTCCCAAGAGTCTTCTCCAACACCACAATTCAAAAGCATCAATTCTTTGGCCCTCAGCTTTCTTTATAGTCCAACTCTCACATCCACACATGACTACTGGAAAAACCATAGCCTTGACTAGATGGACCTTTGTTGGCAAAGTAATGTCTCTGCTTTTTAATATGCTATCTAGATTGGTCATAACTTTCCTTCCAAGGAGTAGGGTCTTTTACTTTCATGGCTGCAATCACCATCTGCAGTGATTTTGGAGCCCCGCAAAATAAAGTCTGCCACTGTTTACACTGTTTCCCCAACTATTTGCCATAAAGTGATGGGACCAGATGCCATGATCTTCATTTTCTGAATGTTGAGCTTTAAGCCAACTTTTCACTCTTTTTCACTTTCATCAAGAGGTTCCTTAGTTCTTCTTCACTTTGTACCATAAGGGTGGTGTCATCTGCATTTCTGAGGTGATTGACATTTCTCCCAGCAATTTTGATTCCAGCTTGTGCTTCATCCAGCCCATTCTTTCTAATGATGTACTCTGCATAGAAGTTAAATAAGCAGGGTGACGATATATAGCCTTGACGTACTCCTTTTCCTATTTGGAACCAGTCTGTTGTTCCATGTCCAGTTCTAACTGCTGCTTCCTGACCTGCATATAGGTTTCTCAAGAGGCAGGTCAGGTGGTCTGGTATTCCCATCTCTTTCAGAATTTTCCACAGTTTATTGTGATCCACACAGTCAAAGGCTTTGGCATAGTCAATAAAGAAGAAGTAGATGTTTTTCTGGAACTCTCTTGCTTTTTCCATGATCTAGCGGATGTTGGCAATTTGATCTCTGGTTCCTCTGCCTTTTCTAAAACCAGCTTGAACATCAGGGAGTTCACGGTTCACATATTGCTGAAGCCTGGCTTGGAGAATTTTGAGCATTACTTTACTAGCGTGTGAGATGAATGCAACTGTGTGGTAGTTTGAGCATTCTTTGGCATTGCCTTTCTTTGGAATTGGAATGAAAACTGACCTTTTCCAGTCCCGTGGCCACTGCTGAGTTTTCCAAATTTGCTGGCATATTGAGTGCAGAACTTTCACAACATCATCTTTCAGGATTTGAAATAGCTCAATTGGAATTCCATCACCTCCACTAGCTTTGTTTGTAGTGATGCTTCCTAAGGCCCACTTGACTTCACTTTCCAGGATGTCTGGCTCTGGATGAGTGATCACACCATCATGATTATCTTACACACATATATAAAATATTAGTTAAAAATGTAAATCATATCATCTTTCTGCTTAAAATACCCCCAATGTCTGAGAATAAAATCTAATTTCCTTACCACAGTTTCAAAAGTCCCTCATGGTCTGGCCCCTCTGTATCTGGTGACTTTCACTTTTCACCACCCTCTCCAATCACTGTACTGCAGCCACAGCGGCTCTCCTTCTGTCCCTTGAACACATCCAGTTCACTCTGCTTATGGCCTTTGGAGCATCCAGACCCACTGCCTACAGCACTCTTCTCAACTCAGTATTTATGTCCTGCCATCTATCCATCACTCAGATCTTTGCTCAAATAGGTCTCTGCTATCCTTGTGGAGACTGCCCCTGACTCTTCTACCAGTTTACGTCCTCCTCGATCATCGTGCTACTATCACGGCTACCATCCGAAATGATCTTGTGTATCTGCACTGTTTTGTCTCTGTTTGCCTAGTAAAACCTAAGCGACTTAAGAGTCCAGACCTTATTTCTCTTATTCACTCTTATTTTCTCAGCACCTAGGATAACATTTGCTGTATGAAGTAAATTTTTAATGAATATATGTTATTTGATGATGAATGATATGGAATATAGGCAAAATTAAGAAGAAAGATAATTCATAATCATATCATTCTAATGCAAGTTCAGATAATTTGGATATACTATTTGCTTCTAATATTTTTTCCAGTATATAAACCATAACGTATATTCCCATGTGTAGCCTGCGGCTGCTGCTAAGTGGCTTCAGTCGTGTCCGACTCTGTGCAACCCCATAGACGGCAGCCCACCAGGCTCCCCCGTCCCTGGGATTCTCCAGGCAAGAACACTGGAGTGGGTTGCCATTTCCTCCTCCAATCCATGAAAGTGAAAAGTGAAAGTGAAGTCGCTCAGTCATGTCCGACTCTTAGCAACCCCATGGACTTCAGCCTACTATTTCTTAATGCTTATGTTGGTCTGCCTACGTCAGAATCATCTTGATTCATTTGATCCCCACAACAACACTGTGAAACAGCAAAACTAGGGAGGTTATTAGAGGTTAGACACCTTTCTTGCTCACTATCACTCAATTGGTAGCTGAGATCTGAGTCTTGGTCTGGCTCATCATGTCAACCTTATAGTCCAGAATTTCTATTCATAAATAGTCTGCTCATTTTTCTCACAAAACATGATCTTCTCCATCACAATGCCTTCATCCCACTGATCCTAAATCTCTTCTTACCTGATACATCAATCCCTCCCTGAAGAGCCTGCCCCTTTTGATTAAATCTCTCTGTTCTCTATACTTATTTTTTCACATATATATTTACAACTCACTATGTCACCATTTCACACTTAGCCTATGATAACTAATTAGCTTTTACAAATTTAATGTAAGTATTCTAATTCAATGTCTATTTCCTCTTTACAATCCCACTGCTTATAGTAATGTGTTCCTATGTCTATCATAACTTAACTGAATCATATGGAAAATGACAACCTACTTGGTTCATCCTGTTTCCTTACATCCTAAACATGCCCATATGCTAAGAAATAAATCATTCAAAAATATTTCTCCAGTTCCTTTGTGCTACGCATTTTCCTAAGTCTTGGGGACAGAAGCTTTTAAACTTATGTGCAGAGTATATCATGCAAAATGCTGGGCTGGATGAAGCACAAGCTGGAATCAAGATTGCCAGGAGAAATATCAATAACCTCAGACACACAGGTAACACCACCTTTACAGCAGAAAGTGAAGAAGAACTAAAGAGCCTGTTGATGAAAGTGAAAGAAAAGAGTGAAAAAGTTGGCTTAAAACTCAACATTCAAAAAACTAAGATCATGACATCCAGTCCCATCACTTCATGGCAAATAGATGGAGAAACAATGGAAACAGTGACAGACTTTATTTTCTTGGGCTTCAAAATCACTGCAGATAGTGACTGCAGCCATGAAATTAAAAGACACTTGCTCCTTGGAAGAAAAGTTATGACCAACCTAGACAACATATTAAAAAACAGAGACATTACTTTGCCAACAAAGGTCCGTCTAGTCAAGGCTATGGTTTTTCCTGTGGTCATGTATGGATGTGAGAGTTGGACTGTAATGAAACCTGAGTGCTGAAGAATTGATGCTTTTGAACTGTGGTGTTGGAGAAGACTCTTGAGAGTTCCTTGGACTGCAAGGAGATCCAACCAGTCCATCCTAAAGGAAATCAGTCCTGGGTGTTCATTAGAAGGACTGATGTTGAAGCCAGAGCTCCAATACTTTGGCCACCTGATGTGAAGAATTGACTCATTTGAAAAGACCCTGATCCTGGGAAAGATTGAAGGTGGGAGGAGAAGGAGAAAACAGAGGATGAGACGGTTGGATGGCATCACTGACTCAATGGACATGAGTTTGAGTAAACTCTAGGAGTTGGTGATGGACAGGGAGGCCTGGGGTGCTGTAGTCCATGGGGTCGCAAAGAGCTGGACACGACTGAGCAACTGAACTGACCTAGCGACAGAGCAATGAACCAAACAGACAAGACCTCTGCTGTCACTGAGCTTCCATTCTTGTAACTGGAATAAGAAATAAAAAAATATATTATCATGGGATAAGTACTAAATTTCAGAAAGCTACAAAGAACCGTGACCCAAGAGTTAAGAAGAGGATAAATCTAAATTTGAAGGCTTCATTCATAGAAGAGGTGGCAATCTATACGGACCTTAGAGGATGAGCTGGAATTCACTACACAAAGAGGAAGACCAAGGTCTTTCGAGGCTTAAGGAGCATCCTGCTGAATACTATGGGGACATGAAAGAGAAGAGAATGGGCACAGGGAAAAAGTGGCCCAGCAAGTCACAGATTATTAATTTATACTTTCCAGGTTTAGTCAAGATGCAGTGCGTTTCAAGGTCATGTCATTACCCAGAGTGTAGCTCTTCCCTCCGGTCCTCAGGTGTATGCTTGTGAATGCAGGAAGTACTTATCCAAGGTGACCTTGCTGTGTATTTGTTGACAGTAACCAAGCCCAAGTATTCAGTGAATCTCACCCATCCTTATTGTAAAAATAAGCAATGCGTGGTCCTGGACGGTTAACTAATTTCCTCTCTGTTCACAATGAAAGGGGGTCTTTCATTCTTGATTATAACCTGGCTTGTTGTCGTTTTAATATCCACAGGCAAACCAGATTGTTAAGCACACATTGATTAATGCAAACTTCTTTTTTCTTCCACTCATTTAAAAATTTTATAGCACCTCCTGTCTAGAGAGTTCCTGCTCATCTCTGAAATAGATTTCTGGGAAACTTTAATAATTTAAGAATTAGTTTCAGCAAATATGGAGTTCATTCTCCCACTTTATTCTGAAAACTGATTTTAAGTTATAAGGTTACAGATGAGATATAGTTAACCCAGTTTTGTTCTCAAAATGTAGTGAGGCTCAGAAAGAAAAAAATATTTTGAAAAAAAGGGCAGAAATAAATTTATTAAACAAAACATGTCATTCTATATTTAGCAGCAAAATTTGGGTGTAGACGTCTATATCATTGTCAGAGCTTACTGACAAATATTTGCAGTAGAAGGAAGAGAGTAATTTGTGTAGCTATTGCAAAATTTAAGAATATATGTTGAAGGGCAGGTGGGGCTGGCTTTTCATGGAAGGTATTCATTTGCAAAAAGATCCAGAGAGATAAAGGGAAAAATTCACGTTAACAGATTTAAGACCAAAAGCAAGAGGTAGAATTGGACAGAGAGGAGTATTTTAAATTATGACTTTCTTAAAGCATTCTGGCCCATTCCACAGATGCATGCTGGTATTTGAGGGGAGGAAATACCTCTGATATATAGTTAACAAAAATATAAGAACTCTTTCAGATATAAAATAAGTCAAGGGGATGTAAGGTACAGCTTGGTTACTATAGTTAATAATACTGTATTGTGTATTTGAAAATGTATAAGGGAATAGACCTTAAAAGTTATTATCACAAGAAGAAAAATATATAATTACGTGTGGTAAGAGAGCTTCCCTGGTGGACCAGCAGTAAAGAATCCACCTGAAATTCAGGAGATGTGGGTTCAATCCGTGGGTCGGGAAGATCCCCTGGAGGAGGCAACGGCAACCCACTCCAGTACTCTTGCCTGGGAAATCCCATGGACAGAGGAGCCTGGCAGACTACAGTCCATGAGGTTGCAAAGAGTCAGACATAACTTAGTGATTAAACAACAACAACAACAATAGATGTTAACTAGACTTACTGTGGCAACCATCTGGCAAATATACACGTATCAAATCACTGTGTTGAAAACAACTCAGTCAAAAAATGGGAAGATCGAAACAGACATTTCTCTAAAGAAGATATATCTTCCAAAGAAGATAATCAAAAAACATATGAAAAGATGCTAAACATCCACTAATTATTAGAGAAATGCAAATCAAAATTACAATGAGGTATCATATCAATCAGAGAAGGCAACCTACTCCAGTACTCTTGCCTGGAAAATCCCAGGGATGGAGGAGCCTGGTGGGCTACAGTCCATGGGGTCGCTGACTCGGACACGACTGAGCGACTTCACTTTCACTTTTCACTTTCATGCATTGGAGAAGGAAATGGCAACCTACTCAAGTACTCTTGCCTGGAGAATCCCAGGGACGGGGGAGCCTGGTGGGCTGCCGTCTATGGGGCCGCACAGAGTCGGACACGACTGACACGACTTAGCAGCAACATCATATCAATCAGAATGGCCATTATCAAAAAATCCACAAACAACTATCTGGAGAGGATGCGGAGGAAAGGAAACCTTCCGAGACTGTTGTTGGGAATGTAAATCGGTACAACCACTATAGAGAACACCATGGAGGTTCCTTAGAAAATTAAAATTAGAACTACCATAACTATTCTATGATGCAATGATCCCATTTCTGGGCATATATCCCTGAGAAAATCATAATTCAAAATGATACACACACCCCAATGTTCACTGCAGTACTATTTACAATTTTCAAGATATGAAAACAATCTAAACATCCACTGACAGATGAATGAATGAAGAAAACATGATACTTACATACAATGGAATATTACTCAGCCATAAAAAGAATAAAACGACTGCCATTTGTAGCAATATGGATGGAACCAGAGATTATCATACAAGTGAAGTAAGACTAACAGAGAAAGGCAAATATCATATGATGTTACTTATATATGGAATTTAATAAAAATGATACAAATAAACTTATTTACAAAACAGAAAACAACTCACAGATCTCAAAATCAAACTTACAGTTACCAAAGAAAAAATGTGGCGGGGTGGAGTGATAAATTAGGAGATTTGGATTAATTTATACACACTGTGCTTTGCTATGCTGTGCTAAGTTGTGTCTGACTTTTTGCAACCCTAAGGGCTATAGCCCACGAGGCTTCTCTGAACATGGGATTTCCAGGCAAGAGTACTGGAGCGGGTTGCTGTGCCCTACCTCCAGGGCATCTTCCCGACCCAGGGATCAAACCTGCATCTCCTGCAGCGGCGGGCAGGTTCTTTACCACTAGTGCTACCTGGGAAGCACCAACATATAAATACGACTATATATAAAACAGATACCTAATAAGGACTCACTGTACAGCACAGGGAACTCTACTCAATGTTCTGTAATAACCTATATGAAAAAGAACCTGAAAAAATATATATATATATTTGCATAACTGATTTACTTTGCTGTAACAAAGAAACATAACACTGTAAGTCAAGCATACTCCAATCAAAATTTTTTAAAAAATCACTGCACTGTACACTTGAAGCTAATATTATATGTCAATGATATCTCAATAAAAAATAAAATCCACATTACTCATACACATGAACTCCAAGGCCTGCATCTCTGTTAAAGTGCCAGCACAGGGCGTCACTGCTCTGAGGGCATGGAGCACACCTCTACCCTATGCCTGGTGGACTGGTCCTCAGAAGCTGCAGAGGTATTGGCAGAAGCAGGGGCACAGGGCAGTGAGCTGAGCATTGCAAGGACAGCAGAAAGGTGCAGCTGTCACCAAGATATAGAGAACCTCTTTTAGGGGACAGCAAAGGCTCCCAGCAGAACTGAGCTGAAGAGTCCAGGAGAAACTCTTTCATCTAGCTCAGGGATGGGTGAAACTCCAGGTATGGTCTATCTTAGGGTAGATTTCTCCCAATCTGGGGGTCTATTAACCTCAAAAATAAGTTCTTTGCTTCTGAAAAAGGATGGTGTAAAAATATGTGATAGAACTTTCCATTTAAAGGGAGAGATTCGAAGGAATAAAGGAGTCAATGGTACCAAGAAAGTTTAACATAGCAGGTCAAATTCTATTAGGTTTTAAGGTCTGAAAATAACCCTCTATTAGTCAAGGCTCTATCCTCTGGGCCTGCAATAGCTCTACTAGCCTCTGCTTCTCTTTCCCCTTCAGTCTGAGAGTAGCATTTCTGCTGAGACAACATTTCTGTAAACCTTGTAGGTCTCTTGTATATGTCATGGGGATCTGTGCCATTAGACAAGAGGGCTCGCCACAGACCTTTCCTGGATAACTCTTTCTCACTTCCTGTTGAGAGGATCCAGGAATCACACGCCGAATCCATTCAGCAAAACATTTTCCTACCACACCCTTGGCCTTCTCTTCAGAGCATATTCTCCTAACAATCAGTCTCCTAATGTTTGCTTTTTAAAACAAGTATGGATATAGGTTGAGAATTTCTTAAATCATTAAGTACTGTTCTTTTTTAAAATTAATTAATTTATTTTTGGCTGCTCTGGGTCTTCATTGCTGCGCGGGCTTTCTCTAGTTGCAGCGAGCAGGGGCTACTCTCTCGTTGTGGTGTGCAGCCTTCTCGTGGCAGTGGCTTCTTTTATTGTGGAGCACGGGATCTAGAGTGCACAGGCTTCCGTAGCTGAGGCACACAGTCTCAGTAATTGTGGCTCAGGCTTAGTCGCCCTGCTGCATGTGGAATCTTCCTGAACAGGGATCGAACCCGTGTCTCCAGCATTGCCTGGTGGATTCTTAACCACTGGACCACCAGGGAAATCCAGTGCTGTTCTTTTTTGTTTAATACTTTCCTCAATTTATCTTTTCTCTTGCACTTCACTTCATTCAACAAGGGAAAAAGGAAGGCTGCCCCTTCAACATTTTGCTCGGAAACCTCCTCAGCTAAATGTCTAAGTTCATTGCTTGAAAACTTCCCACACAACTGGAGGACACAATCAGACCAAACTTTTTGCCACTATAAAACCGGGGTCACCTTTCCTCCAGTTTCCAGCAACACATTCCTCATTTCCTTCTGAGCTCTCACTGCAAGTGGCTTTGATGTCTTTGATGTTCATGTTCCTACCAACATCCTCCTGAGGCAATCTTCAAAGCCTCAGGTTCAAAGCCTCTCCGTCTAAATAAGGTAGTATTCACAGATTTGAGAGACTGGGACGTAGAAATATCTTTGGGATGGGGGGGCTACCATTCAACTCAAGACAGTGGCTCTGCCAGTAATGCAAAGTCTAGACAGAGGTCTGCCTGGGTTGTGTTTGTAGTGAGAAACCTTGAGGGCAAGGTGATCTCACTCTCCAGGACAAAGAATGGGTGTGCTGACTTCTTGCTGTAAAACAGCAGGTCACCAAATTTACTTTTCCTCTCTCATAATGCAGCCTACTGAGTGTGCAGGCTTCTGTTTGGACCCCCTCCCGTGGCCCTCGTGAGCCTTCATGGGGAAGCACAAGGGGAACTGATGTAAGCATGCTCGCACTGCCTGCCGTGCTGTGAGTAATGAAGTCCTTGCTCTCTAACTCGGGAATCTTATGTCATCTGTCGGCGTCCATGAAACGGCAATAGGCTAATGTATCTGCTTGTACATAGGATAAAATCAAAGGGCAGGCCTGTCAGAGCAGAGAAGAAACACTCCCCGGTCTGTATACTGAGGACTGAATGACAATGAAAATGGATATCTCCTGGGGGCTCAGACAAATCTTAGGGGAGCGATGTATTTTCCTACAAGGGTGAAATAGGGATTCAAAAGAAGTATCTTTCAATTTTAAGAAGCAAAGGGGCTCCAGCTGATGTCTGGGCCATGATTTCATAATTTGTTCTGCTTTGTAATTTTATGGCCACTTTTTTTTCAATGGTGTGTGTGCACGTATCATTTATGTGATAATTACTCTGCTGCTGCTGCTGCTAAGTCGCTTCAGTTGTGTCCAACTCTGTGTGACCCCAGAGACAGCAGTCCACCAGGCTCCCCCGTCCCTGGGATTCTCCAGGCAAGAACACTGGAGTGGGTTGCCATTTCTTTCTCCAATGCATAAAAGTGAAAAGTGAAAGTGAAGTCGCTCAGTCGTGTCCGACTCTTCTCGACCCCATGGTCTGCAGCCTACCAGGCTCCTCTGTCCGTGGGATTTTCCAGGCAAGAGTACTGGAATGGGTTGCCATTGCCTTCTCCGAATTACTCTGCATTCATATTAAAAAAAATATGTGTATCACCTCCCTGCAGAAATGAATGTATCACTATGCAGTTAAGTTTTAGGGGGTGTTATGGATGAGTTGTATCTTCCTCAAATTCCCACATTGAAACCCTAATTCCTAATGTAACTATATATGAAGATAGGACCTTTAAGGAGGCATTAATAATTGGGTTGGGCTTCCTGGGTGGCTCAGTGGTAAAGAATCTGCCTGCAATACAGGAGCCACAGGAGATGCAGGTTCAATTTCTGGGTCGGGAAGATCCCCTGGAGTAGGAAATGGCAACCCACTCCAGTGTTCTTGGAAAATTCCATGGACAGATGAGCCTGGTGGGCTACAGTCCACGGGGTCACAAGGAGTTAGACACGACTGAAGCGACTTAGCAGAGTTTGCTATGGCAGGCACTGCACCATCCATCCCAGCCAATAACTGGGTTAAAAGAGATCATAAAGGTGGGAACCTAATTTTATAGGACAGGTGTTCATTTAAGAAGAGGAAGAGACACTAGATCTCTCATTCTCCATGTACATACAGAGGAAAGGTCACATGAGGTTGCAGCCAGAAGTCTACAAGCCAGGAAGAGCAGCATCACCAGAAACCAACCCTAAGCGTCCCTTGATCTTGGAATATTAATACGATCTCCAGAACCATGAGAAAATAAATTCTTGTTGTTAAAGTCACCCATTCAGGTGTATCTTGTTTTGGCAGCAACTATAGCAGACTAAGACGGGGGGAAATAGGATTATATTGATATCAGACATTTTCAGTTTTCTATGCTATGTTTCAAAGACAAGCCTGTCATATACAGATGCACATATATAAAACAGATATATACTAATTCAAGTTATATCTTTTAAAGTTCATGTATTGTGCAAAAAAATACAAGTCATTTTTTGTAACAAAGCAAACATATCAAGTATCAGAGTATTGTGGATTGTTAGGTGATTTTGATGTCCTTTTACAATTCTTGACCTTGCAGGCAATCAACATCTTCAAAAGTCTATAGCAATTGCTTCTTAAGTCCGTTTATTATGACTTAGCGCTTCCTAACAACTCAATAAATTCTCTTTTTTTCACAATGATGTTGGAGGATGAGCTGCTATTTGGCAGACTCACTGGCTCCCAGTGGCCGAGAGGATGGGGTGAAGTACTGGGGTACCAGCTCATCAATTCACTTTCTATTTTAACATTAAACTCCTTTTATGTGAAAGGAGAAACTCCTGTATCTTCCTTTCCCTCCTCAGAACAGCATTTGCGTCCATTTAGCAAGTCAGAGCCTGTGGAATAGCTTGCTCATTAACAGGACAGGCCTGACACATCTCGAGGTCATGTATGGAGACAGCAGACACAACTGAAGTTAGTTTTCCTTTTGTTATATCTCTGTTCACAGGCCATTTCTCTATAGACTTTTGGTTTTCCCCTATCATTCTAGCCTGCACATTCTTCTTCTAACTCACCATTTGCATCTCTTATTGTGATGTACTACCTTGAAATGTTATACTGTTCTCCTGTGTAAGCTTTGTCTCAATAGTTACGTAATCATTGCCTCCCCATCCTGTCTGACCTCACCTCCTACCCTATCTTTTTAGCTCACTCACCTGGCTCTTCCTTAAACTCACCCTGACATTTGCCCTTTTGTTCTGTCCCTTCTGCGTGGAACCCTGTTCCCAGAGAGCTTTCTGTTTCTGCATCAAACATCAGTCGATCAGAGCTGCCTTTCCTCATCACCTGTGGTGGTCAGTAGGTTCCCAGTGGTCCCCATCTCCTGCTATCCGTGCTTTGGTGTGATCCTCTTCCCTTGAGGGCAGGATCTGTGACTTCAAACCAATTGAGATGAAGATTTGAAATGTAGAATCAAATATCATAGAGTATTACTTTTGTATTTACATGACATAGAATTATAACTTCTATCTTGCTAGCAGATGTTATCATTTGTTGACAAAACAGAGAGGCCCAGAGGGCAAGGAATAGAAGGCAGCCTTCAGCTGAGAACCAATGGGGAATTGAGGCACTCGGTTAATAGCCCCAGACAAGATTAACTCTGCAAACAATTAAAAATGAGCAGAAGTGGATCCTTCCTCAGTTAAGCATTCAGATGAGACGCCTGCCCCTTAAGCCAGCACCTTTGACTGCAATCTTATGAGAGATTTGAAGCAGAGGATCCCAGTGAAGCCATGCCCAAATTCCTTACTCACCCAAATGATAAGGCAATAAATGTATATTAAATTGCCCTAGGTATGGTAATTTGTTATATAGCAAAAGACATAATATAATCCCAAGTTAAAAATAACTTTCCATTTCCCACTACCTGTGCAGCATTTTCAGATCCCCTTACTGTGCTATTTTTTTTCTTAATAGAGATTTATCTCATATGTTATATATTAATATTTATCTTTTTCATTTGTCTACCAACCTTGTTAGAATCTATATTTGAACAGTTAAGTTTTATAGGGGTTGACACTTCAACAATTTGAGGCAGAATGTCTCCATAGGAAAAAATTTAAAAATTGTAGAACACATTCAGATATAAAATTAAATACCTATTTATAATAAGAAAAGTAATCCTAGCAAGCTAGTTTTAAAAACTGAAAAATATTTTAAGAAACCATACATTTTACTGATTGCCTGACATATTCCTGTAATATGTTTTGCCTTGGCTCTACATCTTTTGATCACCTCTTCACTTGATAACTGTGTAAAATTGTATTCTTTAAAAAGTATTTCATTTTTTTTTGGCATGGTAAATTGATTGTTTAAAATTATTATTATTTACAGTTAAAAAAGTTTCTTTCATTTCCATAATACCTTATTTATAATGTCAGGTAAATATTCAGGATTGTTATCCAGTATCTTGTGTGTGTGTGCGTGTATGCACGCATTAGTTACTCAGTCGTCTGACTCTTTGTGACCCCAACGACTGTAGCCCATCAGGCTCCTCGGTCCATGGGATTCTCCAGGCAAGAATACTGGAATGAGTTGTCATTTCCTCCTCCAGGGGATCTTCCCAACCCAGGGATCAAACCCGGGTCACCTGCATTGCAGGCAGATTCTTTACCATCTGAGCCAGCAGGGAAGCCCCCCCGGTATGATACAGGAGCTATAATATTTCAAGGCACTTCAAATTTTCTTTTATAGGGATTAATCCAGAAACTTTTTGAACTGATGACATTTATCAACCAGTTTGTTGTTGATGTCTTTGTTGAAATATGTTAGGGTATGAAAGAGACAATGATCTGAACTTTTGCACATGTACTAAAAATATCAGACATGTGAATACATGGAAACAGGCCTGTAGTGAGGGTCCTGATGCCTAAACTTCACTTGTTTTATCTGCCTTTGTCCCTAAAAGTAGGTGCTTTACCTGTTCTGTTCAGTGTTATATTTGCCAGTACTTGGAGTATCTACATGATTATAGATCAATAAAAATCAGTTGAATTAACAGAATGACTGCTGATTGTTTCACCTTTCCAACTAACAATAAGTTATGCATCAGTTTAGTTCAGTTCAGTCACTCAGTCATGGATGACTCTTTGTGAACTGTGGACTGTAGCACACCAGGCCTCTCTGTCCACGACCAACTCCCAGAGTTTACTCAAACTCATGTCCATTGAGTTGGTGATGCCATCCAACCATCTCATCCTCTGTCATCCCCTTCTCCTCCTGCCCTCAATCCCTCCCAGCAACAGGGTCTTTTCCAGTGAGTCAGCTCTTCACATCAGGTGGCCAAAGTATTGGAGTTTCGGCTTCAACATCAGTCCTTCCAATGAATATTCAGGACTAATTTCCTTTAGGATGGACTGGTTGGATCTCCTCACAGTCCAAGGGACTCTCAAGAGTCTTCTCCAATACCATAGTTCAAAAGCATCAATTCTTTGGTGCTCAGCTTTCTTCACAGTTCAATTCTCACATCCATACATGACTACTGGAAAAACCATAGCCTTGACTAGACAGACCTTTGTTGGCAAAGTAATGTCTCTGCTTTTTAATATGTTGTCTAGGTTGGTCATAACTTTTCTCCCAAGGAATAAGCGTTTTTTAATGTCATGGCTGTAGTCACCATTTGCAGTGATTTTGGAGCCCCCTCAAAATAAAGTCTGTTACTGTTTCTACTGTTTCCCCATCTATTTGCCATGAAGTGATGGGTCCGGATGCCATGATCTTTATTTTCTGAATGCTGAGCTTTAAGCCAACTTTTTCCACTCTCCTCTTTGACTTTCATCAAGAGGCTTTTTAGTTCCTCTTCACTTTCTGCCATAAGGGTGGTATCATCTGCATATCTGAGGTTATTGATATTTCGCCAAGCAATCTTGATTCAAGCTTGTGCTTCATGCAGCCCAGCATTTCTCATGATGTACTCTGCATATAAGTTAAATAAGCACGATGACAATATACAGCCTTGAAATACTCCTTTTCCTATTTGGAACCAGTTAGAACTGGACATGGAACACAGACTGGTTCCAAATAGGAAGAAGTTATGCATACAATGGGATATAAGTAAAGACCTGGTTCATTAACAAATATAAGTTCTAGACTAATTCAAAGAAAGATGCTTGAAGTCACGTTACTGAAAAGATACATTTTGAGATCTCCCTTCTCAGAAGAAGGATTAAAAGATAGACTAACACATATGTATACAGATATGGGCATACATTTGTTGTTGTTGTGTAGTCTCTAAGTCATGCCTGACTCTTTGCGATCCCATGGACTGTAGCCCACCAGGCTTCTCCATCTGTGGGAATGGATTGTATATAAAAATATACACACACATTTCATTTTCTATTTAGAATTTTAGAGAACATTTAACTTTACTTTTTACCTGGCTTTAGGAGAATCCTAAAAGGAAGACTGACTCTATTTTGGGGTGACGAAGTGGCAAACTATGCCAATGTTGTAAGTACAAGAATTTTTTTTTTTTAACTGAAAACCCCACATATTGGACAAGACCAACAGTACTTTGTAGAGTCTAAAAAGCTTGGCCTCTGATATTGGAATAGCTCTGTGACCTTGGACAAGCTATTCATCTTCTATAAGCCACTGCTGCTTCTTTGAAATAGACCCAATCTATAAGCCTACTTTATTGTGATCAGAGAGAATAGAATAAAATTCTCAACCCAGTGTCCAGCAAATGATGTGCACTTAGTAAAGATAGCTTGCTTTTGTGATTACTTTTACTATTAATATCATTCATTATATGTTACTGACAATCGCATCTTGAGAAATTTTAAAAAGGCATGTCAGTTTGTGATCCCACTTTCACCTCTGACATGAAAAGCATATCCTGAATAAGTTTCCATTTAAGTTTCTGAGAACTGCTGTGTAATGGGTAGGAGGGCAGCGTGTCTGCAATTTGCTGACACACACTCACCATGAGGGCCAAGAAAACATTCTCAGCCCCTGGACCCTCCAGGAAGCCACGGATGCAGGAAATGGGTTACTCAGACCCTGACTTTGAAACTAAGAAAACAGACTTCAAATTCTCAAGTGTAGTTAATCATTACCTAGAATATGTATGACAACAGAAAATGGGCATAGGTCGCATTAGATCCTTGAACATGTACAAAATTACAGGAAATCATTCTCAATAGTATTGTCTTCATGCTGAAAAGAGAATACTGTGGAAAGAAGTTAGAAAATCCTTCCCCCTTCCTCTCAAAAAAATAATAAAGCAGCTAAACTTAGAAATTATAGGCCCTTTGAAAAGTACCACACATTTATTCCATAGAGAGATTTAAGCTCTACAATGTTTGGCTTATAGCTATAGTGCTTAAAAGAAAAAAAAGCAGTGCAAAGCCAAAAGCATAAAATGACCCTTAAAACTGCTTCTGAAATACAGCAGTGTAATATTCTCCTGCTTTCATTAAGAAAGAAAAATGCAGTTTTTTCTTAGAAGTCTTTGAGTGTTAAATTTTATATTCAGTAAGGATCTAGATTCTCTTCCATAAGTGACATTAGAAATGGAAAGCAGAGGACCTGGGGGGCTACTTTGAATCCTCTATTTCCGCCAGTGTCTGACACTCTACCGCCCAATGATAGGCACTCCATTGAGGACCCTTCAAATAATGAATGGTGATGAAAAGGATGAATACCAAGGATATAAATTCTGAAACATAACATTATATCTGCTTTTACAGTGTGTGAAATACTTTTCTGTTCACAATTCCATTTGATCCTCCCAGTGACCCAGCAAGGTTGGGAATAGTTTGCCTGTGACTTATCCAAAGTCATCCAGAAAAACGGCAATAAAATTAAAATCTACTCCTCAAAGGTGGAGTTCTCCCATGATGCCATGAACATGTTTGTTTAATATATTAAGGGTTCTCAGCTGGGAGCAATTTTGTCCCTCAGGGGTCCTTTGGTAATGTCTGGGCATATTTTTGGTTGTCATACCATTGTAGGGAAAGGGAATGTCTACTGGCATTTAGTGGGCAGAGACCAGGGATGTCACTCAGCATCCTAAAGTATACAGGACAGCCCCTCCTGCCACCCCTACTGCTCCATGCCCCCAAACAGTTACCTAGTCTCAAATGCCAATAATGCTGAAGTGATGGATCTAAACAATCAATGGTCTTATAAACACTATTAAGTTGATTAAGTCACTGCGGTGGTTTTAAAACATGTCTGGGACTGACTTGGGGCTCTTCCCATCAAGATGCTGAGTAAATCTCCTCCCCTACAATCTAGGTGTGGTTTGGTAATTTCTTTGATGAATAGATGCAGTTGCCTGATTTCTGAGTCTAGGTTAGAAAAGATCATGCAGTTTCTGCCACTTTTGAGAGGGACACTTGCCTTGGGACCCCTGAGTTACCCAATAAGAAATCAGGCCACCTGGAGAGTGCCGTGCTGGAGAAACCCCTTGATGGAACCACGTGAAGAGAGAGCTGCCTACCCTCTGACAGTAACCACATGAGGGACCTCAAGCCAGAAAGGCCCAGCCAAGCTCTTCTCAAAGTCCTATGCAAGAAACCATCAGAGGTAACAAATGATGGTCATCATTTTAAGCCACCAAGTTTTAGGGTGATTGGTTACACAGCAACAGCTAACCAGAACAATCTTCAGAGACTCAAAGTCAAGTGCTTTGGCAAACAGAATGTCTTTTATTTCTCTCTAAAGTATTCTGACATACAGAAGCATGGAAATCTGAACTACAGGACTATAACTCCTCAAGTGAAAATGGATTAGAATCCATTTTGGAAGTAGGGGACAAGGAGAAGTTTATCAAAGAAATTTTCAGAAGAAATTGTGAAGGCTATCTTGAAATAATAGACTGCAGGTTGGCGTCCTGGATTTCAGTCATTTTCAAAAGCTAGTTATTGTAAAGATGAGATATTTATTGGCAATACCAGATGATCTCGTGAGGCTTCTTCTAGGACTAACTAGAATATCCCACTCTAATATATTTTTCAAAAGACAGACATTTTAAAATTGTAACTTAAAATGTACTCTGATGAATATAAAGAATGAGAATTAAAGTAAATATGAAGCACCAGTTTACATTCACCAAACTGTAAGAAGTTTAAAAAAACCTACAAAAAATAAATGAAAGTCTAATATTGGTAAAAGTGGTGAAAAATCACACACTACTGATGACCACAGTGTTCAGTATGCAAGAAGAGCTAAAAAATAAAGATAAGTTTTGATCCAGTAATGTTGCTTTTGGAAATTGTCCAAAAGGAAAAAGAAAGAAAAAACTTCTCATACAATGATATTTATAGCCACATTACTTGCAATAGAGGGAAAAAACCCACAGGAAGCAACCTAAATATCCAACAATGGGACAATAGTTAACCATGACATGGCCGGATGTATTAATGTAAAGTTCTAAATATAAGGACCACATGGCAAAGCACATACAAAAGATAAGTGAAAAGAGTAAACAAGTCATTTTCATATAAACAGTAATAATATCTATGAAAATTTACTTTCACACGAATGTCAAAAGAAATATATTTTTTCTGTTAACATGAGTATCAGTACATCATTTTCTATAAGTATATTGAAATAGTCTGCTTTATAGCTATAAACTTAAAGTATTAATCAAGTTTAGCACTTTGATGGACATATTTACCTCATATTATTGAAATTCTATCTTTATTTAAAAAATTTTTTACCAATCATTTTCTGGGTGCTTACAACATGCCAGGTCCTGGGAATACAATGATAAAAAGAATGAAAGGTAATCTTAAAAGTGTATTCAGTGGGAGAGATAGTCAAGTTGAAGATAAATTATAGTGCTGCTTTATGAAAACAGAAAAGGGGGACAGGAAAGGGCTTTTTAGGGGGAAAAAACATGTCTGCACTGTCTTAATACTTTATCTTGTTATTTGTAAACAGCACTATCTTAGTTTGACATTTCAAGACAAAGGAGAAACATTCCAAAAGCAAACAAACTTTGTCAAAGTGAAAAAAAAATCAACTAAAGGAATATTTTAGCATGTTTGGATAAACCTGTAAATAAAAGGATCTCTGCATATACAAACTGGAAAGGGCTAGAAAGTTTTCAGCTTGGCATTCATTCAGAAAGTGTGTGTTTAATCCATACTACATTAGTTGTCATGCACGCTTCATTCATTCGACGAAACAAGACATGGCTCCTTTCTCAGATTTTGTGATCTACAGGATGTAAATCCAAGTAAACAGATCATTGAGATAGAATGTGACAGCTGCTATGAAAGGTCCATGTGAGAAGGACAACTAACTTGGATTAAAGGATTTATAGAATATGAGTTAGGGGCTAAATTGTATCTTAGAAAGAGAGAACACAGATAAAGGTAAGAAACTATGGAACTGTACTATTAAAAAGGGCCAAGGTCACATCTTGGGGCTTCCCTGGTGGTTCAGATGGTTAAGAACCCAGCTGCAATGCGGGAGAGCCAGGTTCAATCCCTGGGTCGGGAAGATGCCCAGGAGAAGGGAATGGCTACCCACTCCAGTATGCTTGCCTGGAGAATTCCATGGACAGAGGAGCCTGGCAACCTACAGTCCATGGGGTCACAGTGGGACACAACTGAGTAACTAACACTTTCACTTTCAAGTTCTCATCTCACTTGAACCATAGCCAAAAGTAAATAAATAAATAAAATGATACTGATCTTAGGGGCGAAAATTAAATACTGCAATAAGAAAAGGGACTTCACAATTACTACATGCTAAATGGTCCGAATGTCTGTGTCCTGTCAAACTTCCTAAATTGAAATTCTAATCCTCAAAGATGATGGTACCAGGAGGTGGGTGCCTTTGGGAGGCGCTCAGGCTTTGCCTTCATGAAGGGGATTAGTACCTCATAAGAGAGGCTCCAGAGAGGCCCCTAGCCCCTTTCACCACAAAAGGACATGGCAAAAGCCACCAGCTATGATCCAGGAAAAGAGCACTCACCACAATGTGACCTTGCTGCCACCCTGATCTTAAACTCCTCAGCCTCCAGAACTGTGAGAAATACATTTGTATTGTCTATAAGCTACCCAGTCTGTGGCATTTTGTTATAGCAACCTGAAAGAACTAAGACACTATGACATTTACATAAATTATCTAACCATCTTTCAATTTGACACTAAGACTTTTTTAAATCTGGGCTATTACAATTTATATAAAGGAAAATAAAGAGCATATAAAAGTACCTCAATTTTCAAAGCTATGTTTCCCCTCCCCTCCAAAACAATGTTAATAAGTACACAGAAAACTATGTCAATTACTCTGAAATACCTATGTTATGTACTAACATTCAGAATATGGTTACAAAAAGGTTTTATAATTCAGTGTCCATATTTTAACAAGTGTCCAAGAGGCTGTTTAGTTAAAGGACCTGAAGGAAACTGGTAAACAATTTGGGATAGAGTTATCTGACTGAACTGACCAGAAGCCAGCTTGCATTCAGTCTGCATTTCTCCGTGGTATCCATGGAAATGAGATCAGGCCTGCACAAAGACCAACAAAGGCCACCTTTGAATGAATCAGGAGAATGACAACTGCCAATGTTCAAGGCATCCAGGAACACAATGGCTTTGCACACGCTCTTCAGAACACAATGGAATAGTCTCTTAAACTGACAATGCAGCGTCCATCACTCTCTTTTGTTTCATTGCTCTGTTTAAACATTAACCTCATTTTTATACAGAAAGTCTTTCAATGATCAGGAGTTATGTACAGCTTCTGTAGTACAAACTGTCTCTAGTCTCTTTAAATTAATAACAAGAGGAACTGCAGTTACTCCTTTAAACACAGAATAATACTGCAGGAATCTTCTAAGAACTGTTTGGTCAATAGAACAGTCCATTCTCTCAAAGGAAGAAAAACCTATTTAAAAATTATGAACAGTCCCAATATTCAATGAACCTGAAAACATTACAAAAATATGCAGTTCAAGTTTATACTGGTTAGTAAATATAATTTACATGTACAAGAGTAGGCAGGCATAGACTGGATAAAATATTTGACTACAAATACCTTGAACTAATAACTTTAAGAAAATTAGGAGTAGGCTTTCTTTTCTAATTTATATTAATGGAAATGTTTAAAATGCCTTGAAAAAAACCACTGAGTTATACACAGAATAAAAGGCTTTAATATTTTAAGAACAGAACCTTTTGAAGATGACACTAATTCTCTGTGCAATATGGGACTCAGATTTCTCAAAAGATATTTTTGAGGATCTTTATTATCCTAGATAGAAATAAAGCATTAAAAGCTTAACTGGAGACACATAAATCTATAGCTACAAAAGAATTTCTTTTTTTTTTTTTTTTAGAAAATCTGACTGAAGCACTGAACTTAATTTTACTAATAGAATTGGAATATTTTTATATATTATGCACCCTAAAAACAGCTCTAAGCTTGTTAATTACAACTGCTTTAATGCAGTAAATATGTTCTGAAGCAAACAAAAGTGTATATACATCAGCTCCCTCTAACCCAAGTAGCCACTTTGGAGGGTGGGAGGTGCCGATTCCCGTAGCTCTGCAGTCTTCTCTCTGCGGCCCTTGGTTAGCTTCACCTTTCTCTCATCAATTAACATCCTCTCCATTTCACAGCCCAGAATCTGCTCTGCCTTCCTTCACGTGATCATCTGTGGTTTCTAATCTGTCCAGAGGGGCTACAGGGCATCCAGTTTCCCCCTCCTCCTTTATCCCTGACAGCATCCTTTCCACAGACATCAGTTCCCGCTTCTCCTCTCATGTCATGGGCTCCTGCCAAATATGGATGCTTCAATGTAAATTTCAAAACTACAAGGGTACCATGCAGTACCGTAAGTGACAGAAGCAAAAAAAGACAAAGGAAAAAAACCCTCATAATAATGATGTCTACACAAGTTTTTCCAATGTTTGCTTTTGAGCAGACGTTCCCACTTCAGTCCTCTAGCTCCTTTCTCCTCTCTTCCTGTCAAACTTCCGGACACTTGTCCCCACCCTTCATCTCTGGTTGACTCCTCATCCCACAACACTCTGGTTGTGCTTTTGTCCGTCAGCGAAGACTGCCCTCACCAAGGCGTCAGATGTGCCTGACAGGGGAAGGAGCTGATCCTGTGGACCAAGCTCTCGAAACACTTCTGTGGCGCCCCAGTTGCCACAGTCCTTTCTTCCCTCCTCCAGCTGCGCCTTCTCTCTCCCTTGGTGTCTCCACTTCCTCATCTGACCCTCTAAGGTGGCTCCTCAGCTTGTAGCCAGAGTCACCTGCTAGTCTGTCTCCATCTGACTAATCAACATTACGTCTTCAATCCCTCTCCAGATGCCCAGACTCCTCCTCTCTATCCCCATCTTACTCTCGCTCCTGTTCCTAACACAGCTGCACACAACCAGCTAATAACTGCACGTGTACATCTGGCCGTCTCAAACTCAACCTGTCAACCTGCACTGCTCTCTCTTTCCTCTGATCCCGCCTTCCTTCAGCCTTTCCTGTTCCAGTGAATGGCCCCCCCCATTGAATTATTTACATCAGAAGCCCAGGTGTCAGTCTTACAGCCTCCCACTCTTGTCAATCAATCACCACATCCCGTCGATTCATCCTTAATTCCTTTCACATCTGTCCCCAGCTATCTTTCCCTACTGCTGCTATCTGGGTTTGGACCACTGCCATCTCTAATGCTGAAATGAGACCATTCACTCCGCTGTCCCCTCCTGCTGCCAGGGTGATCTGCCAAGGAGCCAACCTGAGTGTATCACTGCCCTGCTCAAGGCCCTTCAGAGCCCTCCAACGGTCCTCAGAATAAACTCCAGGCTCCTTGCCAGGACTTATAAAGGCCTTTCATGGTAGAGTGCCCGGTCACCTCCCAGCTCTCACTTTCTGTGAATACTTTGAGCAATGTGCTCCTGGCATAATGGCCTTCTCCTTTCCTATTCAAGCATCTGAGACATCTGGCTCAGGAACTAGGAGACGGAGCCTACTCTTGATCACAATAAATTATCGCTTACAGTCATCCAAAGCACTTCACAGCAGAGCTGAATGGTAACGATTATTCCCTAGGATGGCCTCTCCAGAGTTTGATACTCAAACATGTCTCAGTGATATTTCTCCATCCTCTGAATTCAACATCTAGTTGTATACCACTCATTCAGCAATTAATTACATGAGACCATAAGACACCTATTATGTTATCAAAATTTACGTTACATGTTTATGTCATAGGCATAGACAACACAACAATAGAAACAACACAAGTTTCAAATTACATGCAATTTTTAAAAACACCAAGAGGTATGAAGACTTGAAATTTCAGTAACTCAGAAGCTCAAAGTCAGTATCAAGGACCTGCTTTCTTTCTCTCTTTCCACTAGGCCAGTGTGTTGGCTTTATCCCCAGGCTAGCTGACATCATGGTTGCAAGATGGCTATGGCTATTACAAGATTCCCATCTAGACCTGACAATATGCTTATTAAAGAGTATCTCTCTTAGGAATAAAAAATTCTTTCCCAAAAGTCCCTGAGCAGATCTGTACCACTCATTCAGCAATTAATGTATCTGTACTTATTCAGCAATTAATTACATGAAACCACATGACATCTATTAAGTTATAAAAACTTAGTTATATCTTTGTTATAGGCATAGACAACACAACAAAAACAAAACAAGTTTTAAATTACACAGAAAGCTTTCTCCACATCTCATTGGCTAAAATTCCATTATATGTCCATGTCCAAATCAGAGAGTAGCAAGAGATCTGGGGCCACCATCACTGGTTCAGTTCAATTACCCTTCAATTACCTCCTAGTTGTGCAAGGAGAGATTAACCCAGTAATTGGGCTTCTGTCAGAAAGGAGGATGGCAGGGTATGAAATTGGTTAGGCAGCCCCCTCCCAGGGACTGAGACAATTTCTTTCCCTCATGTGCAGATGTGTTCCAAGTAGCTTACAACCTCTCTGGACCACGTTTCAAGTTCCCTATGGTTCTACATTGGACCCAACATACTGCCTTACATAAAGCAAATGTTACATAAAGATATGATCAAAAACTAGTTTTATGGAATTCAGTGTAACCAGAGGAGCAAAGCACCTACATCTCATCAGAAGGGGGATCATAGGGATCACTTTCATACACAAGACCTATTGTTGTCTCAGGATTTGTGGTTTCAAGATTCTTCTCTTTAGAGAGTCACTATTCTGTGTGCTCCTCCTGGTAAATCATTAGTTACCGTAACAAAAGCATACACACACTCCACATCTTGGAGTTACTGATTAGAGTAACTGCTTTCCATGGTTCTTTCCCTCTTATGCTGTGTTTAGCTTTTCCATAATGTCCGAAGCTAAGCAAGGCTGATTATGACTTTGATGGTAGCATTTATATGATGTCAGGATGATACTTTTGGTCCCAAATATTTTCCCTATTCTTCCTGAAATGTTTTACATTTTCTTTTGAATAAGTGCTGCTTTATTGATAATGTATAAGAGCAAACATTTTTGGCATGTAAGGGCCCCACGTATCACTTCAGTTCAGTCACTCAGTCATGTCCGACTCTTTGCAATCCCATGAATCGCAGCACATCAGGCCTCCCTGTCCATCACCATCTCCTGGAGTTCCCTCAGACTCACGTCCGTCGAGTCCGTGATGCCATCCAGCCATCTCATCCTCGGTTGTCCCTTTCTCCTCCTGCCCCCAATCCCTCCTGGCATCAGAGTCTTTTCCAATGAGTCAACTCTTTGCATGAGGTGGCCAAAGTACTGGAGCTTCAGCTTTAGCATCATTCCTTCCAAAGAAATCCCAGGGCTGATCTCCTTCAGAATGGACTGGTTGGGTCTCCTTGCAGTCCAAGGGACTCTCAAGAGTCTTCTCCAACACCACATTCCAAAAGCATCAGTTCTTCGGCACTCAGCTTTCTTCACCCTCCAACTCTCACACCCATACATGACTACTGGAAAAACCATAGCCTTGACTAGACGGACCTTTGTTGGCAAAGTAATGTCTCTACTTTTAAATATGCTATCTAGGTTGGTCATGACTTTCCTTCCAAGGAGTAAGCCTGTTTTAATTTCACATATCACTTAAATTCAAATAAATATGGGTGTCTAGCTGAGTTGGTTTGAGTAGTAGACGTGATTTTTGAAACAGCAGATATGTTATTTCAAATTTAGGAAAGATAGAGTGTTGAAATATCTTTTTATCATATCTTGAACATTTTGCCCAAATGAGAGTTATTATGGGGAAGTAGAGTAGGTTTACATATGTTTTCAGAAAAAGACAGACAGACATGGTATTTAAACCAGTACATTCTTGGTGATGACTATGAAGTTGGAAAGGAAAATGAATCAAAGAGAACCGGTTACTTCTAGCAATCAACATTCGGGAACAACTCTGTGACTGTCCCCTTGAAAGTAGCTGCTGGCTAATGTCATCTAAGAGGAAGCAAATCAGCCATAGAAGGGGATGCTGTTGGTCTTGTACTTGATGAAGAACAGGAAAGGGTGATCACAATGGAAACACAAATGGTGCTGATAATACACTAGAAATTCTTTATTTTTGACACACTGAATGGTCTTTATTTTGCTGAATGTCTAAAATTCTACCATTAGATGCTCATCTCTTTATTTTAACAGGATTCTTCCTTTTTCATATGTCCAGGGCTGTCAGCACAGTAAGACAGAAGCAGCCATCACCTACTTTAGAGGGAATTCACTTGACCTGATGCATTCTCTCAGTGTTGAAATACACCTGACTTGGTGGTCACCACAGAACAAGGCGGTACAGGCAATTTGGAATTTTAATTTGTTAGGAAAGAGAAGGTGCAGTATTTAAGCAATTACTTCCAAAGCTGGCTGTATATCAGAAATGTATGAGTAATTGTTTTTAAATACCGAATGGCATGGTGTGTGCGCATGCATAGTCATGTACGACTCTCTGCAACCCTTTCGGCTGTAGCCTGGCAGGCTCCTCTTTTCATGGGACTTTCAGGCAAGAATACTGGGAGTGGGTTACCATTTCCTCCTTCAGGGGATCTTCTTGACCCAAGGATTGGATCTGCATCTCCTGTGTCTCCTGCATTGCAGCAGGATTCTTTACATGCTGAGCCATCAGGGAAGTCCCTTAAAAACTGAATCCTAAGCCTCATTCCATGAATGTGAATCAAAACAGTGGCTCCAGAACCAGTATTTAGGAGAGTAAAGCTTAGTGTACATTGGGCAGATGTAGATGGAGAGTCGTGGAGGAAGGGAGTTACCATATTAGATGGTGGCCTAAGGTGGTTGAGGGGCTGAGGCTCAGTGGAGAGAGGTCATTGAGGATAGGTCCTGGAAATAAGAGATTACTTAAAATTTCCCTTTTTATTATAAAAACTTCCCTACTTTATCATTTTACTCGGGGTTGTCTCTTTTAACTTAGGACAAAGGTGAGTTGCAAAGGGATGAGAGATAAAGGGAAAAAGCATCAAGGCAGTGAAGGCAAAATAACATAATCTGGAAAATATTCTAATACCAAATATGGTATGATCAAGTGCAGTCAGAATACAGAATGGTGTGCACAGGTGTGTACGAGTGGCTCGGGGATGTATGTACTGTGCTTGTGCCTGTGTGCAGTGCGTGTGCTTGTGTGTGTGTGCAGGGCGAGTGTAGTAGAGAAGAAGCTGAAGAGGAAGGCTGCGGTCAGATGGTGAAAGACTTTATTTATGACATGCCGCAAAATTGGGACTTTGCACTACATGATCTGGGCAGCCACTCAATGTTTGACACAAGGGGGTGACTGGATACAGATAAATGTTTAGAAAGATAACCCTGGTGACAAAGCAACAAACACAGTTAAACCAGCTTAAAAACAGGAGGGGTCCAGAGACAAAAAAGTGAGGGCCTGAACTGGGTGGGAGCAGAAGGCACATGAGTTGGGGACAACAGACAGAACTTGGAGATGGGCTGTGAGGTTGCCAACAAGGGAAGAGATCCCTGATTTTCATGTTTGCAGGATAATGCTGCCATTAAACACTAATAGATGACATAGGAGGAGAGGTATCCACTTTGGTTGAGGACACGAAGTTACCTAGGTAGAGATATTTACTGAACCAGAACTCAGCAGAGGAGTCTGGCTGGAGATGCTGACCTGAGTGGGGAGCAGGCCCAAAGAGAACCAGTAGAAGGAAGAGGATCCAGCATGGAACTCTGTGAACACCAGCAAGGACTGGGTCAAAGAGCCAAGCCTGTGAAGGAGACTAAGGAAGAACAGCCAGGAAAATAGGAGACAAACCGGGAGAACAGAAGCCAGGGATGGACGGTGTTTCAGGAGGAAAGAGGGGCCAAATCACATACTAATGGAGGACCTGCTTACTAAGAGGGAAATTAGAATATTTACAGCCAGAGGGGAAATTAGGGATTTGAAAATATTCATTAGACAGTGGTGACATGGGCAGGGTACCAGAGATAGCAGAAGACGAGGCCTAGAATCCAGGGGCAAGGATTATCCTTGGCCAAGCAACACGCTAGAGAGTGTAAGTGACGTCATGCATTTAAAAATCACATTCCCTTTCCTCTATGGACCTTGGTTTATGGATTATCCAGGCCTCTTATGGTCTTTCTTTTCCAGTCTCAACCTGCTGGTTACCACTTCAATGATTGCAAGCACTCAAATCAAGGAAGATCAATGAAAGGTGATAAATACGAAACCAAACTAAGAGCACTGCTTTTTCTTAAATACCTGTGAGAATGTTTACAGACAGCCAATCTGAATCTAAGTGTTAAAATGAGATTTGAGGTTTTTAAGTTTCTACAGTGGTTAGCTTATATGCTGGAGTGTATGCTAGATGTATAAATACACACACACACATGAGCCTTTTACATTTTAATTTTTGGTATTTATATTGAACAATTATACATGGATATAACCTATAAACAACTACAAATATGTATGTAGAATAATGATGAGTGCTCAAAAATTTTATACAGATAAAAGGGTCATGTCATAAAAAACTGTAGCTGTCACAAACTGAGAGCTTTCAATTATTCACTTTAATCTTGGATATTCATGGTATCAAAAAAATGATGCTGTTTTTCTGGGAACTTGGGTTCAGATCACAAATGAGAAAGCTTTATTACGATCATCCTGAATTAAGAGAAAACCTGTTCCTTGAGTATGGAAATACCTGGAGCAGGAGGAAGGAGGAACTACATAAACTGTTTGGACAGATGTCATTTTATATCACCTCTGCTGGCTTGCAGCAAGGTGTCGAGTTGTCCTTGTTAACCAACTCTGGAGGAAAAAAAACTCGGAACTGACTTTATGCCTTGCAGTACCACATTCCTCTAAAGTTATTTCTCACTGCTTTGTTAAGAACAAGCCTCAACACTTCGAAAATACGAAAATGATGTTATATTTCCATAGCTTCTGTTAATAAAGGGTACTTAGAGCTGAAAAGCTTGGACTGAAGGGTCGATTAGCTCTTAGGAAGGTGGTGGTCTCCAGGGACTGAATCTCAAGGTGAAAGTAACTTTATGTGAAACCTCTAGATTAGGGTTGATGGCCCATAAGAACATCTTTGGGGTCCCAGGAGAGAATATCTGAGGTAGTAGACCCAGGATTAGACAAGAAAACTGACTGATGCCTATTCTCTGCTGGGGTGAGGACTATTTCTCTTTCTCTGCTATTTTTCTGTACTTCTGCTATTTCTCTAACCTGGAGCAAAGGCTACAGGATCTTCCGCATTAGATTTCTCTCAGGATCAAGGACAGCGACTGGCGCCTCAAAGGAGGGCAGTTTAGCAAAGATTTATCCTCTTGGTATAAACATTTGAAAATAAGACCACTTTTTTTTTTTTTGCTAGCTATTCAAGTTACAAAATACAAATGTGACTCCCCCACTCTACCCTAAAAGTAAACTAAAGTTCTTGAAATAAGCACACACGAGGCTCTGGATAAAGTCTGGACAACGCACTCTTGATGGACTGTGGTCGCGCAGCAGCTGGGCACCCCCAGACTCATTTCCCCACTTGGTGAAAAAGGGGTCAGGGGAGGGGCGGACCTGGCTATCACCGCCTTGCCCTAGGAGCTACAGCTGCGGGTAATTCTTTTGTTGTAGCTCAAGAGATCGAGAAAGTGGAAAAAACTTTTTCCGGACCTAAGTTTGCATTCGTTGAATAGACGACGTTACAACAATAAGAGGAAGGCAGAAGGGCAGAATTCCCCTCTGCCAAGCATCAAAGAGGCGCTTGGTTTTCCTACGTCCCCCAAGGGAAGACACAGCAGTGCTGCGTTCTGGAGAAATGAGGACATTATTCACACGCTGCGGGTTGAAAAATAAGCTTAATGGGCTCCCGGGCTCCTGCAAAGCCACCAGGCATCGCGCTGAGGGTCAGGCTACCTCCCAGAACCGAGTTGCCGGGATGCACAGAACCGCGGAGTCCGGGTCTGGCGGGGCACCTGTCTGAGCCGGACAGCAGGCGCCCCGCTAATCCCCACTCCCCCACGCTTCTGTGCGCTTGCGTGTGTGCCTGAGAGAGAAGCGCGCTCCCAGTTAACTTCGAAAGGTGCTTTACAGACAGGGTGAGACACGCCTTATGGGGACACCAGGCGCGGGCGAGCCGGAGCCGGGATGGGGAGTCTCTCTCTGTCCCGCGGGGAAGGCTGGAAGCCTGGGTCCACGTGGAATCAGAGCCGAGACGCAACTCGCCTGCGTCTCGCTGGCGCAGAACTCCTGGCTCGTGCCCCCACCCGGGGACCCACGCAGGTTCCTCCTGCAACCGATGCGGAGCAAAGACGTCGCTTACCTTGACTGACCATTAACACCAGCTGCAGCGGCGTGCCGCCTGTCCGTCCTGGCCGCATCTTGAGCCCGTCGCCCTGGCGCTGGAGCTGCTGTGGGTTTGCGCGGGGATCCAAGGACACTGAGACTCTCCAGAAGCCGCCCCGAAGGCTTCTCTCCCGCTCCCGGGCGTGAGCCGGGAAAAGTTGCCCGGCAGCTCCCGGGGCGCCAAGGCCCGCCCCTTAGCCTCGGCACACCCCAGACCTGCCCCGGCCGGCCCCGCCCACCCTCGCCGCCCCGCGAGCCGCACCTGGCTCCTCCACACCCCCGGAAGCCTCACCTACACTCACACACACCATCCCAGCCCCGAGATCCAGGAAGCCGCGGGGATGGGGACCGCGTGCCTGGGGGCCCTTCCTGCCTGCACAGCAGAAGGCGAAAGTCAGGCAGTCATCTACCCCGCCCCCCGACAGTCTGACGTAAGCCCGGGGGAGACCCCGGGTCCCGGAGAGACCCTGGCCCTCGTGCAGGCCTTCCGGCTCCTGGCAGGGGTGGGACGGCTGGGAGGAAGCCATGAGCCTCAGTCACCGTTCTCAGGGGCTGCGCGGTGCCTGCCTTCCTGCTTTTCCCAAGTGGGTGGAGAAACGGACAAAAATAAGCGCAGAATGACCAGGTTAGAAACTAACCCGACAGGAAAGAAGATCTGCCCACAAGTTATGATTATCCCGAAGTGATATTTAAGCAAGAGCTGCTGCAAGAACTGGAGGGCGGGGCGGGGGGGTGCGTTGGGGGGCGGTGTTGTGTGTGTTAAAATTCTCATTCCTTCCTCTCCAAGATAATAAGCAGCTGACTTCATTGTTAACTTGAAGGGATTTACTTAAAGACACAAAGACCAGTGAGAGCCCCGGTATGAACTCGTGATGCTTCCTGTTTGCATTACATTGTGAGTATTTTCTTCCATTATTTCAGGCCCAGGTCTGGAAAGAGAACATTCCATAACTACTTCTGAGCTTTTTACTTCCCAACCTAAGAAATAGGAGAATCACTTTTCTTTAAATCTGAGTTTTCCTCTGAAAGTTTGCCCACAAATTCCCAGCATGTTGCTGAAGCCAGGATCCTTCCAGTAATCAAATATTTTAATAAACTAAATGTAAGGAGTTACTAGTCTAATCATTATTATTAGCACCATTCTAAACCTTTATGAAGCAGGTAACTATGAGAAGGAGCTTCGCTTGTGGCTCAGACAGTAAGGAATCCGCCTGCAATGCAGGAGACCCAGGTTTGATCTCTGGGTGGGGAAGATCCCAAGAAGGGAATGGCTACCCACTCCAGTATTCATGGCAATAGTCCATGAGGTTGCACAAAAAGACATTTGCCCCTTGGAAGGAAAGCTATGACAAACTGAGACAGCATATTGAAAAGCAGAGACATTACTTTGCTGACAAAGGTCTGTCTTGGTCAAAGCTATGGTTTTTCTGGTAGTCATGTAGGGATGCTCACTGGACCATAAAGAAGGCTGAGCACCAAAGAGTTGATGCTTTGAAATTGTGGTGCTAGAGAAGACTCTTGAGAGTTCCAAGGAGATCAAACCAGTCAATCCTAAAAAAAAAAAATCAACCCTGTATATTCATTGGAAGGACTGATGCTAAAGCTGAAACTCCAGTACTTTGGCCACTTGGTGGGAAGAGCCAACTCATTAGAAAAGCCCTTGGTGCTGGGAAAGAGTGAGGGCAGGAGAAGAGGGTGGCAGAGGATGAAATGGTTGGATAGCATCACTGTCTCAATGGGCATGAGTTTGAGCAAACTCTAGGAGATAATGAAAAATGGGGAAGCCTGGCATGTACCAGTACATGGGGGCACAAAGAATCAACTGAACAACTATGAAAAGGATGGAGTGCTTGGGACACTGCCACTAGGAAACAAAGTGGTTCAAGATGGGAAGGACTTAATTGGTAAAAATCAAATACTCCCCTTTACCATAGCTAGGGCTGGAGTCTTGAACTTTAAAGTATTAAATTGGTGTTTATCAGGTGCTACTGCTTATAATCATGACTATAAACTCAGTACATTTGATTCAAAAATATATAGCCCCTAGTTCTTTCCTGTTTTCTTATCTGTCACTAACTATACTTACTAATCCTTACAAACACTTGAAGGCATTTTTTTTCTGCCCTGTGGATGCTACTCACCTGCTTACTAAGACTGCAGTGGCACCTGAGAATATGTAGGGGGCCGCTCACTAACCCTGACACCCAATCATGATGCTTCTCACAGGCTTACTGCAGGAAGTCAGCCAGGTTTCAGGGAGATGAATATCTGTCTGTTTCCTTCTGACTCACTGAAATGTGAGTAAGTGTTTGGAACAGACCCTTGTTTGGGAGGCAGTGAGTTCTCTTCATGTGAGACAGGAGTCTGTGCTTTGTCTCAGAGTGGCTGGAGAGGAAAATGTACCTTTCTTTGCTTTTGTGCTCAGAACTAGACAAATTAACATGCTGGCATGAGGTACAGGATAAATCAGGAGCTATATTTTTCCAGAGCAGGCAACAATTTCACATTTCAAGAAACAAAGAACCAACTTCTACCCCACATTAAGTTTTTTAAGAGTGTAAAGTTTTCCTGACACAAAACAGTTTGAGAACTCCCACCTTAATCATCCTAGGAACTATCCTGTCTAGGTGTAATTTTGCTGGTCACCACATTCTGAGTAGGAAATAAGACTAAGGCAGGTTTTCTGAAACTCTTTGGTCTCAGGATGCCTTGGATAAATGAATGCAAAAATGTGATTAGGTATACTATGAAATGTTATTCAGCCATAAAAAGAAGGAAATTCTGCTATTTGCAGTGACATGGATGATGAACCTAGAAGACTTTATGCTAAGTGAAATAAGCCAGACAAAGGCAAATACTGCATGATCTCATGTGAAACCTAAAAATGTTAACTTATTGTACAGAGAGTAGAATGGTGGTTACCAGGAGCTAGGATGTGGGGAATAGGGGGCGATGTTGATCAAATGGTACAAACTTTCAGTTATAACATGATTAAGTTCTGGAGACCTAATGTACATCATGGTGCCTATAGCTAATAACACTGTCTCGTATACTTGAAATTTGCAAAGAGAATAAATCTTAAGTGTTCTTACCACACACACAGAAAAAATAAATATATAAGATAATGAATATGTTAATCAGCTTGGTTGCAATTATCTCACAATGTATATGCATATCAAAACTTAATTTGTCTATTTTAAATATATAAATGTTTTAATTAATTACTTCTCAATAGAGCTAGAAAAAAATATTGAGGATCCCAAAGAACTTCTGTTTATGTGAACTGTTTCTATCAGTGTTTAGCATGGAAAATATTGAGACAGATATATTTTCAATATTCATGTGTTAATTCATCTTAAAATAACAGTAAAATTTTACATGTTAACATAAATAATACATTTTATGAAAAAACTTTCCCAAAATAAAAGAATTAATGAGATGAATGATACTATTTTACATTTATGCCAGTCTTTTTAATATCTGACTTAAAAATAAACACTTGAATTCTCTTATCTGTTTCTGCATTCAGTCTGTTGTAGGTAGTTTTCATGAAGTTATATGAATTAACCCATCATCACACAGATACATAGATGGAAAAATAAAACGTAATTGTGGATATTCCTCTGATACTACACCAAAATTCAACAAGTGGTGTTTTGAAAAGACTAATTATGAAATCATGGGTTAAATCCCATTTCACCTGCCTTCCTTCATCAAAGTCGTTTTAAAACTCGCATGTCCTCCAAGCTGCATGTAGCCTAAATCATGTTTGCCTGAGTAGTTTTCTAGAAATGTCGGGTCAGCTGTGTCTAGTTTGAGCCGAGCTGGCTGAGACTGGATAGGACCACCAATCCTTGAGCCAAGTGTCCTGGGTGACCTTTGAAGCTGCAGAGGTCTGTAGCTTTGTTACACCTTCACAGAACCGTGATTACTGCACCTTTTTCCAATCACCTTTCCCTATGCTCCCCACACCTCAGACCGCCCTGCTTCTTCATTCGTATCCTGTAAATACCACCAGCCTTTTGCCCTCAGGAAGATGGACTTGAGATTTGTTCTCTCATCTCCTTGCTTGGCTCCCTTGCAAATAAACCCTTGCTATGGTGCAAGCCTTGGTGTCTATCTTTTGGATTGGCCAGGGGTTGGGAAAAGTGAACCTGCTTTGCTAACAGTCACAGTGTGAAACCTGAAACCATTATCAGTGAACTTTCCTACCCTAGGGCTGGTTTGTAACACAGATGAAACTTGAAATTGGTCCTTTACGGAGTATAATATGGTGGGGGAGACAGGCAAGTAAACCACTGGCTACAGGACAGCATCCAATGAAGTGAAGTCGCTCAGTCGTGTCCGATTCTTTGCGACCCCATGGACTGTAGCTTGCTAGGCTCCTCCATCCATGGGATTTTCCAGGCAAGAATACTGGAATGGGTTGCCATTTCCTTCTCCAGGGGATCTTCCTGACCCAGGGATCCCACCTGGGTCTCCCACACTGCAGGCAGATTCTTTACTGTCTGAGCCACCAGGAAAATCTCTAACATCCAATAGGTACAGGCAGAGAATAGCTTAGGGTCACAGAGGGGCTCATCTGAATGAGACCTGGAGGGTCCTGGAAGATTTTCTAATGAATACTTACACTACATTTAGAAGGACTTCACTCGGAGTCAACTGCCTCTAGTTTGGGCTGAGCTGGTTGACTGAATAGGACCACCAACCCTTCAACTAGGCGTGCATGATGGTCAGTACGCAAAGAGCAAAGAGAGATGGAAGAAATGGTAAGATGGAAAGAGAGATGGCAGATGCAAACACTGCAGATTGGTATGTGCCTGCGTGCTCAGTTGTGTCCAGCTCTTTTGTGATCCCATGGACTGTGTAGCCCACCAGGTTTCTTTGTCCGTGGAATTTCACAGGCAAGAATACTGCCATGGATTGCCATTTCCTCCACCGGGAGATCTTCCCAATCAGGGATCGAACCCACATCTTTTGCTTCTCCTGCATTGGCAGGCAGATTCTTTACCACGGCACCACCTGGGAAGCCCATAGAGATTGGTAGGTGGCAGTTTTAATAAACAAGAGAACTTGCTCATGCAGCTTTTCATGGGCAAGATAAGTGGGTCTCTGTGCCCTCCTGCAAGGTAAAGAGTTTATACAGAGGCCTTCTTTACTGGCATTCAATCACATGTACAGTTCACATGGTCTCAGTAACACATTACTCTCTCAAGGCTTGGAGTGGCTCCTCTTGAAGGAACAGTGGGTAGAATGTACATCCTGTGAAATTGCCAGTGTCCAGCTCTCCTAATATATTCTCTTTTTCTTTTTTATATAGTTTGAGGAGGTTTCTATGCATAGCGCTAGCTTACCTTTAAGGTGTATACGTTTCTCCAATGAGAGATCCTTGAGGACTTGTCTCATTAACTTCTTTTACTCACAGTCCTTAAAACAGGGCCTGTCATAGAGCTGATGCACAATAAAGGCTTGTACATTTGTTCAACTAATGACTAACATCTTCATTAAGGTAAACCAGAGAAAAGAAGAAGTTAAGTTTATCTCTTAGAACATGGAAAAGCTCAATGAAGGGGAAATATTATTCATATATACTTTAGGTTCTTTTAAGGAAATGCATCATGGGATGGATCCAGCCAGCTGCATGGTTCTCTAACTGTTCTGATCTCTCTGAAAAACTTGGATGTTTAAGTTAGAAATCAGCCTTTTTCTCAGATGGGGAAAAATCAATCTTACTTAGTCTAAGTCAAAGAATAAATTAATTGAACTAATATGAGGAAATTTCAGAGAACACAAAGAAATACAGCCTGGTTTTAGAAGTGGTGACTGGGAAGATAAGAACACACTTCACTTAACAGCTTTTTGGGAATTACATGAGTTCCTGGCTTGTCTTCCTGTGTGTACCTGCATTCTTCTCTCTGTAGACTGACTTCCTCTTTAATTATTCATCATTTCCAGTGCCCTGTAACTTAACCTGAGGCTTCCCTGGTGGCTCAGTAGTAAAGAATCCACCTACCAATGCAGGTTTGATCCCTGGGTTGAGAAGATCCCCTGGAAAAGGAAATGGCAACCCACTCCAGTATTCTTGCCTGGGAAAGCCCATGGACAGAGAAGCCCTTGGACTACACAGTCCATGGGGGTCACAAAAGAGTCTGATAAGACTAAACAACAGCAACAATAACTTAGACCAGCAAGTATCATTAGCTTTCCATGGCCCATCTCTAGTCTTCATTCTATTAGAACTAAGTTTTACTCAATACAGAGTCTTCTTTAGCTTGACACTTTCATAAGACCATTCATGATATTCTTTTTTTCTTAAAGTCCTCTGCCAATCTTTGATTCTTTAGGTAGTTGTTATTTCTTTCTGAAGCCAAGACCTCTGCTTTCTCAACCATTAGGCAATTTAACTTTTAGTGCATCCTATGAGCGACACTAACTCCTGCTTTATTTGAAGTAATTTTGTTTTTACCATTTGGATTGGAGTCAGTCCTTTTAGATGGAAACAAATTTCAAATGTTTAACATCAAAAAGTCAAACAGAGCCAATTTTGCCATTAGGATTTATCTGACTGGCAGCCCAGTGAACTTTGTTTACACATCAAAGGAATGAAATCAGTGAAGATGAGAGAGCCTCAAAAAGATTTTGAACTTAAGTTTTGCCAGGAATCTCAGTCTTAATCACTTCATCTTTTCTGCCTCTCCATCCTCTAGTATGCTATATGAGAAAGCACCAGCTATATTCCTGCCTTATGAGACTTAAGTGAAAGTCGCTCAGTCGTGTCTGACTCTGTGAACCTGTGGAGTATGCAGTCCATGGAATTCTCCAGGCCAGAATACTGGAGTGGGTAGCCTTTCCCTTCTCCAGGGGATCTTCCCAACCCAGGGATTGAACCCAGGCCTCCCACAATACAAGTGGATTCTTTACCAGATGAGCCACCAGGGAAACCCAAGAACACTGGAGTGGGTAACCTATTCCTTCTCCAGCTGATCTTCCCAACCCAAGAATTGAACCAGGGTCTCCTGCATTGCAAGTGGATTCTTTACCAACTGAGCTATCAAGGAAGCGACTATTTGCCTCTAAGGCTATGTCTAATTTTCTCCCAGAATTTGTCTCTCTTATACATTCCTACAGTTTCTATCATTATCCTTCACCTGAATTAAGTGGAGAACCTTGCAGTAACTTGACTTTTATGCGTTCACTTATACTTATTTAGCACATACCATGTGCAAGAGAAGGCAATGGCACCCCACTCCAGTACTCTTGCCTGGAAAATCCCATGGACAGAGGAGCCTGGTAGGCTGCAGTCCATGGGGTCGCAAAGAGTTGGACACAACTGAGCGACTTCACTTTCACTTTTCACTTTCATGCATTGGAGAAGGAAATGGCAACCCACTCCAGTGTTCTTGCCTGGAGAATCCCAGGGACTGGGGAGCCTGGTGGGCTGCTGTCTGTGGGGTCGCACAGAGTCGGACATGACTGAAGCAACTTAGCAGCAGCATGTGCAAGCTAATGGGCTCAGTACTTGGTGAGAACCAATATGTTGGCTACTTGTCCTCAGTGAGCTTGAGATCTCTTCCCAAATATTGTCCTTAAAGTCTTGCTCTAGCAGAAATTGTATGAAGCATATGAGCGGAGGATATGGAAGTACATTCTGGTTGATGCCATTCAGCAGAATGAAAGAACATTTGGGTACATTTTCTTTAGATTCAATATGAACCTTTTTTGTTTGTTTTGTTTAGTCACTAAGTTGTGACTCTTTGCAACCCCATGGACTGGGTAGCCCACCAGGCTCCTCTGTCCATGGGATTTCTCAGCAAGAATGCTGGAGTGGGTTACCATTTCCTTCACCAGTGGATCTTCCCAACCTAGGGATCGAACATGCATTTCCTGCATTGGCTGATGGATTCTTTACCACTGAGCTACCAGCAGAGCCCTTTATAAAGGTAGGGGAGGTGGCTTACACCATCAGAAACCTCTGAATCTTAAGGTCAATTCAAATGTTTCCAGGTTTAAAGTTGAGGGGCCTGGCATGCTGCAGTCCATGGGGTCGCAAGGAGTCAGACATGACTGAGTGACTGAACTGAACTGAACTGAACATTTTTCAAGCCCTTAGAACTACATACTTTCACAGGATATGCTAGGGTAAGGCCATTCCTTTTCTTCTTAGAGTTGCAGCCCAGAACATGTACACAGAGGTTGTAAACTGAAACTTAGCTTGCCAGTCTCTGAGTACCAATGAGATCGTACTCATGCAAATGCCCAGATGTTCTCCTCTCACCATTCTCTCTTGTACATGGAGGGCACTTCTTGAGTCCCTGGGTTGAGACTTACACACCTGTGCTCCAAGATCAGTCATGACTGCTGCTGACCCCCACAGCTTGAAGTGGTGCCCTCCCTCCTCAGCCACCAAGTGGGTATAGATAGATCCCTTTCTCTTTCTACTCTTGTGATAACTTCAGACTTCACGCTGACACATCAGCTTATGAACCTCCTCTCAGTCTGACATTGTTTAGATGGACGCCCTCCCTGAAAGGCTGGCTTTTACTCCAAAGTGTTACTGGAGCCAGGGAGGTTCACCTGTGGCCTCCATACTTCCATCCCCCTCCCCAGAGTGCATACTTGCATCCAGGGCAGCTGAGTTTCAAGGCATTCAAACAAACTACCACATTATATTCAGAAACACTGTTTCCTCCTGACCCTTGGCTTTGCTTCTGGGTCTGACTCAGCGTTTTTTCCACTGTACTTCCTTGAAGTTTGGCTTCTGTTCTTTTCCATTCTCCGCCTTCTCCTTCCCCAACTACCTAATTCCACATGACACGTATGACTAACTCTCATGACCAACCCTAGCACAAACCCCTGCCATATATTTATATATGGAATTTTTAAGTAGAAAGTCATAATAGTGATTATATTTGTTTTTTCGTTGATAATCGCATGAGGTCAAATTGACATGCATGAACTGTACATATTTAACTTATATGATTGGTGGTTCAGAATGTAAAGTGTCTGCCTGCAATGCAGGAGACCTGGGTTCGATCCCTGGAGAAGGAAGATCCCCTGGAGAAGGAAATAGCAATCCGCTCCAGTACTCTTGCCTGGAAAATCCCATGGATGGAAGACTCTGGTAGGCTGGAGTCCCAAAGAGTTGGATATGACTGAGTGACTTCACTTTCTTTCTTTCTTTCTTTTCTTTCACATATTTATACGTTGAATAAATTTTTAAATATTAAAATATTTTTAAAAGTACCCCCACAGTTATGTAGGGGTGTATGTATTTGTGTGTGGAGGTGGAGGGCAAGGAGGAGGCATTTGTAGGAGGCAAGCTAACTTGAGGACCCAGAGTCTGCAGGGCTAGTCTTACAGACCCGCACATCTGTTTGAGCTGTGAAACATCCCAGGGAGGAACTATCCCCAGGAGATGTCAGGTGTGCAATATTAATCCAAAGAACAAGAGGTTTTGCAAGGGGAAATGTTCATTTGAGTGAAGCAAAGTGTCAGCTCTAAATCTCTGAGTGGGGGATGGGGAGACATAGTAAAAGGATTAGAGAGCAGAATGGTAAATGCGAGTATCACCCTAGGGCTAGAGTAAAAGAGTGTCATTGATATATTTTGACTATGTTATTCCACAAGTGATGTGGTAGAGTGTTTCTTCATTTCAGCAAATACACGACCAGATTAGGAACCAAAAAGAGGGACTGACTGCAAGTTGGAAGCCACAGAAGGGGTTCAGAGTGGGCCACACAGAATATGCCACTTGGGCATAAATGTTATTCTGAGCCCAAAGTAACTGAGAATAAACAGACTCAAGAAAGATGCTGCCTTCCTCGCTCTTTAACAGGAAGGGCAGGACAATTCTTAATCACCAGAGACGACTCTAGACTTACCAACTCAAAGAGGGCACCAGAGAAATTTAACAACAAGCCGTATTAACTAGCCCGTTTCTGTCATTCACTTCCCGGTATATTTACCTTTCCACAGTTTACAGCCCATGAACGCCTAAACTACTTTTCCTTTGTCTTGTCATCTCTCTACAAATTATTGTGCTTTGTTAAGATACTGTATATGTTCTAACCACCCTGCCTGCTGAAGAAGGTCATCCAGCAGACGTAGCCAGCAGGTCCGGCAGGTTAGTCCCTGAGCTGGACCCAGGCAGCTGGAGGATCCTCACCCCATCCACTTGGAATGTGTCTTCCGCCCACTGTTCATATGCTAGGAGCCACTTTGGGGACAAATGAGAGAGTAATGAGACCCCATTGAGACCAGCTGGACTGTGTATGTGACTGCACCTTGTTAGGGCCTCTGTATAAGCTTTCACGATTCTGGCAGGTGAGTGTGGGTACCTGCTCATCTTGTAGTGGCTGGAGAAAGCCTTGAATGGAAGTTCCGTTGCTTTTTAAATCCGTCACATACTGATCTGAAGTGACCTGCCTCTTTCTTTGGTCTCTTCTTGCCCTCCTAAATGGGTACCAGTTTGTGAACCCACATCTTTTGAGTTACTCATCACTCAGTTTCCCATATATATGCTCCATGCACACATTGATAACTTCTGCTTGTTTTTTTTCTTGTTGTCTTCTCTTTTGTCAGCCGAATTCACAGGGCCCCAGACTGTGAACCCTAAGAAGGTACAGGGGGAAGTAACCTCCTCCATCCTAGCACCACGCGATCCTGCCTGCTCAGTCATGTCTGACTCTTTGCGACTCCATGGACTGTAGCCCAACAGGCTTCTCTGTCCATGGATTATCCTGGCAAGAATATTGGAATGGGTTGCCATTTCCTCCTCCAGGGAATCTGCCAGAGCTAGAGCTCAAACCTGCATCTCCTGTGGCTCCTGAATTGGCAAGTGGATTCTTTACCACTGGAGGCATGAAGTGAAAGCCCCCTAGCACCACCAAGTCCAACTGAACCAAGAGCAGAAGCCAACCATGACCTGTGCACCATACTATATAGTCTGGACCATCATGGTAGTAAGAGGAGGAAAGGACAAGGAGGACAGGAAGACAGTCTTGCTGCTAATTGATATCTGAGATCTACATTCTAGTGACCCACAGAAGATTAGAGGAAAGATTTAGGCCTGGAAATGTACACATCTCTAAACACGACTTGAGTCAGAGACATTGTATTATAAAACTCCAATCCATTTACTATATGCCTCTGTAATTGCTCTCATGCCTGAGAACCCAAGGGTTACACACATCTACTCGGTATATTACAAGCAGATCTCATCTCACTGTGTTTCTCTTTAGTGTGCTTCACAGGTACTGCTTTTTTATAAATTGAAGGTTTGTGGCAACCCTGCGCCAAGTGAGTCTATCAGTGCTATATTTCTAACAGCATTTGGTCACTTCATGCCTCCATGTCACATCTTGGTAATTCCCACATTTCAAACTTTTCATTATCATCATGTTTGTTGTGATCTGTGACCAGTCATTTTGATATTATTACTATCTTTTGCTGAAGGCTCAGATGATGGGCAGCAGTATTTAGCAATAAAATATTTTTTCATTAAGGTATGTACATGGAGGTTTCTTTTTTCTTTTTACATGGAGGTTTTAAAGACATAATTGCATTGTACACTTGATAAACTATAGTGCAGTCTAAATATACCTTGTATGTACACTGGGAAACCAAAAGGTTTATGTAACTTGCTTTGTTGCAATATTGCTTTATTGAAGTCATCTGGAACTGAGCCTGCAGTACCCCCAATGTATGTACTATTGCACTTAAGTTGCCTTTCGTTTTTGTTTTTGGTCTATTTCCACCCCACCCCCCAAGGTATGGTTTCCTTATATGCTCCTCTTATTGTCTCAACAGAACTTTCTGTATTTATCATCTTTGGGCTGTAGGCTACAGAGGTGAACATGTGGATGGAGAAGATAGGTGACAAGCATTAATGCTGATTAGAAAATATTAGATCAAACGGTTGCTAAATCACTTTAATTTGAAGCAAAACCACAGCTGTTTCTATTGCTACATACTTAAAACAATAGATATATGTTCTATAAACTGGCAAAAAGAAAATGTGCCTATTTTTAACTAAAAAAAAACCCCACATTTGTTAATGCCAACTACAGTGGGAGTTACATTTAAAATAGTTTAAATAAGTTACTTGGAATCTAAAGGAAAAACAATCTTTTTGTTGCCCTAAGTTATTATAGAAATTTAAAATCTATATATACCACTGAAAGAGGGTAGTGAGATAACTCTTTGACTGCCTACCATGTGCTAAGAATGTATGGCATGCCGCATGTGTTATTATTTTAAGTTTATTTTCTTTTGGCTTCTCATAGTTCAACTTTATGAGCTATTGTTATGTTGTCCAGAAGCTTATTGTTATGATGCTAGCAAATTTATTCTTAGAGGGCCAAGGTCAAGAAATGGCCCAAGAATGCACAGCTAGTAAACAGGCAGGAGTGGAGATATGGACCCAAGTCCCACCCAGACTCTAAAATTCATTTTCTGTGCACTATATTATGGGGCCAAATTATGTTGTGGTTTGAGATACATACAAAATCCCAGCTTACATTCTGCCAAACTGCTTAACAGGGAAAATAATTATATATATATATATATATATATATATATATATAAAATGTCATTTATGTAGCATTTAGGACCTAAGCATTTCAGCCTGGCCAGTTCAAGAAATACCTGTTCTCTCAGTTTCTAGTCAAGGCAGCCACATGGGCTTAGATTGAAAATTCCTTTTAAAGATCTGAATAAATATGAACAGTTTTTTTCTTTCCTTTCCTAGACACTGTGGCATTAATATTCATATTGGCATTTTACTTCCTAAAATTGCATCCCAAGGTGATTGGCTCCCATAATGTCTGATAGGAAATACAAAACAAAAAAATCCAGCTATGATGTAAACACAGTGCCTCCTGACTGTCACACACACAAGTTTTGAAGATAAGAGAAGCAAACTAACGAAGGTAATCGCAAAATGTATCTACACAATGTAATTCTACTCAGCATTAAAAAGCAATGGACAATCAACACATGCAACAGCATGGATAAATAGCAAACACATTGTGCCGAATGGGAAAAGACAGATACAAAGGCTACATACTTAATGAAGCTACTGATATGACTTTCTGGAAAAAGCAAAACTAAAGGGACAGAAATCAGATTAATTGTAGAGGATGGGGATGGGGGAAGGAAACTGACTAAAAGGGTCATGAGGAAACTTTTACTTGATAGAAATATTTTATATCTTGATTGTGGTGGTGGTTACATGATTATATACATTTTTCAAAACTCAAAGGGGTATTATTTGAAAAACAGAAGTTATGCCTTAACAATCTTGACTTTACACAGGGTTGAGGAGCTTCCCATACATCCCGGCAGAAGAGTGATGTCTCCCAACTCCACAGGGACAAACCTCCTGCATCAGGACCCCCTCAGACCTCAGCCTGTGCACCTCTTCATCTGGTTGTTCATCTGTATCCTTTATCATATCCTTTAATAAGCCAGAAAACATGAAAAAAAAACACTAAAAGATAATCATGACTTTAAACTTATTAAAAATCCAAGTTGGAAAGAAAATATGTGTATAGCAAAGGAGATAGGGGCGGGGCTAGTAAATTCTAGGCTCCAGAAATGACATCCAGAGAGGGAGCTGTGGTGGGTGTGGACTTTAGAATGCAATTTAAGGAAACTAAATGCCAATATTAATGCCGTGATGTCTAGGAAAGGAAAGAAGAGAGACTAATTATTCATATTTAATCACATCTTTAAAAGGTATGGTCAAGCTAAGCCCACATGGCTGTCTTGACTAGAAATTGATTAAAGAGAATGATGTTCCCTTTTGTAGTCTGTGGAAACGATACTTAAACATAAAGCAAATGCCTTATTGGAGAGCTAGGTAGCTCCTGGGATGTCTGAGCAGTCTCTCTTCCTCTATTATTTCTATCAGTTGATGGTCCCATCCCTAATAATGTCGTCAAATGCAATTCAATCAACATCTCTGATTTTTATTCTCATTTTTGCTGTCAGCCAATTTCTGAATTCTGTGTAGTGAGGAAAGGTCCTCTCTTCATGTTAAATAGTTTCTGTCATATTCAGTCCAACACAAATTTGTTGTGGCCAACTTCTCTGACCAACAGAAAGCAGAGAGAGGGTAAAACAGAAGTTCAATACACCTTGCCCTTCCCCCACAGTCCACTTGTGGAGGAGGACGCACTTGTGCAACCAAGGCCACTCCCTTGGATGTTGTCTGCTCAGGCTGGAGGACCAGTGGGAGTCAACTTGCACTTAGGATAGAGGAGTTTCGTAAATGAAGTTACCTTGGTGAAGGAGCTAAGTTGCCTTGGTGAAGGACCCAGCATCTGAAAGGAGTACGACTTGGATTACAGATAAGTGGCTCCTGTTGGTGGGTTAAAGGAGAAAGTGTTTTGATATGTTCTTTTTTAAGGAGTTGTAGCTCAAGAGTTGCAGAAAGCAATGGCACCCCACTCCAGTACTCTTGCCTGGAAAATTCCATGGATGGAGGAGCCTGGAAGGCTGCAGTCCTTGGGTCTCGAAGAGTCGGACACGACTGAGCGACTTCACTTTCACTTTTCACTTTCATGCATTGGAGAAGGAAATGGCAACCCACTCCAGTACTCTTGCCTGGAGCATCCCAGGGACGGGGGAGCCTGGTGGGCTGCCGTCTACGGGGTCCCATAGAGTTGGATACGACTGAAGCGACTTAGCAGCAGCAGCTCGATAGTAACTGAGAGTAATACAGACACGAGAGGAAGGCATGCTCAGCCTCATTTCAGAAGTAAAGACAACATAGCATCTTTGTATTGAGGATCCAGCAGCAGGACACGCCAGGAGCAAGAACTAGAGGAAGAGAACGCAGATGCCTCTCGAATCAAAGAAGCTGTATTCTTGAGCTGTCCAACAACACACTAATTGGAATCTCTGCAGAATTATCCACATTATAATGGTGAGGTATGCAGAATAAGCAGGAGTGAGAGAAAGCTTTGAAAAGTGTGTGAAAAGGAATAACAGATGGCACTTGGGTGCAAATAGAATAGAAAAGTCTGACAGTTAAGGAAGGAAGAAAATTAAAAAAAGAGAGACTCAGCACGTAAAACTAAAGAGCCCTGGACATTTCATCAAGGGTGCTTAGAGTCCTTGGTATGGCTACCTTCCAGCTCCACTAATTACAGTCTGATGGCCAATTCTGGATGCTATTCTTTATTTTCCAGGTTTAGGCATTTCCACTCTTTGCCTTTGGAATGCCATTCAAGATTGTGGTTTCTAAATGAATTCATGCCACACACAGCTGGTTGAAAGATACTATAAAAACAACAACAACAAAAAATAACTGAGCGAAATGGCAGCTAAAGACCAAACCTGTGGATGTTTCAATGCTGCTTTTATTGAATTAATAAAAGTACTGAATTAAGCTAGTACTTGCCAGTCAAGTACTAACTAGAGCTCTGGCATATGGCCAAAGAGCATTCATCTGTGAAGTGGCTGGCAGCCTGGGTACCTACAGACAATGGTGCTTGCCTTATTATTTCTGAAATTGGGGAAGAACTGAACCATTGTAACTAAACTCTGTGCAAGTCAGGGATGCTACACCCTGACTTAAGAGTCAAGTCTCAGAGTGAGATAACTCCTTGATTTGGCTCTACTCCACACAGAAGTTTAATTTCAGGTACCTATGAATCCTTGAAAACCTACAAGACATCAAAGTCAACTCAAGTATAAGTCTAGGGTTTCTATATACTTAGAGGGATTCCAGGTTTCCCTCACAAGAATTCTCAAGTCTGGAATTACATTCATTTTTTAAAAATTAATTTTTATTGGAATATAGTTGCTTTACAATGTTACGTTAGTTTCCACTATACAGTAAAATGAATCAGCTATATGTATACATATATCTCCTCTTTTTGGATTTCCTTACCATTTAGGTAATCACAGAGCATTCAGTAGAGTTCCCTGTGCTATACAATAGGTTCTCATTAGCTATGTATTTTATATAGATTATTACTAGTACATATATTTCAACCCCAATCTCCCACTTCACCCACCACTTTTCCCCCTCGGTATCCATTTGTTTGATCTCTATGTCTGTGTCACTATGTCTGTTTTACAAATGAAATCATCTACACCATTTTTCTACATTTCACATATATATGTTAATATATGATATTTCCTCTTTCTGACTTACTTCATTCTGTATGACACTCTAGGTCCATCCACATGTCTGCAAATGACCCAATTTCATTCCTTTGTATTGCTGAGTAGTATGGAATTGCACTCATCTTTAAGTTCATTTTGTTTGATGTTAATATAGCTGCCTCACTCTTTTATGGTTACTGTTTGCATAGTATCTTTCCCCCATAATTTTCTGTTCAATTTATTTGTACCTTTGAATCTCTTTTAGAGGACATATAGATGGACCTTATTCTTTTATCAGTTTGGCAATCTCTGCCTTTTGATTTGACCGTTCAGACCATTTATCTTTAACGTTATTACTGATATGGTCAGAATTACATTTGTCATATTACCATTCATTTTCTGAAATTGATACTTAATACTTTGGCCGCCTGATGCGAAGAGCTGACTCATTGGAAAATACTCTCATGCTGGGAAAGATTGAAGAGGCAGGAGAAGGGGACGACAGAGGATGAGATTAGATGGCATCTAACAGAGATGGTTAGATGGCATCATTGACTCAATGGACATGAGTTTGAGCAAACTCTGTGAGACAGTGAAGGACAGGGAAGCCTAGCACGCTGCAGTCCATGGGGTCACGAGTCAGACATGACTGAGCGACTAAACAAATCTGTTTTGTATGATAAATGAGGCCACAGTTGCTATTATTTTTAGTGGGAGTACCTCTCCCATCTTTCCCTGTTTATTCCTGGCTCTTTGCCCTGCCCCACTGCTGCTTCAAGAAGTAAAGAAATAATTCTTTGAAACTTGGACTAGTCTGGCATGTGTATATGTGTATAATGGTTATTAACTTGAGAGAATATGGGCGTAATTTTCCTTCCTGTTGCCAATTCTAGGATGAGGGAAAGAATTTGATGGCCATCATCCTTTTACTATGATAGAAAAATTAAAAAAATTAAAAAGCTAGAGCATACCATTTCTTTGTGATTTGAAGTACGTCAAAATAGAAATATGGAAAAAATAAATATGTATGCTCAGAAACAAGACAACGTAATGTTAGTAATTTCTGGGGCTGGTGAAATGATTGTTTTAAAATTATTTTTTTCTGAATTTCAAATTGTTTTACAATGTGAATATGTTTCCTTTTACCCTAAAAGATTTTTTCCTAATCTAAAAATTGTCACTCATTTTTTTAAAATTTATTTATTTATTTTTAATTTTTACTTTACAATTCTGTATTGGTTTTGGCATAGATTGACATGAATCCACCACAGGTGTACATGCGTTCCCAAACATGAACCCCCCTCCCACCCCCCCTCCCCACAACATCTCTCTGGGTCAGCCCCGCGCGTCAGCCCCAAGCGTGTCATATCCTGCATCAGACATAGACTGGCATTTCGATTCTTACATGTTATTATACATGTTTCAATGCCATTCTCTCAAATCATCACACCCTCTCCCTCTCCCTCTGAGTCCAAAAGTCCGCTATACACATCTGTGTCTTTTTTGCTGTCCTGCATACAGGGTCATCATTGCCATCTTCCTAAATTCCATATATATGTGTTAGTATACTGTATTGGTGTTTTTCTTTCTGGCTCACTTCACTCTGTATAATTGGCTCCAGTTTCATCCATCTCATCAGAACTGATTCAAATGTATTCTTTTTAATGGTTGAGTAATACTCCATTGTGTATATGTACCACAGCTTTCTTATCCATTCATCTACTGATGGACATCTAGGTTGTTTCCATGTCCTGGCTATTATAAACAGTGCTGCGATGAACATTGGGGTACATGTGTCTCTTTCAATTCTGGTTTCCTCTGTGTGTATGCCCAACAGTGGGATTGCTGGGTCATAAGGCATTTCTATTTGCAATTTTTTAAGGAATCTCCACACTGTTCTCCATAGTGGCTGTACTAGTTTGCATTCCCACCAACAGTGTAGGAGGGTTCCCTTCTCTCCACACCCTCTCCAGCATTTATTGCTTGCAAATTTTTGGATCGCAGACATTCTGACTGGTGTGAAGTGGTACCTCATTGTGGTTTTGATTTGCATTTCTCTAATAATGAGTGATGTTGAGCATGTTTTCATGTGTTTGTTAGCCATCCGTATGTCTTCTTTGGAGAAATGTCTATTTAGTTCTTTGGCCCATTTTTTTATTGGGTCGTTTATTTTTCTGGAATTGAGCTGCAGGAGTTGCTTGTGTATTTTTGAGATTAGTTGTTTGTCAGTTGCTTCATTTGCTATTATTTTCTCCCATTCGGAAGGCTGTCTTTTCAGTTTGCTTATGTTTTCCTTTGTTGTGCAGAAGCTTTTAATTTTAATTAGATCCCATTTGTTTATTTTTGCTTTTATTTCCAGAATTCTGGGAGGTGGATCGTAGAAGATCCTGCTGTGGTTTATGTCAGAGAGTGTTTTGCCTATGTTCTCCTCTAACAGTTTTATAGTTTCTGGTCTTACATTTAGATCTTTAATCCATTTTGAGTTTATCTTTGTGTGCGGTGTTAGAAAGTGATCTAGCTTCATTCTTTTACAAGTGGTTGACGAGTTTTCCCAGCACCACTTGTTAAAGAGATTGTCTTTACTCCATTGTATATTCTTGCCTCCTTTGTCAAAGATAAGGTGTCCATATGTATGTGGATTTATCTCTGGGCTTTCTATTTTAAAAACAATTCAAATAGCTATTCTAAAGAAGAAAACAGAAATTATCTGCAGTCCCTTTAATGATCACTTCTATTTGGTGAACATTGTTACTAAAATCTGCTTATGATTATCACATTAATTTTATTATCAGACACCGCAAAGGATAAGGAAAGCAAATGTTGTGTCTATGTTCTAGACTTAAAAATAATGTTTCTATGTCTGCCACTTATTTTACAGAAAATATATCCAGATTCTCTCTACTACCTCCACTGCATTGTTCTCCTGGGGGAAGGGTGAAGTGGGAAAAGAATTATTGAGCTCACAGTCAGAGAGAAAAGATAGTGCATTGGGATCATGTACTGACACAAATTTGGTCCAGGACCTTACAGATAACCTCTTCATAAGTCAGTCTTTTTCTTCCATAAAAATATCTCCTTCACTCATTCTACTGCATAGTTTGAGGATATAATCTTTTGTAAGATGAACACATGTTATTAAACTTCTTCCAGCATTTACTTCTAGCCCTTATATATGAAATTATTTCTTTAAACTATAGGCTGAATAGAGAAAATAACTTTTTTCACTTAGTTTTTTTTTGTTTTATACTATGTGGTCCAATCTATTATTATAGAGCAGATGATAATTTATTATTAAAACATCTCATTAGGAGAAGATATGTAGTAATAATGGATTCTGAGGTTTTTGTCTCAAGTTTGCAAAAGACTAATCTCATTGCTATATTGTGTACAGGAAACACCACAGACAGACTGCATTTGCCTTTTGCTTTTTCCGTTTAGAAGCATTAAAGTGGAAACCTACCAAGGAGCTAAAAAAAAAAGTTTGGTGCTTTGGAAGAAATCTTGGACAAAATTCGTGTACTTAAAATCACAGCAGTCACATTTTTCTTTGAAAGAGTCATTTTTTTAATTAACATATAAGACAGGATGCTCATTTACCTTGACGTAAAATACACAGCTGATGCACAAGATAAGATAGAATTATACAAAAATACCAAACTTCTGACCTCAAATCAGTGTACAGGATGCACCATATATAGGATATTCAAAATAGATTTTTGCTTTCTCAGCTATTTCTAATTATGTCATCTTAAATCATTGTTACCTGATAACCAATTTCTTTTTTAACATGTGTTGAAATCAGGCGCTTAATAAATGACCAGAATCAAGAGAGTTAGTGCTTCTTTGTTCTTGAATGCAATCGAAATATTTTCTTCTAACAAGTCGGTCCAATAAAAGCCATGTAGAAATGCATGCACCCTTGAGCTTTTCATTTTAATGAGTTTATTCTGAGGTAAATAGACAAGCAGTGAATATATATACTTTGTTTAGATCATGCAGAAAAGTTTATTAAAGTGCGTATGATACATGTTTCAGGGCAATAGTTATTATATACAATGTTTTTCTTTTTAATAAAATGGACACTTTTTTTCACACTGTCTGTTAACAATTTTACAACCCAACACTAGTACACACACTACCCCATTCTCCCTTCAGGCGAGTGTTCCCTCGTAAGGAACAGAGGGTGGCTGCTACATCTGGAATAAAGGCAGGCGTGTCTCAATTAAACACCAAGTATCGGGATGTACTGTGTGAAATGGTTCTAGAATGAAGAAGATCTGAGTTGTTGCTGCTTCAAATGATTGTTTTCACTTGAGCCAAAGCATGTTAAACTTCAGGAAATTAACCCTAGTTAACAGACAGGCAAGAATATACTTTGACTCTTATTTAATCAACAATTTACTTGTGTGAAGTACATGTGTTAGTATTGTGGCCAGGAATGATGTGGGCTAAAAATGCTTACAGTATTTTGAGGAGTAATGGTGTGTACATAAAAGATAAATAGCTTCAGCCCCTCCCCCACATTTTCATTTTTTTATGTCTCTCAAAATGCAAGATGTCTCAGGGACACGGCAGGAAGATTGTCACCTCTCATTGGGCCAGTGATGCCAAGATCTCTCAGAAAGCCACGATTAGTGTCTGTGTGACTCCCTACTGCTTGGCTACTCTGTAGCAGAAAGAAACAATTATACCACTCACTCTTCCCCATCCAATCTCTTGAAAAACAGAGTTGGGGACAGGGACTGTCAGTAGGGGACTGTTGAATTCTGGCTTTCATCCTATCATTTGGAATATTTCTTTAAAAAGTTTGGTTCCCAGGCTCTTTGCATAGATCAAACAGAAATAAAAGATTAAATGCTGAGTCTCAGTCTCTTGCACAAAAGCTCCTGAAATTCCAGACTTACTCTTCTTTCATCCAGATGTAATCTGAAATATGGTAACATCAAACACAATCATAGTGATGAGTGTCCCTGGTATCCGCCCAGTATTGCCATGATTTCCATGGTGTGTCAGATAATTAAAGGATTTCCAAGACTCAACTCTCCAATAAAGAACATCCAACCCTCATGGCCTTGCAAGGGCACCAGGCTTCAAATGGCCTTGCCAAGAAGACCCAGATTAAAACCAAACATCCCCACTGTACAGATGAGAAGAGAAGAAGCCTACTGGAGGGCAGAAAGCAAAGAGATCCTGCAAATGGCCCCTGGGTCCTACTGCCCAGTCGGCATGACATTAAAATTCTCTACCCTGTGATGGGAGGAACATGCAAGGAAGTCCTGTGTAATGTTCTGAACTTATTAGCTATGGGAGAAAGGCTTTGATGTATTCGAAAGGAAAGAAAATGCTGATCTCTAAGCAAAGAGCCCAACATTAGAAGTGATAACTCATCCTTGTATTACTATATTTTTTGGAATGGTAAAACTTCAGCATGTGCTTATGCGTGTATTTGTTGTGGGAGGGCTGATCCTGGGATGTAGTGGGTTTGGGAGCTCAGGTTTAAGAACTGGATGTCCCGGAAACCACATGTTGTGGGGACAATGGGCTGGGGACTGAAGAGCCTCCACACACTCCTTTACTTTTCCTCAAGGTTGATGGTCAAAGGCTGTTGCTTGGAATTGCTAAATTCAAGGTTAAATTTTAATACGAGGATCAAAAACACTGACTCTCTTACCAGATTACAATGTTAGATTTTAACTCTTTTTACTGTTGTACTTAAGATGTTGCACAACAGTGCTCCCATTCAGAAATGGCAGCCTTCAGCCTTCTGTAATGCACTGCAGAGTTCATTTCCAGTGGTGGTTTCAGAATTTCTGGGTAGGAAGTCATCAGGGATAGCAAACTGATTAGAATCCTGCTGCCCAGTGGATTCACCTTAAAGTTGTGTTTGCATTAAAATGCCTGCTGTTTACAGTTAACTTGTATATTTTAATTAAAAAGTAGTAGCATCATTTTGAGGATTTTAAAGCTCCTCTTTTTGATTTTAGATTATATTGTAATTCCCATGGATGAGGATGGGGATTAGGGGGTGCTGATGGAGACCCACTGAAGGGCTAAATCCTGCCAGCCCCACAGTGCTGATAGTGTCCCAATAATCGTTTGTAAATTTCTTAAAGATACTCCCTCTCTGAAGTGCCTTTCATCTTGCCCCTATTGCATTTACTGTTCCAACCCTTTAGATTGCTACAGAAGAAGGGAGAACTGACATCCTGTGTAAGTGATCAAGTCACAGCAGCTGGAATTCACAGCAAACAGAGCACACATTTTAAACAGGTTTTTCTCTAGGAGTCTTCTCGAAAGTGTCCCTTGGGGAGAAGACTAATAGAAGGAGACTTCAGAAGTGTTGAAAATCAACAAGGGATACATAGGATACTAGTTCTAAAAGACGGATTTGCCTGGAAGCCTCTTTATTTGAACAATACGGTGACTGTCCTGGACACAGGAACCATGCTCTAAGCCTGAGTCTTCCCTAGTTTTCTCAGTGTTGTGCAAAGAAAAGACAGCTCATTCACAAGGGGCAGATTACAACATGTTTGACTGAGAGGATATCCGGTAGGAAAGCGCAGCGTACAGATGCTGGCGGGCACACTGCAAACTGTGATCCTTCTGGGGCCGCCTGCAGAGAACACACCAGCTCTTCTCTCAGCCTCTCCCCCCACCCAACTTTACTCAAACATTCTGCAACCACCTCTTGCTTTGGTGCAAATATTTGTTTCCCAATTAAGCTTAGGTATTGGTTTTATAAAAGGTAAAATTATAAATTACTATGGTTGAATAAACATCGAATTTTATAAAAGTATGTCCTCCCACAATCCTCATTTCAAACACAGTTATGACACAAAATATTCAAAGATCAAATTGTCCAAGAATCTAGGGTTTGGAGAAAATAACTGAATAAATGGGATCACTGAGGTTCACACTGAATCATAGAAATTACAAATATTTACAGAGAATGACCTTTCATGATATGGCTCCAGGGCTCTGGATTCCTAGAGAGAGTGAAACAGCTTCTTTGCGGCTGTGTAGGTCTGATTTTCATTTCATTTCTTCAAAATTATATACATTTTACTTTCAACTCCTTCCTTTTCTAGCAAGTTTGTATCATTTTATTAATATTAAAGGAAGATTACAATGTTAGAAATTAAGATGGAAAAATGGGAAACTGTTGAGCACTTTGTCTACTGGGCTTGAGGGCAGCATTTTAAGAATAATCTGAAATCTGATTGTATTGCGCATGTTTGTGTATGTCTATATATACATGCTATATTTTATTTATCTATCATATCCATCTATCATCTATTTACATCATTGTCATCTAATCTGGGTTGGGAAGACCCCCTGGAGAAGGAAATGGCAACCCACTCCAGTATTCTTGCCTGGAGAAGCCATGGACAGAGGAGTCTGGCAGGCTACAGTCCATGGGACTGCAAAGAGTCGGACACAACTAAGAGACTCAGCGCACCTGCAGTCTATCTCAATGGTGTGCTAAAGCCAGCTCATACTGATACAGGAGAACTGACACATATATTTTCAGGAATTCTACAAGCTGGTTAGGGTTATGTTAGTGGCTTGAAAATGGCCATGACAAAACAATTTAGATCATGAAAACTGGCTAATGACACAAATCAGGGCTTTTTTTTTTTCCCCTCCTGGAAAGTCAGCTGTTAAATAATTTACCAGTATACCATTATAGGTTTGGTATGGAAAGGGACTTCTTACATAGTTCAGTCTATATAGCAAAAGCAACAATTAATTTTTGAAAATATCAAAGTTAAAAAAAGAAAGATTTTTTGCAATTTAACCAATAAAAGTTCATAATTGTAAGTATCACTTTTCTTATTAAATGTTTTAAAATAATAAAGTTTTATATATTTCCTAATCATTAATTATGTTTAGGACATCTGTACAGAGTTAATTTGGGATAACTGCTGACATTATTTTAGCCAAAGCTTCTACATTCATGATATCTAGATATTACATAACTATATGCTAAAGTTAAATATTAAAGAAAGTGAAAAGAATATGCAAAGTGGGTGAATCAAACTTTTCTTGTGGTGTAGCTTTTGTGTGTTTATTTCTTGTAAACTGTCACTTGGTGTTGAGGTATTTTTTCTTCAGCCTGTGTCTGGGCATGCATGCATGCGTGTGTGTGTGTGCGTGCATGTGTGTTTATACAGCTACGTGCACAGATGCATAGACACATACACACATAAACCTCAAAAGATTACAATATTAGGGAAACAGGATATCTGGCTCATTTAACAGTCTACTTAAAAACCATGAGTGACTTATGTTGAAAACTTTGTAGACCTTATAAGTAGCTCTTTGATCTGGCCAAATACCTCTTCCCCTCTTTTCTAATATGTTAAAAATGTCATCTTTTATATTTTTCCCCTTTGGGTTAACAATATATTTAGTTGAAATCTGCACACTCCTGGTTCAGTGAATGCTTTATCTAGGAGTCAGAGAACAAGTGTGAATTAAAAAAAAAATTTATCTATCAGATTTATTTCTAAGAATGTGCTGAGCTTGGAGCAGAGCTGCTAAGCAGGCTGTGCACTGGAGGTGTGCACCATGCTGACTCCGAATATGAGAGATGCTTTGTTGAGCAAACAAAGGACAGGTGGAAAGAATGATTTTGGAACCTGGAGACAGATGAAGAAAATTCTAAAATGGGACATTTCTGAACAAATGACAGGCCAGCAAGAGGACGGAATCTCTGGAGAGACAGCCTTTCTTTTAGCCACTGATGTCCTCAGCACTCTCCAGGTGCCAGTCTTTGACCATCAGGATATTAGATGCAGATGTAGAGAGCCATGAGGTAGGCTGCCTCTGAGTCCACAGATAATTCCCTGGAAATTAGTTTTAAAAAAGAAATCCATGGCATTTGATTATTTCCCATTGATTTGCTGCTTTATGAGAAAAGTAGAGCCCAGGATTCTCTACGTGAGTATAGATTCTGATCTCGTGACAATCAGGTAGAGAGATGGAGGTGCTGCAGAAGCAGCTGCAGGTTTTACAGCAGTAGTTCACACATACATTCATTCATTTGTTGTTGTTTTCCAAGAAATGGAGCAACCTAGGAACTTATGCTACAGAAGAGTCCAATGCACCATAACGATTACTTCAAGAACAAAGAAGCTCATACAAAAGTGTGATGTCTTTCTGTTGGTGTGAGGTTTCAAACTTGAAATTCTTTAAAATGGATTTCTGGAGATATATTTAAATATTGATATGCTTCACTCAGAAAGCAGTGGCTTGTTGGTAAAATGCAATACTGAAATGAAATACTGCCTTTTCATAAAAAGAATTGTGTTTGGAAAATTAAATACCTTTACAAAGATTAAAAATAAACATACTCTCACAGCTTGAGGGTTTGAATGAACCATGTACCAAAGAGTTGAATCAACTCTTACTTTGGGTTACATCCTGGGACCCTTCATGTTCAAAAGCTGCCCAGCAAAGATGATCAGCATTTCTGCAGCATCCATCAACATTATCAGAAATCATTTTTGCATATACTGCACACATGATTTTTCATGACAAATCAGTGCTATGTCACATAAAACTGCTGTTATTTTTAGTATAAAAGAGTTTTGAGTTTCAGAGTATAATCCATTCAGTGCACTTGCTTTTCAACAAGTCTTTCTTGATTTTCTCTCCTAGATAAAATTTCAGCTCAATTATACTATTTTACAAACACTTTGGAAATAAAAATTTCCAAGTACAGAACCCGACACAAAGATGCTGACTGTATTCTCTGTGATTTGATTCTATTTTCAGTCTATACTGTATATAGGAAAATTTTTCTCATTTGAATGGGGGGAAGTGATCTTTTTCAGGTAAAATTCCTTTCTTTGCATTTACAAATGTTGACTATCATGCTGAATGTGGATATCCATCAGGAATCAATGGAAAAAGCTTAATTTATATTATTTTGAAAGTAAATGTTTCAATGATCATAAAAATCTTTTTCTGTATTCCTTAAATACTTTGGTAATTTAATATATAAACATATTTGTACAGGTTATTTTTCATCTTCAAAACACTGTAATTTTGCTTACTCAACAAAAATGAGTAATTAAAAATATTTTTCAACATTTTATAAAATATATCTTTAAGGTACTATTTTTGGATCTTGCTTGATCTGTTATTTTCTAAGTGACTAATCCCTGATGGATTACATAAAGTTATGTGACTATGTCTTTGATTGTGTTTATTAATTTCTTGTCACATATTTGAGGCAAACCTGAGGATTATTGAATAATTATTTCTTCTCTTCCAAATATTTCATTTCTCCATTTTCTTCTTTAGTGGTCTTTTGAAGAATCCAATCTTAGAGAAAATATCAAATGTAACACAATTAGTTATTTGAAATTAGGTAATAAATATTAATCTCAGATAAAATTTAGCTTAGTAAAATGTTAGCAACTGTGGGATTACAAATAAAATAATTGAGAGGTATTCTTTTCAATTGACCTATTAGGTAATATTGAATGTCAAGAAATGACAGTTATTGGACCTCCCTGGTGGTCCAGTGGTTGAGAATCTGCCTGCCAATGCAGGGGGGTTGAGGTCGGTCCCTGGTCTGGGAGAATTCCGCATGTCTCAGTGCTACTAAGCCCCTGTGCCACAACTACTGAGCTTGACTCACGTAACTCATGAAGTCTGCAATGCCTAGAGCCTGTGCTCTGCAACAAGGGAAGCCACCAGAACGAGAAGCCTGTGCATTGCAACGAAGACCCAGTGCAGCCAAAATAAATAAATAAAATTGAAAAAAAAACAACCACAAACAACACCGCCCCCCAGTAGATTAGATGATACAGAAGAACAGATTAAAAAAGAAAAAACTAATATATGTAGCAAACTAACTTAAAGGGTTCTGGAAAAATATTTTGGGAGACATGCAAACTGTAGTTATCCAGCTCTGTCTCTACTTTGCCATCATCTTTCTTTTTCAAGCACGTGTCAGAGAAATTTCCATCGAATAATCAATGGTCATAAATTGAGGTCGTTAGAGATGATGGTGAATCTGGTAGGTACACTATGGCTAGGCAGTTGGGGAGATTTCTGAGTTGTCTGGATTAACTTTAAAAAGTAAAATAAAGTAAAAATAAAAATTAAAAAAAATAAGAAAAAAAAAGATACACTTTTATTTTTGGCTCTGCTGCGCTGGGTCTTCATTGCTGCGCAGGCTTTTCTCTAGTTACGGTGAGCGGGGCCTATTCTTCCTTGTGGTGCTTCTGCTTCTCACTGTGGCGCCTTCTCCTGTTGTGGAGTGGGCTCTGGTAGCTGCTGCACGTGGGCTCAGCAGCTGTAGTTCCTGGGTAGCACAGGGCTAATATTTGTGGCACATGGACTTCGTTGCTCCACGGCATGTGAGTTCTTTCTGGACCAGGGATCGAACCCATGTCTCCTGCATTGGCAGGCAGACTTTTTACCACTGAGCCACAAAGGAAGCCCTGGGTTAACTTTAAATGTATTAGCACATCCATCTATATAGGCTTGATATAAAAAGACTCTTGAAAACACCCTGTATCATTTGGATATGAAAATGAAGTAATTGAACATACGAAAAATTCCACATAGGGGTGAAGGTGGGTCACTTTTCATGATGCATTATGATAAAAATTACAAGTGCTTTATTATTTCCAATTATATAGAATAATAATTTTTAAAAAAGGATAAAAAATCTGCATGCCAATGCAAAAGATGTTAGAGATGAGGGTTGGATCCTTAAATTGGGACGATTTCCTGGAGAAGGAAATGGCAACCTGCTCCAATATTCTTGCCTGGAAAATCCCATGGACAGAGGAGCCTGGCAGGCTGCAGTCCATGGGGTTGCAAAGCGTCGGACATGACTGTGCCCATTATGTTGTTATGTTAAAAAAAAGGATAGGAGCTGGAAGGAAACTTTGCAATATTCTAAACTAACATGGGTATTAAAATTGTTTTTTTAAAAAGGTCCTAGAGAAATATTCTTGTAAATCTGTATTCTTTTAAAAAATTTGAGAGTGGATTATAATAGTTCAAGCAAAGACTATGAGTTAATTCTTTGGAAATGTGGCACCTTCATGTCATTTTAATCATGAAAGAAAGTGAAAGTATTAGTCACTCAATTGTGCCAGACTCTCTGCGACCCCATGGACTGCAGCCTGCCAGGCTCCTCTGTCCAGGGGATTTTCCAGGCAAGGATACTGGAATGGGTTGCCAGTTTCTTCTCCAGGGGATCTTCCTGACTGAGGGATCAAACCGGGGTCTCCTGTACAGCAGGCAGATTTCTTTTCCAACTGAGCTACCAGGGAAGGTCCCTTTCAATCATAAAGTTGTGGTAAATTATGCAAGGGAATCCTATTTTTAAAAAAATTATTATAAAACAATTGAGACTTCTAAGGGCATAAATGGTGAAAAGTATGCAATTTTAAATTAGAGAAGTTTTACTCAGGGCTTTATGTCTTCCTCCACTCCAGAATTTAGTTGGTGGTAGACATCACAAGTCCCTTGGACTGCAAGGAGATCCAACCAGTCCATTCTAAAGGAGATCAGCCCTGGGTGTTCTTTGGAAGGAAGGATGCTAAAGCTGAAGCTCCAGTACTTTGGCCACCTCACGCGAAGACTTGACTCATTGGAAAAGATTCTGATGCTGGGAGGGATTTGGGGGCAGGAGGAGAAGGGGACAGCAGAGGATGAGACGGCTAGATGGCATCACCGACTTGATGGACGTGAGTCTGAGTGAACTCTGGGAGTTGGTGATGGACAGGGAGGCCTGGCGTGCTGGGATTCATGGGGTCGCAAAGAGTCGGACATGACTGAGCGACTGAACTGAACTGAGACGTCACAAAAAAGGTGACAATAGAACAAAAGAACATGAAGAAACAACATGCGTGTCCTCCCTAGAATACAAATTCTCCTACATGTATCAGGCCTTTTTCTCTGAGCCAAATATACGCATTCTGGATTCACAAACCATTAAGCCTTTTAACTTGTACCTGCATGTCCTGAGTCGAAAATAAATCAGACAAAGCTCTCACAAAAGCAGGTGGTGAATCATGACTTTTCTCTTTCCTGCCCTGCCCAGTTCCTGATCTTTTCTTCTTCCCTCTCAAGTTTTTTTTTTTTTTTTTTTTTTTGCTTCTTTTCAACCTTCCTTTGCTTTCACAGATTAAAAGCTTAGTTTTAAAACTTAACTCCTGTTAACAAAAGTTTTCCACCCGACTGATTCTATTAACACTGGTTTTTCAGTGCAAGTTGGGTGATTAGAGTGAAAACTAGGAAAATATATGTGCATAGCTTCAAATTGGACAGGGCCAATTCTAGTCAACATTTGCAACAAGTTGTTTGTTTTCAGCACCCAAACTTATAGTTTTCACTTTCTTTTTCTTTTTGTATTTACTTAATGATCTTATTTGTATTCCCCCTAATTAAAAACTCTGTGGCAAAAGTCTGATTAAACAGTCCCTGGCAGAAATATGTGCTCTGTGGTTGTAATATGGAATAAGTGTTGAATGAAAACATTTATCAGTTCAGTCGCTCAGTCCTGTTCAACTCTTCACAACCCCATGGACTGCAGCATACCAGGCTTCCCTGTCCATCATCAAAACATTTATATTAAAATATAAAAGGCTACTAGATAGCAGTACTATCCCCCACTCACACGCCCCTCACAATATGCATATTGGATGAGGGAACAAAGCTATAGGATTAGTAAATAAATCATTAAGGGTGGATCTTTAGACATCAGTGTAAGATCAAGTTAAGACAGGAACAATCTGATTTCTCAGGGTTCCTTTGTGGACCATCTCATTCTATCCTTTTGGTTATGATGACTGAGCTTCTCCCTTAGCATGTGTTACCAGATTTCAGGACATATTTCCCAATCTACTTAAACCTGTGTCCTCTAAAGCCTTCTCCCATCAAGGTTAAGTATAGTAAGTGAAGTGAAGTCGCTCAGTCGTGCTTTGTGACCCCATGGACTGTAGCCTATCAGGCTCCTCAGTCCATGGGATTTTCCAGGCAAAAGTACTGGAGTGGGTTGCCATTTCCTTCTCCAGGGGATCTTCCTGGCCCAAGGATTGAACCTGGGTCTCCCACATTGGAGGCAGACGCTTTACATCTGAGCTACCAGGGAAGCCCTAAGTATAGTAAGCACCTACTAAGATTTTGTTAAGTCTTAATCTCTTCTATCAGAGAAGGCAATGGCACCCCACTCCAGTACTCTTGCCTGGAAAATCCCATGGGCGGAGGAGCCTGGTAGGCTGCAGTCCATGGGGTTGCTAAGAGTCGGACACAACTGAGCAACTTCACTTTCACTTTTCACTTTCATGCATTGGAGAAGGAAATGGCAACCCACTCCAGTGTTCTTGCCTTGAGAACCCCAGGGATGAGGTGGCCTGGTGGGCTGCCGTCTATGGGGTCGCACAGAGTCGGACATGACTGAAGCAACTTAGCTTAGCAATCTCTTCTATGCATGCTATGAAGATAAAGCTACAGAGACGGTGCCTTTTGAAATCGAATTCTAGTTCAAGGGGCAATCTTTCACCTACTCCCTGCACAAAGTCTCAAACTGAGAGTTTTGATCAACTCCCACAATGTTGGGGTTTGGAATAAGAATGAAGAAAGGCTAGTCCTGAGGTTTATGCTCCACTAGTCTAAAATTAGTCTAAAAAGATGTGTGGGGATGAGGGTAGCTTTTCTGAGCTTGCTGCAGACCAAATGCTTCAGGGAGGTTCAGGCAAGAGGAGGGCAAGTAATCTTTCCAGTATAACAGAGCTGCTGAGAGGTTGAACCCAACGAGGGACCATCACTCCAGTACCGAATATTTTTTATATATTTCAGGGAGTTCATGATCTTCTTGAGCAAAACCAATTCCTGGAGCTCCAGAGCGAGAGCTTGCCCCATAGAGTGCAGCAGAGGACTATACTGGATAAAGGCATTGCTTCAACCCAGTCCCTTACTAGATGAGAACTCTTAGGGGGGTTAACTTCTGTTTGCTTCAGTGTCCTCAAGTATAAAATATAGTTAAAAGACTTAGTTGGAAAGATTGTAAAGAAAACAGAGTGATCAGAAACAAGGGAGACCATAAAGTGAGGGGGTTAATAGTGCCGACACAAAAGTGAAATGGCCCAGATGATTCTCTACTCTGAAACTGACAAACCATGTGACTTTGGGAAACATATTTAACTTTTCTATGCCTCAGCTTCTTTGCTTACAAAATGAGGTCCATAATAGTGCCTTTCTTATAGGGTTGATGTTAATATCTAAAGTGGAAAAGCTGAAAACGGTTCCTGGTACACAGTAAACACTCAATAAGTGCTAGTTTTCCTCCTGTCTACTGTGGAAATACCATTCTGATTACTGGCATTCCCACTGATGTGATTGAGTTAACTAAACCTACAGGTCAGGACTGTCCAAAGGTTGCTAAACCTTTGGGCTTAAAAAGAAGATCTAAGAAGACATCAGAATGTATCATCAAATCATATCCTGGATGGAAGAATGTGTTTCCTTTTACACTTATGCTTTTTTCAGTGTTAGTCGCTTAGTCATGTCCAACTCTTTGTGACCCCACGGACTATAGCCCACCAGGCTCCTCTGTCCATGGAGTTCCCCAGGCAAGAATATTGGAGTGGGTTGCCATGTCCTTCTCCAGCTTTTTTCAGACTGATGACCAAAAAACAGGGCTGAAAATTACTTGCTAGTTTTAAGGAGAGGTATGCAGCTAGAGAGACTACTCAAATATCAGCTCTGGCTTCCCTCTTCTCTTGGCAGCAGTGTCCTAAAACTGTATGGACAAGGGCTGTGCTTACCATACTGAAAGAAATCAACAATAAAATGTCCTATTACAGGTGCTTACAAACAAAGAAACCATTTTCTAGGTTCCAAGCACACCCTTGACACCGCTAAGCCAGGCCTTGGGTACCACAGTGTGGCAAAGCCAGGTATTACAGACAGAGCGTGGATACCCTGCAAAGCAGGAGGAAGAGCTGCAGGTCTGAGATGGCAGAGAATTCTGTCCTGGAGACTTTGCTGGAGAAAAGCTATGGATTCTATTTACTAAACTAAATGCTCCTGACATACATCTTTAACACAGCTGTTTTCATCTTCTCTGAGAATAACCTCCCGAAAAGAGGAAGATAGTTATGGTAAGTCAGAATGGATAGGAGCAGTTGGTAATTTGATGGGAGAGAAATTTGCTATTTAAACTATTTGATTAAAAGATAATTCTATTGCTCAGATATCAGAAAAATGAATATGTAGCCACAATCTATTTTTAACATAGTGATAATTTTGCTTTTGAACAAAACAATAAAATATAGGGTGATAAATGCTAGAATAAATGCCAATTTGATATTTCATTAGAAAAACATTAAATTCAACTTTTCTATGAGATTTTATTCTCTATTAAATTTATCCTAAAAGCTATCATTTCATTTCTGCTTAATTTGAAAAAGATACAAAGATTGAAAGATTTTGCATATCTTAATTTAAGCGAAACATCTACTGATATGGAAATAAACATCTGTTGATATGTTAATATACAGATTGACTAGACAAAAAATAGGTTAGTTTTACAGGAGGATTTGAAACAGGAGTGTGTAAAAGTATCAGATTTCTGTGTCATCAACTAATTGAACAAATATCTCATTTCTCACTCAGGCATGCAACTATTGCATAAAATGTGGTATTTTTATATATTAAAGAAACATTTAATTTTAAAGATACATAAAGATATGTGATTAGGATAGGGCTTTATCTTAACCATAATTCTGTTGCTTCTGTGTTCTTAAACTGACATAGAAATGCATTCTTTTCTTTTTTCTATAAAAGGGAGTTTTCATTCTTCTCTGCTTATAAAAATAATGTACACTTAATTTAGAATTTCCAGTGTTATAGACAAATGAAAGTGCCCTGTTATCCCAGTCTCTAGAGAGATCTCCCATAATTTTTGGATATGTCTATTTCTTTCTTGTACAAAAGTGGTTTCAAGTTGTGTACAGCATTTGGTATATATATTTTTTCTTCTTAATTTTGTCTTGTTATCATTTCAGTGTTTTTAATGGCTACACAATACTATATTCCAAAGCATGGATAAATCATAATTTGTTTCACCAATATGCTGTTGACAATTGAAGTAGGAAAGTCTAAGGAACTCTGATTCTTACCTTCCACAGCGCTAATATGAGCAACATTAATAGCAATAATCCAGCAAAAGCACTCAGCAGGATAACCCATAGTGGCACTCTGCCTGGTAGCCCATCTTTGGATATTTGGATAGCAAGCTGAAAATGATTAAACAAGATTGTTAACATTGATAAACACCTCTTAGAACTTCCAGGACACTGAGTTCTTGTAGGCTATAATTTTCTACCAAAGAGTGTACTCAATCTCATTACTACATACAGAGAAAATAATGAGTTCACATTTTAAAAGGCCCTTCATCTATTCTAAATCTCTAATCATGTCATATTCATTATTACCAAAACAATTTTGTAGCATTATCCCGCAGAAATTCATACATAACGAGTAAACTACCTATGAATCAAAATTCTCAAGGGTAGAGGTGAATTTCACTCCGGGAGAATGAGCAGTATTGTATGTTTTAAAGGTTTATTCATAGCCTTCAGTGCATTATCATAATAGCCTATGTTTAGACAGGAAGGTTGTCACAGGTTGTGGACATATAAACCTGAAGGGGTCTTCTAACTTTAATTCTAATTCTAGTGTGCTTTGTTGTTTTTGCTAATAAATTGAGATATAATTTTCATACAGTAAGATGCACAAATCTCAAGGGTACAGATGAACAAATTTGTGCATGCATTTCCTCAATGCATTTTTTATTATACCACACTGTCTATTCCAGTTGACATTCTCTTAGCATCTATAAATTAGGTCTTCAGTTCAGTTCCGTCGCTCAGTCATGTCTGACTCTTTGTGACCCCATGAACCGCAGCACGCCAGGCCTCCCTGTCTATCACCAACTCCCGGAGTCCACCCAAGCCCATGTCCATTGAGTCAGTGATGCCATCCAACCATCTTATCCTCTGTCGTCCCCTTCTCCTCCTGCCCTCAATCCTTCCCAGCATCAGGGGCTTTTCCAGTGAGTCAGCTGTTTGTATCAGGTGGCCAGGAGTTTCAGCTTCAACATCAGTCCTTCCAATGAACACCCAGGACTGATCTCCTTTAGGATGGACTGGTTGGATCTCCTTGCAGTCCAAGGGACTCTCAAGAGTCTTCTCCAACACCACAGTTCAAAAGCATCAATTTTTCAGCACTCAGCTTTCTTTATAGTCCAACTCTCACATCCCTATATGACCACTGGAAAAACCATAGCCTTGACTAAATGGACCTTTGTTGACAAAGTAACGTCTCTGCTTTTTAATATGCTGTCTAAGTTGGTCATAACTTTCCTTCCAAGGAGTAAGCGTCTTTTAATTTTGTGGCTGCAGTCACCATCTGCAGTGATTTTGGAGCCCCCCAAAATAAAGTCAGCCACTGTTTCCAATGTTTTCCCATCTCTTTGGCATGAAGTGATGGGACCGGATGGCATGATCTTAGTTTTCTGAATGTTGAGCTTTAAGCCAACTTTTTCACTCTCCTCTTTCACTTTCATCAAGAGGCTCTTTAATTCTTCTTCACTTTCTGCCATAAGGGTGGTGTCATCCGCATATCTTAACTGAAGTAAACTTGAAGGAGACAGCTTTTAGTGTTCCAGCTATTCAAGCTCTCTCAGTGTGGCACCTAACCCTCAATAAAGCTTGTCTGCTCTGTGTCCTATCCCTTATGTTTCTGAGAGGGGGAAAAAAAAGAAAAAAAACTAATTTAGAGTAGCTGTTAATGACCAATACCACCTCAAGGTTCTGTATCTCCCTTTAATGGGGAATATCTCCATTCCTTAACCTAGAGGGGAAGATTAGAGATAAAAAAGAGAACTAACTAACAGGGAAGATATTTGCATAGAGTGGACACTGATCCAGATCCCTCACTTGACTCTGAGTAGGTCACTACTCATGCATCTAGAAGACAGAGCTGGCAAGAATATAGACATAGGTGGAATCAGACCTTTGAAGACAGACTTTAAGCACATCTAAAATAATTCCCTGAACTTAGAAGTATAGAAATGGAAGTCTGGAGGCAATCAGTGACTTCTCCAAGATCACACAACTGTGAAATGATAATTTTTAGTAATTTTAACAGTTTAAGTGTAATTTTTCTTTAGAATAAAATATAGAAAAAATGGCTCTGTGGGAAAATTTAAGTAAAATTTAGGGAAAATAAAGCTAATTATAAAATTTAAATAAAATGTATTTAGTAATCAAATATACTCTTTTCCAAATCCTTTCCAATATAATATATACTTTTTTTTTTGGTGCTTACTGGTAAAATTTTAGTTTCTCTACATGTGGAACAACTTATCATATATCAAGCGAAGTGCTGTTTATAAAGTAAGTAAACATTATATCCAGATATATGATGCATATATTCTTTAAAGGTAAATACTTATCAGAAGTCATTGACATTGTAATTATTTTAAATAGATACTAATTTGATGGAGAAGGAAATGGCAACCCACTGCAGTATTCCTGCCTGGAGAATTCCATGGACAGAGGAGCCTGCTGGGCTACATTCCATGGTGTCAGAAAGAGTCAAACATGACTGAGTGACTAACACACACTAATTTGAAATAAAAAATGAAAACTTTTCAAGATTTGGTAGTTTCAAGTATAATTTTATGACTCATGATGTCCATATGAAATATTTAAACTCTCATGATAAATAGGGAAATTATCCTCAACTGCCCACATGTTTAACAGGTGTTTTGACCTTATTTTACAATAGGACAAAAGAGAAAAAAACAAACCATTTTATTTTTAAGAAGAACTCCAGCATGAATTTGTGTCAGGGAATATTACTTCCTCTTTTGTTTCATATTTCCCAATGGCTAAATGAAGAAAATTTTAAAATAAATTTACAAGTATTCCTATTCAGTGTAAAGTCACTTTCTGGAAAGAAATTATTTTTCAAGTCTGCTTTTCAGATGTCAACTGCATTTTGTAATGTTAGTTTTTAAGGATGAAAATTACAAATGCATCATATGTTATCAACGTAAGAATAAAAACATCAATTTCCTGTGATGGTTATAAGTAATAAAGTCAAACATGGCATGCTAATTGTAAATATCATGGTTTTTCCCAGTTTCTCACAAAAAAAGAGACTGAAATCACACTTGAAGCTAATCAAGTGTAATTTGAAGCAGAAAGTGTCTGTCACTTATTGAGAGCAGTGCTAGTCACTGCTTTAGGGATGATAAGCAAATATAAAGTGTATGTCACAAATGGAGTGAGATGTATAATGTTTTCAAAAACTTGGAGTCGCACTTACCTCTCTTTTTTGATTGCCAGCACTTAAAACTAGTGATGCATTTTCACTCTGAAGTTCTGCCCTTACAGTAAGATTTAAGCTGGAAAAATGTGCCTGAAAAGCAAACAATTTATTTTCAATATAAGGAGCTAGTCACAATGAGAGCTAACCATGTTTTAGAGCAGTTTTTCAAACTAAAATTTTTCCGAGATTGAAACATTTAACATCCAGGTGGCATTTGTGGTAGGAAATGATGACTGTGTATCCACCTTTCCTCTCTGCACTCAGATCTCACTTAGATCCTTATTATAGAATGAAGAATTTTTCTGAATAACACAGTTTCTATTAAAATTTTTCCTTTGCAAAATGAACTCCAAACCCTGCCCTCTTTTCATGTAGTTAGGTATGGCATAGCTACTCTCTGGTAATGAGGTTTACATAGAAGTGTGTTTAGAATTAAATTGAAATTACAAATATTCAACAATTGATGATTTATTAAAGATAGCAACTTAATATGATCAAATCTAAAAATAGAAATTTCATATAATTAACAAAATACTTCTAACAGAGAAACAAATAATATAAAATACAATGGATTAAGTTTTAAAGTAGCCAACTGTCAGATGGATTTGACTTTATTAGGTGTCAAAATGTCCTCCAAAATAGATAGATAGCATAATGCAATAAATTTATAATATACATTAGCTCTAATCTTTGTTAATGCTGTCAAGGATTGTCTCTCTATGACTCTTTGTTTCTTTTTTTAAAAAAATATTTATTTTAATTGGAGGCCAATTACTTTATAATATTGTAGTGGTTTTTGCCATACATTGACATGAATCAGCCATGGGTATACATGTGTCCCCCATCCTGAACCCCCCTCCAACCTCCCTCCCCATCCCATCTCTCAGGGCTGTCCCAGTGCACCAGCTTTGAGTGCCCTGTTTCATGCATCAAACTTAGACTGGTGATCTATTTCACATATGGTAATATACATGTTTCAATGCTATTCTCTCAAATCATCCCACCCTCACCTTCCCCGATTCTTTGTTTCTTAACTGAGTTCTAAGTTATTAACAAAAGTGCAAAGGAAAGAATAAGAGAAACTTAAAAAAAGCATATATATATATGAAAGGGGACCTTGGAAATAACTTAGTTACTAACAGACAAGGAAGGGAGTGAGTGAAAGTCACTCAACTGTGTCTGTCTTATTTGTGACCCCATGGACTATACCATCCATGGAATTCTCCAGGCCAGAATACTGGAGTGTGTAGCCTTTCCCTTCTCCAGGGATTGAACCCAGGTCTCCTGCATTGCAGGCAGATTCTTTACCAGCTGAGCCACAAGGGAAGCCCAACAGACAAGGAAAATGACATCCGAAGAGTTGATTTAGTAGAGCTAAGGCTCGGATCACATTTGTTTAGGCTTCCAGTTTTACGTTCTTTCTCAAGAAGCACTCTTCTTTGTTTTATTAAGTGATGAATATTTGTTTATATTATTCAATTATTGCAGAGAACTATACAATCACTTACTTTTATAAAAGTTGGTTTCCATAAGATAAGTGAAACATTCACTTGGCTCATGTCAGACGGAATCAGATTACATGTGATGGTGGCAAATTTACATGCACTGCAGTCCTGTTTAAATGTCCAGAGGTATAAATTAGCACTCATGCCATTCGATGAAAGACAGTATATTAAAAATATTCTATATCATAGTTATTTTTAGGTTGATATTGAATTTATTCACTTGGAAAGCATGAGGTAAAATGAGCACTTGTCTTGCTAATTTGAATTTACCAGAATGGTGCCTCGTTTGATATCTTCAGATTTGGATATCATCATTTGCTTCCCAGTGTTGATACCAAAAGGATCCTGAAGGTTACTGGGTATGCAGTTGACATTCTATGAAATAAAAACATGTCTTTTATCAGGTGAGATATCAGAGGGAGAAATGACTTGAGAAATCATGTGAAGGACCTGTGAATGATAGACATTGCCAAACATGCATGTTCCCTCTTGGTAAGTGTGCAGTATAGAAGAAGCGCAACTCTGAGGCACCCATGACTTACCTCGGAAGAGGACCACCCACTTGGGTACAGTACAGGAAAACCATCCGATGTCACATTGGGAAATGAAATGGACAGTTTAAGTTCTGGCATTGGAAAATGTCCACTTTTTCTAATCTACAGGGAAAAAGAGAAAAAGAAACGTAAACTTTTCTTCTTTCAAAAGCAAGTTTTCTGTCTTACATAAAATTTTGCTTCTTAATTGATTAATTAAGTTGTGTAATATTTTGAATCCCAAAATGAACGTAGAGGATTTTATGGCACTGCACAGAGAATTGGCCTTCCCTCTCTTCTTCCTTCTTTTCTTTCTTGTTTGCGGAATTCTCTAATCTAGGAAAAGTAAATGGGCCTAGAAAAAACTGGTAGCCTACATTTCAAAAATTTATTCCAGTAGTAGAGTGACTGGCAGTTATACTAACTTTCTGAGGCATTTCAGCAAAGGCACAAATAAAAATAATGAAATATTCTTGATAATATACATTTATTTCCACTTTGTGAGAGAATTTCCTTTTTCATCATTGCCAATTCCCAAAGACACTGAGACCATCTTCTAACAATGCTGTGTTATTTCATTCTTTTGAATACAGACTTAAACCTATCATTTGAATTGGATGCTTTTTACTTGAGTAACAATAACTTGAGTCTGTATCTGTAAGTAGGCATGATCTAAAATGACAGCCTGGCTCAGCTCCATAATTATTTACTATAATGGTTAGGAAAAGCTTGTTATGAAGGGTTCAAAAATAAAAATAAAGGTTGTAATATAAAACATTATTTATGGAGACATTAGTAGGAACACCGTAAGTTATGGTATAACACATATGAAATGTAGCAAGGAGCAGAATGAGTTACCAATTTATTTGTTGAGTAAAGGAAATTATTATCAAGACAATTTTTGAAATAGTCATGTTATTTTTTTAAAAGTGTTTTTCTAGTTATACTAAAAAATGCGAATAAAGTCTATGTGGTTATAGGTAGAATCTGCTTGGTTCCTTATTTTTTCCTAGGAAGTCATTCTAACTAATTTGTGTCTTCTGAGGAAATTAGAGCTCTGGGTCTTTTAAGTTGCTTGAAAGTATAATTATCATCAATTTAAATGAAATTATTTTACAGCTTCCCTGGTGATTCACTGGTAAAGAATTTCCCCTGCCAACGCAGGAGATACAGGTTTGATCCCTGGTCTGGGAAAATCCCACATGCGGTGGCACAATTAAGCCTGTGTGCCACAACTACAGAGCCTGTGCTCCAGAGCCCGAGAATCGCAACTACTGAGCCCACGTGCTCCACAGCAAGAGAGAACCCAGGGCAATGAGAAGCCCTGCATTGCAAATGGAGAGTAGCCCCCACTCTCCGCAACTAGAGGAAAGCCGCTGCAGCCACAAAGACCCAGCCCAGACAAAATTAAGATCCCACGGACTGTAGCCCACCAGGCTCCTCCGTCCATGGGATTCTCTAGGCAAGAATACTGGAGTGGGTTGCCATTCCCTTCTACAGGGAATCTTCCCAACCCAGGGATTGAACCTGGGTCTCCTGCATTGCAGGCAGATTCTTTACCATCTGATCCACCAGGGAGGCCCTAAATAAAAAATTAAATACAACTATTTTAAATTATAAATTTATTTTAATTTAAATAAATTATATAAATTTAAAGAAATTATAAGGGAAAATATGCTGGAATATAGAGATTAACTGTTGAACCAACATATTTGTATGTGTCTGTTAATACTTTAACTTCTAAACTTACAAATACTTCTTTCACAACACTAATTTAGAGGTAATTTCTTACCAAGTAGAAGATATCAATTTCATTTCCAAGGTCTTCAGTAGAATTAATAACTTCAGGGACAGTCTCATTGGCCGCAATTGAAATATGGTATTCACTTGCAGAGCTTAAAAGAATTAATTGGAAGAGGAAAAGTATAACAAAACAAAGTGTAACTTTGACTTGACCTCACTTTTTATTTCGATATACTAGGAACTCCACAATAAGTACTTCAAGAGATTTCAAATCAAGCGCAAATTATTTTACCCTGAAATCTAAAGTTAAATCTTTGAGGAGGGTGAGAAAGATTACAATTTAATTCAATAGTTACCAGTGCTTAAAATACTAAAATATGTATAATTTTTAAAGTAAAAGTTTTATGGATACATGAAATGTTTTCATGAATTTATTAATATTATCTACATTTAGTGAATAATAAGGCTAAAACCTGGTATTTTTAATAGTGCTGAATTTTAAATAGATTTTAACAATTTGTTACCTTTTCACAATTTAAAGTCATGTATTTACTGTTAAACTTAAAATCTTTTTCATAAAACTCCATGTTCTTTGGATGAACTTGGTAGATGGAAATGTAACATAAACATATTTAAAAGCAATATTTCAGTCTAGAGAAGATATAAAATACATGTTTGCCAAAATTTGATTTTAAATAAGTGAAAAATTCTTGGGATAAGTCAGTGTACCAAGAGAAACGAAAGTAAAAAAATAGAAAACAGTGAATAGAATTAAAGGTTAAGGTAAAAATGCAAAATCTACATGTATATCCTACAATCCTCTCATTTCTGTGGTCTTTTATTAGTAAAACAAAAGTGCCATAGAAGATAAATTAATAACATGACAAGAGTCAGAGTAAATGACACAGAATTTTGTACTTTTTGTACATGGCTTATATTTATTTAGCAAAAGCCTGGAGTCCTGCTCATGCAAGTTTACTAACACAGTTGGTGTTTAGGATGGTTTACGAATAATGGAGGAAATAAATTTTGTTGCTGTTTAGTCTTTAAGTTTGGCCACCTGATGTGAAGAGCTGATTCACTGGAAAAGACCATGATGGTGGGAAAGATTGAAGGCAAGAGTAGAAGGGGACGACAGAGGATGAGATGGTGGGACGGCATCACCGACTCAGTGGACATGAGTCTGAGTAAACCCTGGGAGATGGTGAAGGACAGGAAAGCCTGCGGTGCTGCAGTCCAAGGTGTCGCAAAGAGTTGGATACGACTGCGCAACTGAACAACAACAACAAGTTGCTAAGTTGTGTCTGACTCTTTTGCAACCCCATGGACAATAGCCCACCAAGCTCTTCTGTCCATGGGATTTCCCAGGCAAGAGTACTGGAATGGGTTGCCATTTCCTCCTCCAGGGAATTTTTGTGACCCAGGGATTTAAACCAAATCTCCTGCATCACAGATGGATTCTTTGTCACTGAGCCACCAGGGAAGCCCCTGAAGGAAATAAATACCTCTTGTCAGTGAACAATGATTTAATCTTGAATGTCCAGGATGGGCAGACTAATCAGATCCCACACAATGAGAATAAGAGCCAAGAAATATGTTGGATCTCTACAGACACTGCCCTTCATGAAGGATTTCTGGGTCTTTAGCTTGCATTTACTTAAGACTAAACTGCTAATGCAATTTGGTATTAGTAGCACCTCACATTTCAGATTATTTAGAATGCTGGTTCTCAGTTTTTAGAGTGCACGAGAATTACCCAGAGGGTTTAACACAGATTTCTGGGCCCCCTCCCCAGAATTTCTTATTCAGTACGTCCGGGGTGAGGTCAGAGAATCTGCCTCTCTAAGAAGTGCCTAGGTGATTCTGATACCCATCTTCAGGGACCACAAACTGAGATCCACTGGGTTACAGGAAGGCATCAACTTATGTGTGGGGTTCTCCTACCTGGAAAACTGTAGTCCAGCTTCATACTTCACAGGGATAGAAATGTTCACTTCATTATCAAAAAGGGTTTCAGGTGGCTCTTCACTGTCACTAGAAAACACAGCAGTCAGACAAATCATTAAACTGTTGGCTATTTAGAGACTTTTCTAAGCATTTGAATGAGAAGTTTATTTTGGTAACTAAATAAAGACACACATACAAAATAGAATTATTGATTTTAAAAAAAAATTCAGTGTGGAGAGGGAGATCAGAGATGGATATTGTTAAAAGACCCTAAGATGATTCTCAAGTGCAGTGAGGGTTGAAAATGACACTGATTTACTACAAGGTTTTGCAAATTTCTGTGTGAATAATAAGTATCCTTGGGTCAATGGTTAAATACACAGATTACTGGGTTTTTCTCTTAGAACAATATGGATTTAGTAGGCCCAAAGTAGGATTCATGAAATTGTGTTTGTTTTATAAATCACACAGGTGATTCTTATTTATCACAGATGAGGCCCTTGTGAAAAGATGTGCTCAGGAGTACATAGCTGAGAATAAGTCTAAAACCTTTGTCTTCTCACTTAACAGTCTTTCTATGCCTTGTACTTGGGCTTCCCTAGTGGCTCAGACAGTAAAGAATCCTCTTGTAATGAGGGAGAGCTGGGTTCAATCCCTGGATTGGGAAGATCCCCTGGAGAAGAGCATGGCAACCCACTCCAATATTCTAGCCTGGAGAATCCCCTTGGACAGAGGAGCCTGGCAGGCTACAGTCCATGGAGTCACAAAGAGTTAGACATGACTGAGTGACTAAGCACAGCACAGGCCTTGTACTTGGTGCTTATTGTTGAGCACCTACTTTCCTCCCTGATTTTAGTTATCATTTTAATTATATGCATGCCTAGATATTTATACATTTATATGTACATACACATATCTCATACTCTCCTGTATTAAGTAAAAAAGCATGGACAAGTGCTATCACAGGTACCAACACTGGCTCTGGGGCCAGAGGGCCTGAGATTTTTCTTGGACATTGACCTACTTTGGGACAGTTGAGTCCTCAGTCTTTTCATCTATAAAATGGGAATTTTATGATTAAATTCTTAATAAATAATAAGTGAGCAACAAGTGTAAAATGCTTAACATTGTGCCAAGGACATAGGGAATACTCAGTAAGTATTAATTATTATTATTATTATCACATATACCCTCTACCAAGTGACCAAGCACCTAGCATTTTGTCTCACAAAATGGGCAACGGGTACCCTTTAATGACTCTGCTTATTCCCAAGTATATTAGCAGCATGATATGAGTGATGGGGCAGTGAAGGCAGCTCCCTGTCTTGGGTTATAGATATATGTGTGATTGGGCTTTTGCTGTAAATGGCCCCTGCGTCTAACCCATTCCACACTGCAGCCCAGTTAACCTTTGAAAGAAACAGCTCTGTACATATGACTTCACCCCTTAAAAACATTTCATGGCCTGTTCAACTAAGATGCCTTATTTCGAAATTCAGTACTCACCATCCATGGTGAGATGTACATTCCCTGTTTATCTTCCATTATGCCTTTATGTATTCTCCTGTATTTGCACTAAAATTGATCACCCAACATTCCCCCAAATAGATCTAGTGGTCTACCTTTTCGTTTTTGCTCGAGCTGTACATTTTTTACTTGAAACATTCTATCTAACTACCCACCAGCCTCTCTGAATTGCTACCCATTCTTTAAGGTCTTTCTTAATTATAACCTTAATAAATCTTTCTTGGGTTTTCATTGCCAAGTAGATATAATTTCACCCTCCATTAAGTCTCCATACATGGCTTCTATTTCTTTAATAAATTTTCCTTGTTCTATCCTGTATGATAATAATTTAAATACTGGTCTCAGTCCCCTACTGTAATATTCTCTTCATGAGGAGCTTCCTGCCCTTATTTAAGTGACAGTATCTTGTCCATGTGCTCTGTGTGCTGTGCTTAGTCGTTCAGTCCTGTCCAACTCTTTCCTTTCTGGCTTTTTGTGACCCCATGGACTGTAGCCCACCAGGCTTCTCTGTCCATGGGACTCTCCAGGCAAGAATACTGGAGTGGGTTGTCATGCCCTCCTCCAGGGAATCTTCCCAACCAAGGGATCGAACCCAACTCTCCAACATTGCAAGCAGATTCTTTACCATCTGAGCCACCAGGGAAGCCCAAGAATACTGGAATAAATAGTCTATCCCTCTTTCAGGGGATCTTCCTGACCCAGGGATCGAACCGGGGTCTGCTGCATTTCTGGCGGATTCTTTACCAGCTGAGCTACCAGGGAAGGCCTATTTTGTTCATAGTAGAGCTCAAATAAGTATTTGCTAAATTGAACTGAATTGAGTATAGAAAATTAACCACCCATTAATTCATTTCTCATTCACTCACTTTACATTTATTTAGTAATTATTCAATTATTAGATTTTTTTTAAAACTGGGAATAAAACAACAAATGATAAAAATTTACCTCAAGTTGCTTATGGTCCAGTGTGTAGTTACTCTTAGAAAAAAGGTAAGTACTATTTCAATTTCCTTATTAGACTTTTGCTATTTTTTGTTTGAGTATTGTCTATACCATCTTACAGAAGCTTTGACTGATTTGAATAAAATTTATTAAACTACAAAAGGGTATCATAAAATTTTAAGTCTCTTTAATGATTCAGTTGACTTTGATGGGCTGTCGGTAAAAGTTTTTAAATTAGCAAAGCCTATAAATTTTTAATGGATTTAAATGCAATTTGGCAGATATAAGTGATGTGTGATTACAACATGTTTTATGGCTCATAGAACCAGTGTTTAACCCAATTAGGTTTATTATTTCTATGAAATGAAAATTTCTCTATTTTGCTAATTATTCATAAGGATGATTTTGTGAAGCAAAGGGGTTCACTGCCTTCTACTTCAACTGATCACATAAAAGCTGTAAGAAGTTCCAGTCCGTCTATAGAACATTTTAAATATATGAAAGAAATTACTTGCAGGCATCCACATACACTCATGTACACACAGGAACCAACCTTGTTGCACTTAAATGAATGATCACATTTTCCATGAGATAAGATGTGTTAAACTGAAATAATATTTTGAATGTTACCTATAAAATAAAAATATCTTTAGTAACAGATAAGAAAGTAAAGTAGAATTTTTGCATTAATTAAAGTATTAAATCATATAAATATTTTTCTTTTTTAAATAAAATCACTCAAGTTTATTAATTAATAATGCAAATTTCATTAGCAAAGGAGAAGATATATGTGAAAACATCTTAACACACCAGAAAATGTTACATACAGATCCAATACTATCACATTATTATATCCCACCATTGTTATTTTTTCATATTACCACTGTCTACCAGATCACAATCATATACATTGTAATTAGGAAATGGTCATTATTAAAGTCTCTTTAAAACAGAAACTTCAAGTACCAGCAAGCATCTAAACACATCCATTAGAAACATTTATATATTTGGCTTTGAGCATGTCATTTTTTGTATCCAGTTGCCACATGTGTTTTCTATAATCCTCTTACCATTTCTCCTTTTCTTAGGAAAGGATAGCCAACTTTACATGTAATATTATGATTGGATTCACAACTGTCTTTTTGTATAGCCTAGGAAGAGAAAGTAAACAGAATTAGATCAGATATGCAGGTGAAATACTTGAACTTGACTGAAATACTTGAATAGATTGAAATACTTGAGCTCAGATTTTCCCAGCTGTGCCTTAGCAGCTGCCTTGCTAAGATTTCACAGTATAGTTTTTGGGAAAGTCTCAGAGATCAAATTGCCAACATCCGCTGCATCATCGGAAAAGCAAGAGAGTTCCAGAAAAACATCTATTTCTGCTTTATTGACTATGCCAAAGCCTTTGACTGTGTGAATCACAATAAACTGTGGAAAATTCTGAAAGAGATGGGAATATCAGACCACCCGACCTGCCTCTTGAGAAACCTATATGCAGGTCAGGAAGCAACAGTTAGAACTGGACATGGAACCACAGACTGGTTCCAAATAGGAAAAGGAGTACGTCAAGGCTGTATATTGTCACCCTGCTTATTTAACTTATATGCAGAGTACATCATGAGAAATGCTGGGCTGGAAGAAGCACAAGCTGGAATCAAGATTGCCGGGAGAAATATCAATAACCTCAGATATGCAGATGACACCATCCTTATGGCAGAAAGTGAAGAGGAACTAAAAAGCCTCTTGATGAATCTCCGAGAGTGAAAAAGTTGGCTTAAACCTCAACATTCAGAAAACTAAGATCATGGCATCTGGTCCCATCATTTCATGGAGGATAGATGGGGAAACAGTGGAAACAGTGTCAGACTTTATTTTGGGGGGCTCCAAAATCACTGCAGATGGGGACTGCAGCCATGAAATTAAAAGACACTTACTCCTTGGAAGGAAAGTTATGACCAACCTAGACAGCATATTAAAAAGTAGAGACATTACTTTGCCAACAAAGGTCCGTCTAGTCAAGGCTATGGTTTTTCCTGTGGTCATGTATGGATGTAAGAGTTGGACTGTGAAGAAAGCTGAGCACCGAAGAATTGATGCTTTTGAACTGTGGTGTTGGAGAAGGCTCTTGAGAGTCCCTTGGACTGCAAGGAGATCCAACCAGTCCATCCTAAAGGAGATTGGTCCTGGGTATTCATTGGAAGGACTGATGCTGAAGCTGAAACTCCAGTACTTTGGCCACCTCATGTGAAGAGTTGACTCATCGGAAAAAACCCTGATACTGGGAGGGATTGGGGGCAGGAGGAGAAGGGGATGACAGAGGATGAGTTGGCTGGATGGCATCACCAACTCAATGGACGTGCGTTTGAATGAACTCCGGGAGTTGGTGATGGACAGGGAGGCCTGGCGTGCTGTGATTCATGGGGTCGCAGAAAGTCGGACATGACTGAGTGACTGAACTGAACTGAACTGAACAGCATTCTAAGATCACTTGTCCCACAGCTAGAGGAAATGTGAGATGCTTATAGCACCTCAGTAAGGAGGTGGGTAGGAAGGAAGCATGTCACACCAGCCTGTTTGTATCTTCCACTGAAAACCAGGAGGGCTAACACCATCTGCCTCAGGGTGAGCAGGTGTTTGTAGGAAATCATCCACATTGACGGGATGACCACTTGGAAGTCCACGGTGAATGGGCGTCACTGGAGAAGTGGGCAAGAGCTTGAGCTCGGGCCTGGGACCACCAGGATTTAAACTCGGAGCCCTTCACTGTTAGCTTTATCCTCATCAGAACTCCTCTCTTCTCTGGGTCTGATTTTCCATCTACTGGGGTTAGTCAAACTCTTATCTCATCAAATTGAAACTGCCTTTACATGTGAGATTCACCAGTATTTTACATACAACAAAGAGGAAACAATAATGCTACCCGTAAAATAAGCATATCAAGTGTAAAATGCAATTACAGAAGCATTAAAGTGTTAAAAAAGGGTTTATCTTAGAATCTCTGTAGTACAGTAATACCTTACTTGCAAAGAAATTAATGAGAATTAAATAAATAAAGCTTATAGAACAGTGTCTGACATATAATACAACTCAAGAAAAAACTATTATTATTAGGATTGTCATTGCAAATAGAAGTATTTAGAGAGAGGCCTCGTTGATTTCTCTGCCTCTCTGCCAAGGCCATGAAGTCAGTTGAAGAAGAGATAAAGAGTGACTTTCAGTACAGTCCTCTTTTCTCAGAAAAATTCAGGGGTACTATTTTTCTGGCATTGCTTTGCTCTTAGAGATTTTTTTTTTTAACATTCTTTACTGAATCTAAACTATGTGTAATACAGGACATTTTTTAAGCCTATCTTAGTATCATGTTCCTAAGTGATGTCCTAATAAATTGGAGAAGGAAATGGTAACCCACTCCAGTACTCAGCTGGAGAATCCCTTGGACAGAGGAGCCTGGTGGGCTACAGTCCATGGCGGGTCGCAGAGTCGGACATGACTGAGTGACTAACACACACACACACATCAGTGAAAATCTGAATTTACAGAACCTGGACAATTAAAGTTTTAATATTATATATATTAAGCATACTTGGTTTTAATATGAATCTTATATAGTACTAATTCATATAAATATACACAGAATTTTAATTCGGGGGAGTTAATTCAGAGATCATAATTCAATGCAAAGTTCAAATTTGGAAGTATTAATTAATCCCGATAGAGCATCTTATGCAGCTGTATGTTACTGCCAAAATAATAATAAAAAAACCCTTCTGTCATGACAATGAGACATAGTCATTTAATACAATTCCCTTGCCAATGTAAGGATCATGCATAGAAAGTGGGGAATGGTATCTTAATTTTTATGCACATAAATGTTTTGTTATTGTTCGGCACATGTACTGCTCCTTCTCTGCCCTTCTGTTAAACTCTTTAGATTTTATTTTTTCTTGACTTAGTCTTAATTTCAGTGATGTAAGTCTTCTGTGAAGCCTACAGTTTTGATACATCAGAGATCCTTTCTGGATACTGAATCCAAGAAAAGTCATACACCTCTAAAGAAATACATCAAAACAAAAACTTAAAAAAAAAATTTGGTCCTTTCATCATTAGTAAGTGCTAGTTTTGTACAAAATGCATTCTAGTCTTCTAAAATCAATGTAATAAAAGTTACCCCAGTAGTATGAAAAGTAGGTTCAATGCCTGATTGTTACAAGAATAAATAAATATAAAACTAAAGGTTTACCTCAATTCCTGAAAAAATTAGATTTGGAGAATAATTCACTATGGTTCTGGTGTTATAGGCACTGTCCTTTTTATTTTTGACTGTGAGGCTAACATTGAACTTATCATTGTGGGACTTGACAAGAAGCAGGCCCTTTTCTGTGGTGGATACATCCAAGGCAAGGTCCGAGACACATTTTTCCTTGTTTCCACAATCTTTGGCAAAGGGAATCTGAAATGGTCACAGAAAAGCATTTTTTCAAAATTTAGCTAGGCATTATTGAAAATTACCTATGAACTAGCATAAAAGAAATGACATATTTCCAAAATAAGCAGATCATAAACAGAACAGATTTCACTGCAGAAATCATAAGGAATTTTTATAGTTGTTCCTATAATTTATAGGGGAAAATCGTAATTTTTACTTTTGGCTATAAATTTTTCCAGTCTTTTAAGGAATGCACAGTTTTCACAGATGTTTTTCACTGGCTTTCATCTGCCAGAACTGAACAGTTTCAAAGAAATAAGTCAAGTACTCCGTGATCCAAAGTTATGAGAGAACACTGTAACACTCAACTCTGATCATGAGATTTTCTATTTAAAAGAATCAAATACTTAAGATCATAATAGCTTTGGTCAAGCGGGTAGAAAAAGATCAAACCACCTAACTGGGCACTTTCCTTGACTCCTCTTCATTCAGCCCCTCCCCCTTATCCAACCCATCACCAAGAACCATCCACTCCACCTCTGTTCTAAATATCTTCCATACCTCCTTGCCTCTGCATTTCCACCTCTATCTCTAGCCAGCTTTTCTTACTTGCTCTCTGAACTAAAGCAACAACTCCCTGACTGGTCTTCCATACCCACTCTTGATTCCCTCCAAACATTTTCCACCTTGCAGCTGAAGTAATTCTTAAAAGAGCCCCCCCAAATCCAGTGCTATCCCCAAACCAACTAAAGCCGTCAAGAGCATTCCTCAGCTCTTTAGGAACAATTAAAGTCTGTGCAGCGGCACAAAGTCCTGGTGATCTGGCTCCTGCCTGTGCCTCCTGTCTCATCTTACATCACCTTCTGCCCTTGCTCTTCAGCTTCAGCAGCACTGGTGAGCTTACTGAGTTTCTTTTATGTCTCTGAACCTTGGCATGTATCCCTCTTCCTGGAACACTGCCCTCTCCACTCCTCTAATAGGATGGAAAAACCTTCCTGTGCTACAGGTCTCAACTGCAGTGGCCTAAGTTCCAGGAAGGGTTGGGAGGATCCCCTGGAGAAGGGAACGGCTACCCGCTCCAATATTTTGGCCTGGAGAATTCCATGGACTATACAGACCATGGGGTCACAAAGAGTCAGACACGACTGACTTTCACTTTTCACTTTCTAATCCTTGATACCTCAGTGTAGCACAAGTTCCCTTTGAGCTCTGAAGTTCTCCTCCAGGGCATGTCCTGTAATGATTACCTAATACTTGTTTCCTAGGTTAGAACTGCAAGTTCTGATGTCTGGAACATGAAAGACACTCAGTAAATATACTTGTAAGGAAGGAAGGGAAAGCAGAAGATAGGTGCAGGGGAAAATGAGTTTCCCATCCCAACTCTATTAGTGGGAGAAGGGAATGGCAACCCACTCCAGTATTCTTGTCTGGAAAACCCCATGGGCAGAGGAGCCTTGTGGGCTGCAGTCCATGGGGTCACAAAGAATCAGACACGACTGAATGGCTAACAAATTCCATCCGTGCCACATTCACAATCTCACTCTTTTGCAGTGATCAGACAGTAGACTGAACTTGGAAGCAGAAACTAGGTGAGCACAGTTTAGTCCCTTCCTGTGTCTTCTGCTGTTGGGGCAGTGGTGAGCCCACGGGGAAGGATATATCATATTTCCATTCTGCAAGTTTTACAAAGTGGGTCCCCCGGAAGGCCAGAGCTTAGTGAGCACTGCTAATGACCTATTTAGTTACCTGTGGCCTAAGCCTGGCTCTGTAGGAGGACCCCCATTATACTCAAACCATGCCCTGGAACCCAGTGTTCATGAGTAATAAAGGGGAGTTCCAGCTGGCCAACTCATGTCTTTCTTTCAATTGCTCCTAAATTCAGAAAAGATAAAAATAGGTGTCATTTGTAAGTTCCCTTAAACTCCAGCAAAAGGAAGTCAGTAGAATTGAGAAAAGTCTAGAAAAATCTAATTCCTGTTTTAAAACAATTAAAATAATTGCTTTAGGCTTGTGTGTGTGCATCTGTTTATATGTTTCAGGTTTTTTTCTCAATATATTCACAAATAGGCATTCTAAATTTTAAAAATCTGACTTACATATTCATGTACTGAATTTGGTAGAGAATCATCAAGAACAGGCCCATTTTCTGGATCGGTAAGATTAAAATCCAAAGTTATTCTCACAGAGTCCCGAAAGTCATGCTTGTCCTAGAGGTCAAAACACAGAACATGTCATTGGCATCATATTTCTTGGGCCCTGTGATGGCTTTCTTCTTTTGCCCCATGGGTCAGGCTTATTGGACCTTCTTGTGCTCCTGATCTGACATATGACCTGATCAGGCTTTTGCTTCACTAGAGAGAGACTGCCTTTCTGCCTTGACAAGGGACACTTCCGGAACACAGAGGCTTCCAACTGTAACCAGCTGACTCACATCCAGCTTCTCAGACGGGCCTGTTGGAATGATGGATAGGTTGTACTTGGCCATGTCAGGATGTACAGCTCCAAGCTACCTGCATAACAATATCATTTCTCTTGAGACTTTGAGCTAAAAAACACTGTGTAATACTTCTAGGAATATCTCTCAACTTCAAGAGAGAAACCCTTCTTTAAACTGAGTTGCATTTCTTTAATATGGTATATACCTTGAGTTGTAAGAATTTTATAATGTGACAGGATATGAAAATAATATGGACGTGATCAATATTGTCTTTACTACCATCAGTGACAGCCATCATTTATGGCATGGCCAGAATTATGAGTTTTGTACACATTAGTGAGAATTATTTCAACAATCTTCCAAGACACATAATAATTACAATCTTTATTTTACAGATAAATAAATAAATAGATAAATAAAATAAAACTTTATTTTACAGATGAATAAAACTAAGAGACTAAACCACTTTGTCAAAATTACTCAGAATGTAGGTAAGCTGGGCTACAAATTCCCTCCTGGCTGACTCCAAAACAAACGTTAAAGTATTCACCAAAATCCAGAAGTATTTTGGAAATTTTGAAACTAGTTCGTTCCTTTCAATATCAGTGCCCAGATAGAGCTAGATGCCAAATTTTTGGAGAAATATATACAACCGTGAGTAGGTTGGAGGCACTGCCAAATCTGGTTTCACACCTTTTCAAATTTTTTCCAAGTCCTAAGTCCTAAAGTTTCAATTCTGATGAAGCAAATAGGAAATCAACTCCATTTTTATTTTTCTCACCACAGACTGAATTCAATGCTGACCAAAAAAAGCTTATCTTGATATATGCCGTGAGGACTATTGGCTTGAAAATCACTGAAGAAGAATAAATGTGGCACACCAGCTTGCATATCTTCTGTCACTTTCCTGCCCCTGACTACAATATTTTCAAAATATGAAATATTCATCAAGAATAATGAAATACGTCAGAAGTGGGGGCAAATAGGCTTATTTCATTTGAAATTCCAAGATCGTGTTCAAGTCTCCAAGATCCAATCTCTATTACTAAAATCAGTGTTTTCTCAGTACATCTGTTCTGCTTTTCTTTTTCTTTAGTGCCACATACATTTTAAGAGACTCTTGCTCCACGTACAGTGATCCAATAAAATACATTTCAAATGGTTCAAACTGGCTTAGCAGCCACCTCTAGAGGTTAATAATTTGCTTTCCAAGGCTCCCTCATCCACTAAAATAGAAACAGGTAGCATAAAGCTTACAGATGATGGAAAATGCCAGATATTTTTCCTTCAGTCTAAAGACAAAGAGTGAAACACATAGTGCAACGGACAAAAACAGACCCCAGAAAGCATAAGGCCCAACAGTTCCCCCTCAGGGCATTTAACCACTTAGCCACAATTGACAGACAAGGTCTGCAAAAGTTCAGTGATGCTTTCAAGTCGAAAGAATGAGTGAATGAATGAAATGAATAAATGAATGAAATACAAGACCTCTATCAACTGGTACACCGTGCCTTTTACTGTTCCATAATATATGGATGTCTGATAACATACAGAAGGAATATGAAAGATAGTTTTATGAAATATATCTGGAAATCAGGAAATCAGATCTGTGATTTTCTAAGAAAACTGAACAAAGTTTAATTCATGATTTGTACTTTGACGTAAACATAAGATTGACTGACTTGAGATAAGGCATCTCTATTTTATTTTGATCTGGAATAAGTCAGCTATCATATATGATTTACTTGCCAACATGTAGAAGGAATGTTTAGTGCATTCTGACTCTCGAACTGTGATGTTTCTTTGAATCTTCCTCTCTTGAGTTCCAGAGAAAAAACTCCGTGATATCTGTCTTAGAGAATCTAGTGTGACACGGTATTGCATATCTATAAAAATAAAAAAAGAATAATTGGCAGACATGTTTATTTGGGGTTATTATCATATGATCCAGCTCATTAATATTACAGAAAAATCTCTAGAGCAACACTCAACACAAGTTATTCAGCATATTCACACTACTGTAGTACAATGGTATTTGCAGTCATGAAGATAATCTTGAGGAACTCTAAAGAACTCTCCAAGTTTGCAAGGCTTTTAATGTTTAATTATACTTATTTTAAAATGTATATGTATGTTTACACACACCTACCTACATACCACCTAATTTCTTGACCATGTGGGTATGTTTACTGGGTTTTCACTTAGTTTTTTTTTTTTTTAATTTAGAAATGTTAGACCCTGTTTAGAATATTGACTATGTTGTATTTCAAGAGGCAAAAATATACATTAATGATATTTTAAACTTATAAAAGATGTCATTTTTGACTATTCAAAGGATATAATAAAATAAGTTAAATAAATAAAAGTTTAATAAAATAAGCATACCACGATAAGGAAAACAAGTTAGGCCTTACACCTTATATGAAGGCAGCAATCTTTCTTATTTCCTTGCTTAATTACTATATAAAAATAAGACAAATAATGTTGCATATAATAATGTAAGTCATTATTTTACATTCCTATACCTCATTTATCTTCCAGTCAGAGGTCTATTGCAGATCATAAGTAGGCACATGTAGTGCAAGCTAAGAAAAATAGATTTTAAGGACTAATCGTTTTTCTCATTCTACTTATATTTGGTTTGCAGACTAAACTACTATTGGGCAGCCAATGATCGCCACAGTTTTGGCTCCAACATGTTTTAGTATCATTAAAAACTGCTTTAGGAATTGTAGAATATAGGCAAAAAGGGGATACCCAGGCTGATGTAATGTGCCTGAGAACACACATAGGATCTGTTTGACCCTAAAAAACAAGGGTCACCTTCTGATTTGGGGCAGAGATCTCAGGAAGGTGGGGGCATTCAGGTCCTTTGTAATACCAGTCTTACTGAAGAGAGCCCAGTCTTCAACTCTGCCTTAGAACTGGTGTCTCTCTCTCTTTCTCTGGCACTTGATTGTTCAGAGTAAATAAGAGAGCCAGAGGAGAAATACGGAATCCAACTATGGAAGGTAACCAAATATAAGTACGTAGTTTCTGCTCCAGAATTTACAGGTTCCATAACCCATTCCTTCTACATTAGAATTTTTGTCAAGGTTCAGTATGTCACAGAGGCAAATGTGATGCCGGATTCCTATCATTGAGGGAAATACACTATCTTACTGGATTCATCCTGTGGGAGCAAACAGAATACACTGACCTCCTGCTCCAAAGTACTTCTGTATGTATGTCACTTACCAGCTTCATAAACCACGTCTTCTTTGGACTTCAATTTCACATTGAAACACACCGTGGCATTTATACACACCGTTTCCTTTCCCTCCACACGGCAGTTTTTCTTTTGAATATTCACTTTATTGGGTTCAAAGTTCATGGTCACTTTAACAACAGCCACATCTCGAGACCTGCAAACGCATAAGCCATGGGGGATCACTATTTATTTTTACATTTAATGCATGCCATCCTTTTGGGTGTGCCAAGTGACTCGATGGACGTGAGTCTGAGTGAACTCCGGGAGTTGGTGCTGAACAGGGAGGCCTGGCGTGCTGCGATCCATGGGGTCGCAAAGAGTCAGACACGACTGAGCGACTGAACTGAACTGAACTGAACTGAAGTGAGTGATCCGAGATGATGATTCTTTGTATGCAGCATGGGTTCTCAGGATGCCTTTCTCTCATGAAGCTTTGATACAGAAGAGATTGTATCTGACATTCTGAAGACACCCTGGTTATTCTGCAACCATGTTAGGCATTGGGTTCTGAAGGGGGGCAGAACATGTCACCCTAAAATATGACTATAGGAGTTCAGGACACTCTACCGCAAAGCATGCCACTTCGGTATACTGATCGTTTGAACTGCAGGCACTTAAAATACAAGAAATGCTGAGAGGCTGTCTCAGAACTCCAATTAACTGCCTAAAGATGCATCCTCTAAAGAGAACTCAGTTGTCATAAATCCTTTCCCAGGAGTTTCATCAACCAGAGAAGACTGACTTGTCACAGGAGAGGAGGCTGGAGTGGACACCACACCTGGACAAACTTTGTTACAAACTGTTTTACTCCCATCTGTTCTTTTAAGGGCCTATTCATCTTTCCTAAAAATCATCCACTTTCCCTAAGAGGCCTACATCTCCCTTTCCTTTCCCTATTAAGATAATTTTTAAGTGTGAATTCTAAACTTTCTCAGAGAGTCATTCACTATCTCCCATGTATACATGACGTATATGTGTTCTAATAAACTTCTGGGTATTTTCTGGTTTTTGTTTGTTTTAGGTTTTTCTGTTAATCTGTCTTTTATTACAGAAGTCTCAGCCAGGAAATCAGAAAGGTGCAAGGAAAATTAATTTTTGTTCCCTACAATTGATAGGCCAAGGAACTATAATTGCCTATGAGAGAAAAGAGATGAAATCAAGTGGCCAGGTGCAACCTCAGAGCCAAAACCATATTTTCAGCACCTTCGAGTTTGTTCTCAACTTGGGAAGAGTCCAGAGGACGCCTGGACAACTTTGTTGCACTCTAACAACTTGTCTGTTCTTCTTGTAGGGTCAGCCCTGCTCCTGTTTCTGGGAAAGAGAAGCAGAACAGCGCGAGAAGAACTGTGCTATTCATTCTTATACACGTGCTATTTATTATTCACTTACATTTTAAATTAACTTTCATAACAAGACATATTATTTTCCTGTTTTATATATAACCAAGACTTTGAGAGATTATTTTGTCAGAAGCTGTCCAGGGATTTAAACTAGGATTTAAACCCAGTCTAATTCCAATGTCTGGTGATTTCCACTAATCCAAATTGAGAGCACAGTAATCCAAAATTAGGCAAAGAGAGTATATGGAGCCTGAGGTCAATGCCTTAGAATGAAGCCAGGATTACTGTTAAATACCTTTATCTGGCTTTTGCTTTGCAATCAGACTGGCTCTTAGAATCTGCCTGCCAATGCAGGAGATGTAGGTTCAATCCCTGGTCGGTAAGATGCCCTGGAGAAGGGAATGGCAACCCACTCCAGTATTCTTGCCAGGAGAATCCCAGACAGAACAGCCTGGTGAGCTACAGTCCATGGGTTGCAAAAGAGTCAGACATGACTTAGAGACTAAACAACCACAATGATCTTGTGAATACATAGGACTCTGCTTATGTTTTTGCATTTAAAAAATTATATATTTTTTCTCTTAAAACAATTTACCCATAGAAAATATGAAAATATAATAAAAGAAACAAAAAAAACCCAAAACAACTGTAATTCTATCACCCAGCACTAATCACTATTCATATATACATATATATATATATATATATATATATATATATATAGAGAGAGAGAGAGAGAGAGAGAGAAGAGAGAGAGACACACACACACACATATGCATATATAAACACTGGCCCAAATACATATATAAGCATACCTGTTTAAAAATATTACAAGCAACTTTCCAACACTTTTGTTTTTATGAGAACATTATGAGAGTCACAGGGACAGAGGAGCCTGGTGGGCTGCCGTCCATGGCGTCACACAGAGTCAGACATGACTGATGTGACTTAGCAGCAGCAGCAGCATACTATTCCAACAAATACATGAACCATAATCTATTTATTCAGACTTCTCTTATTGGATATGTATCTTAACTCCTTAAAAAAAATCTAAAACCTATAGCACTATGATTATTCTAAAGATCATACATCTCTAATCATAGATTTTATCTTTAAAAAATTTTCAATTCAGTTCAGTTTCTCAGTCATGTCTGACTCTCTGCGACCCCATAGACTGCAGCATGCCAGGCCTCTCTATCCATCACCAACTCCTGGAGCTTGCTCAAACTCATGTCCATCGAGTCGGTGATGCCATCCAACCATCTCATCCTCTGTCTTCCCTTTCTCCTCCCGCCTTCAGTCTTTCCCAGCCTCAGGGTCTTTTCAAATGAGTCAGTTCTTCCCATCAGGTGGCCAAAGTATCAGAGTTTCAGCTTTGGGCATCAGTCCTTCCAATGAACACCCAGGACTGATTTCCTTTAGGATGAACTGGTTTTTCCTCCTAGCAGTCCAAGGGACTCTCAAGAATCTTTTCCAACACCACAGTTCAAAAGCATCAATTCTTCGGTGCTCAGCTTTCTTTACAGTCCAACTCTCACATCCATACATGACTATTGGAAAAGCCATAGCTTTGACTAGATGGACCTTTGTTGGCAAAGCAATGTCTCTGCTTTTTTAATATGCTGTCTAGGTTGGTCATAGCTTTTCTTCCAAGGAGCGAGCATCTTTTAGTTTCATGGTTGCAGTCACCATCTGCAGTGATTTTGGAGCCCCCCCAAATAAAGTCTCTCACTGTTTCCATTGTTTCCCCATCTGTTTTGCCATGAAGGGATGGGACCAGATGCCATGATCTTAGTTTTCTGAATGTTGAGTTTTAAGCCAACTTTTTACTCTCTTCTTTCACTTTCATCAAAAGGCTCTTTAGTTCTTCTTCACTTTCTGCCAGAAGGGTGGTTTCATCTGTATATCTGTGGTTATTGATATTTCTCCCTGCAGTCTTGATTCCAGCTTGTGCTTCATCCAGTCTGGCATTTTGCCTGATGTACTCTGCATCAATAAGCAGGGTGAGAATATAGAGCCTTGATATACTCCTTTCCTGATTTGGAATCAGTCTATTGGTCCATGTCCAGTTCTAACTGTTACTTCTTGACCTGTATACAGATTTCTCAAGAGGCAGGTCAGATGGTCTGGTATTCCCATCTCTTGAAGAATTTTTCATACAGTTGTGGAAACACAACTGTTTGTTGTGATCCACACAATCAAAGGCTTTGGCGAAGTCAATAAAGCAGTAGATGTTTTACTGGAACTCTCTTGCTTTTTCAGTGATCCAATGGATGTTGGCAATTTGATCTCTCCTTAGTCTGCCTTTTCTAAATCCAGCTTGAACATCTGGAAGTTCACGGTTTGCATACTTTTGAAGCCTGGCTTAGAGAATTTTGAGCATTACTTTACTAGCGTGTGAGATGAGTGCAATTGTGCAGTAGTTTGAACATTCTTTGGCATTGCTTTTCTTTGGGATTGGAGTAAAAACTGACCTTTTCCAGTCCTGTGGCCACTGCTGAGTTTTCTGAATTTGCTGGCATATTGAGTGCAGCACTTTCATAGCATCATCTTTTAGGATGTGAAATAGCTCAGCTGGAATTCCATCACTTCCACTAGCTTTGTTCATAGTGATGCTTTCTAAAGCCCACTTGACTTCGCATTCCAGGATGTCTGACTCTAGGTGAGCAATCAAACCTTCATGGTTATCTGGGTCATTAAGATCAATTTTGTATGGTTCTTCTGTGTATTCTTGCCACCTCTTCTTAATATCTTCTGCTTCTGTTAGGTCCATACCATTTCTGTCCTTTATCAAGCCCATCTTTGCATGAAATGTTCCTTTGGTATCTCTAATTTTCTTGAAGAGATCTCTAGTCTTTCCCATTCTGTTCTTTTCTTCTATATCTTTGCACTGATCACTGAAGAAGGCTTTCTTATCTCTCCTTGCTATTCTTCTTGCTATTCTTTGGAACTCTGCATTCAGATGCTTATATCTTTCCTTTTCTCCTTTACCTTTAGCTTCTCTTCTTTTTCTCAGCAACTTATAAGGCCTCCTCAGACAATCATTTTGCCTTTTTGCATTTTTTTTTCCTTGGGGATGGTCTTGATCACTGCCTCCCGTACAGTGTCAGGAACCTCTGTCCATAGTTCTTTAGGCACTCTGCCTATCAGATTTAATCCCTGTCACTTCCACTCTATAATTGTAAGGGATTTGATTTAGGATCATACCTGAATGGTCTCATGGTTTTCCCTACTTTCTTCAATTTAAGTCTGAATTTTGCAATAAGGGGGTAAAATTAAAAAAAAAAAAAAAGAACTTTTTAAGGCTTTTTAACACTTTAGTGACAAAGGCCTGCTAATGGGTTTTAACCAGTGTACCCTCTCACCAGCAATGAATGAGTGAATGAGAGTGTATAGTTTGGATCCTTCAGGTATATATTCGCCTTGACCTCTCCCTACCCCACACCTCCACTCTGCTCCACACAGATCTTTATAGAATATATAGCTCAGTCTAGCCCACAGGATTGCACTCTCCTGGACATCCCTGACTGCTGAGTGGGCCTCTGTTTATCGCCTGCCAGCTGTATCCTCTCTGAGTTCCCTCTTCAGCACTGCAAATCTTGGTCTTCGTGTTTTATTATGCTGGTTTGGTCCATTTTGCTAGGTGATGTCAGGAACCTAACTCTGATATTCTGGCTCATCAATGATAAAGGCTTGACTAGGGGGCAGGAGAGGCCAGAAACAAGTTTTCAGGGCTTTGAAAGTAGCCCTTAACACAAATTGGAGAATAAAAATTGCCCTTAAAACATGTGTATATTTTTTAACACAAGGAGGTGAATACAATAAATATTTGTGGGTAAAGATTATCCTAATGAATTAATCCAGAATTAGCAGTTCAAACAAAAACTAAATATATTTGTTGTTCCTGAAACTGGTGACTTCTGGTTTGGAGCCTTGATTTTCAGTGGTCTTCCCCAAAAGTCACAGATCATGCTGCCTGGCATTCTCCTTTCCTGCTGCTGCATGGTTAAAAGTTTTTAAAAAGCATAATAGTTCCTCTCGGTGTAGTTTAGTGCACAACTTTTATCTGACCATTAGTTCTTAAGGATTATCTTAAATTATGACAAAGTCACATTTTTCAAATCTCTATCTTCACCTCTTTCATAATTTTCTTTACTATCCTTCTACATAAAGTTTGAAAAAAGACCATCTGAATCATACTAAACTAATGATTAATTTGAAAGAGTCAACATATGGACTTTCCATCAAGGCATAGTTGAAAATATTTTTTAATTTATTAAATCCTTTTCTATGTTTTAACAAAGTTTGTGACATTTTTAAAAATTGTCACACAAATTTCTTATGAGTTTATTGATATTTTATTTACATTTTTTTGAAATAATCACATTAAAAAAATAGAACACTTTTGAAATTGTCTTTTAACTAGTTAAAGCTAGTTATGAATGCCATTAATTAATAACTTATTTTATTAATAAGCTAGTTAATTAATTAAATGGCATTAGTAAACATATCTGACTATTGATGAGGATGTTACAATTAACTGAAATTAATTTGGGGATGCAGGCATTTTAAAGACTGAGAGAAGACACTATTGTAGATGCTTTTACACTTGACCAACAATATAGTCAGTCAGTGATGCACAAACGTCTAGTTCTATGCACTATGTAAATGAATGAAGAGTCAGTTATCCCTAAAAGCTTATAAGTAAATTTAGGGGAACTTTCTTGTTTATATACATCCTGTATGAGGCCCTCTTTCTTCCTACCCCCTCCTCTAAGCAGAATGACAATCACATAATAGATAACCCACATTAAGAGTTGATTCTACTTGTTTTTTTAATACAGGTGCTTTATTTTTAAGATTTATCAGTTTCTCAGATTTCCAAACTGCATATTTTTTTCCGAATATGGGAGCATAAAAATAAATGGACATTTTGTATACAAACTCTGATCATACTCTGAGATCTGGTTATTTAGTCACTAAGTCGTGTCCCACTCTTGTGGCTCCATGGACTGTAGGCTGCCAGGCTCCTCTGTCCATGGGACTTTCCAGGCAAGATTACTGGAGTTGCTATTTCCTTCTCCAGGGCATCTTCCTGACCTATCTGTAAGATATTATCAGATTAACTGGATGTTATTAAAATACATGCCTGCCAATGTAGGAGATATAAGAGACTGGGGTTCAATCCCTGGGTCAGGAATATCCCTTGGAAGAGGGCATGGCAATCCTCTCCAGTATTCTTGCCTGGAGAGTCCCATGGACAGAGTAGCCTGGTGGGCTACGGTCCGTAGGGTCGCAGAGTCTGAAGTTGCAAAGACACAACTGGAGCGACTTAGCACACACGCCCTCAGGCAAGGACTCAGTAATGTGTCATGTTAATTTGTGGATGTTGTGGATCAGATTAATTGGATGTTATTAAAATACATACCAGAAGAGGGCAGCACCACCAAGGCCCCCAATAGTGACATCAGTCAGACCGTCACCATTTAAATCCATTTCTCCGTGAATAGACTGGCCAAAAAATTTCAGTGTCTCGCCATCTCCCCCTGATGGAATACGCTGTGAAAATACCAACAGAGAGTTTTTAATGTCAGAAGAGTCTCTTGAAAAACCATTCCAAATAAATCTGAGAACTTGGATTGGTTGACAAAAAATTAAAATGAGAGATCTTTTGGAAACCTGCCCAAGAGGCCCCTCATGTGGCGACAAGAGGACTTACTCAGATGTTCCCAAAGGATATTCTTTTTATAGTGCAGACAAAATCATTTCAGGGTTATTGACACCAGAGAGAGGGAAAAATATTATATAACGTCATTTTGTCTAACCCTCAAGGAAAACATTATGAGTAATTGGCTCTGCTTTCTAGTTTCTGTTCAATTCCATTACACAGAGATATTTAAAGGTACTGGAAACACATCATACAAGCAAGAGAGGGAATGGAAAATTATCCTAGGGTCAATTTGGAGTTCACTGAACTTTGAGGTTGGGTATAAATAATACATTCTATCAAATATATTTTTCAATATGTGATCTTTACTGTCTGTCAAAAATGGTACTGAAAGTCAAGAGCACAATAGATTCTATTGCGTTCACATGTATCCAGTGTTGGGAAGCACGAATGAACAGGGAGTTCTCATGCACATTACCATACATAATATGTTTGGCATTTGCACTTCCTAACTTAGCTCAGGTTCAAGCTGATAGCATTTTAACAGAGCCTGGTGGCAGAGTCCGGACCGACAAACTCTCCCTAAACTTGGAGTCTCCTTATCCTATCTTCCACTTAACTGTCATAAAATTTAAGAAGCCAAATAAGGCAAAGCAAATGAAAACATTTTTCAAGCCTAAAGGTTGTGGTTCATTGTAAATTGTTTCCTTATATTTTTCAGCAGAGAAATCCGGAGTTATTGACCCCATCGCTTCTGGAGGGCTTGACTCAGTTTGGTTCTGGATCATTCCATACACAAGCAGCACCTCTAGTTACCACAGAAATGAATGAGCACATTTCTCACCTATTCTTGGGAAAGCATTCTGCCAATAATTAAACAAACTCAACTCTAATATTCTTTATTGTTTTTGTTGCTTAAAGCTGCATCTTGATTTATCATCATTTTACAAAATAATTGCTTAAGATAATCTAGTCTACTTATTAATGATTTTAAAATCCTTATTTTTATATTGCAAATGCCACTCCATTAAGTTTGAGGTATTGAACCGGAATGAATAATGTGAAGAACACAAGAAAGAAACTCCTTCTTCCAGTACCTGATTCCATCACATTCCAATAGTTAATATTGCCTGTTTCCAGTTATGAAGTACCATGAAGATTTTTAACAGAAGCAAATCACTTATTAAACAGATCGGAGTGTTGTTAGTGAAAATATACTACTGAAATATGCCCTTTATTTTGTTTTTCACAATTAATGCCATTATGACAATGAAATATTAAGGACAACATCACAAGACATGAATAGATTTTGAGAATTCTATTGACTATGGAGCCAAAGAACATTTACAAAATAAAAAGAAATAATTTTTGTTCTGTTTTTCTTTTCATAACTTAGAAAAGTAGAGAATTCTATTTTATTCATAAGTAGTTGTTCAATGTCCAATTAACTATGGTTACTTAAAAACAGACAATTACATTAGAAGAATCTCTTTAAATTCTTTTACTTTTGTAATACACAAAACACTTCTGTAAATGGACATCTTTCTCATGTAGGAAAAAGTTCTAATTTATATATTAGGCTCTAATTTATAGAGTCATTAGCTGACAATAAATTTAAATCAAGAACAACAGAAATCCCCTGCAGGTTAAACTTAATTATTCAGATTGTTTTCCAAGAGGGATTACTTGGTAGAAAATTATAAACCTTCAGAAGTCCAAATTTATTTTTATGAAAATATACCAATTTAATTCATAAATATAAACTTAATGTGATTTTATTATAAAAACATGGGTACTGAATATAAAAACAATTTCTTCTCCTTTATTGGCTAAATCATATAATTACTGTTCTCTCACTCAGAAAGTGGTACCCTCTGTTTAGAATCAGACACACTGTAGTTGGTAAATAGCATCGTTAAAAAGTGCTCTTTTGTTTTGTGTTTTTACCATTTCAAAAGATCAAGTCAATTGTAAAGCAATTATCCTTCAATTAAAAAAAAAGATTAAGTCATGAAGACAAGGCATATGACAACAGAAAAGAAAAACTAGACAAAACAATAAAATATTCAATACAAGTAATTTTACTATGAAGAAAACTTAGAAATCTAGTTTCCCAAGAGCCAGAAGAAAAAAATTGTTCGTGAAGCAAGACAGGTGATGCCTGGTATTGAACCCATTTATCAATTAAGGGCAAGAATCACAGGATTAAAAATACATGAATAATATAATAAACCAATGCTTTCTCAATGACTAATAAAATTTTAAAAACCCCATACATTGCTACTGACTGTATGACTATATACTATTACTATATTTTGGTAACATCCATGCCTGTTACACTAAAATAATAAATAAATGAAGGAATCTGTAGGTTTCACTTCTTACTTGTGCATACTCTTCCCTTATAGTCTTGCCACTTCCGTGATAAATGTACACAGCTCCTCCGTGATCATCTTCCAAGGGCGCTCCAATCACGATGTCATTAAATCCATCAAGATTGAGATCTTTCACAGCAGCAATAGCTGTTCCAAAACGAGCCCCACAAGGCTCGTTTTTGTTTTCCTTTGTGCATGAGTTGTGCTTCAGAGATGAACAACAAGTCTGCTTAATGGGTTCCAGGCTCATTTGATATTCAAACCTTGTCTGGAAGAAAGATAAACAGAATCCTTATGGATTTCTGTCATAACGACAGCAGAGCAAAGTTTTAAAGTATGTATTAAACCAGTGCTATTAAAAACCATTTGTACCTGAAGGGTAAAGTTTGCAAAATTTCTTAAGACGTGTGTCTATCTGAGAGCAAAATTAGAAATTTCCACGAACAGATTGTAGGAGTGTAGGCAAGGATGTACTGAGGATTTTAATGGAGTCTCTTTTTAATGTAATCAAATGAGTGTAGAATTCATCAGCAACTTTTTAAAGCTGAAGAGCTGAATTTTTAAATTCTCAATTTGTGTCACTATCCTTTCTTTATCCATTATTGTGTTTTTCGGAAAAGTCTCTCTATATTCTTCCCTATAAAGGACAGAAATGATGACTAGGAACACAGTTTCTTGGGAAAAAGGGAAAAACAGTACAGGACCAAAAAATGTTGACAGGAGGAATAAAAAAGATGATAGGGAGAAAGATACATAATTTATGATTTAAAATAATTAAATGGGAAAGACTAAAAATTTAACAAGCTAAATAGATATATCCCAACTCTGCTGTACACAGCAAAAATTCTTCTTATGAAGAAGTCAAGAATTATTTCACTTAGCAAATGATGTCTGAAGCTAGGATAAGAAAAACAAAAATCTCACTGCAGCTGAGTGAAGTATTCCAAAGACCACAGCAGTTTGCTCAGTGTTTGGTATGACTGCCATAACATTCTCTACTTCTCTGCAGTCTTTCCTCACTCCTCCCTTTACACACACACATGTGTGTGCATACACACTCACACAGAGCTTGAACTGTTAATGTGACCCACTCCTAGACCAGAGCTCACAAATAATTGCCCCGCGAATTTAACAATTTAGTGAAATTTATTTACCTTTATTCTATATACTCTTCATAAAGTTCACATTTATAAGCAGAAAATATCTAACCGTTTGAGTTATTTTGCTACAATTCTAAATGTTCATTTAGAGGCTGAGGGGTTAGTCAGGTAGATTGGCCCCGAAAGCTTCTTTGTTCCTTTTGCCAGAGTGAGTGAAAAATTAGAACATTATTAACTGAAATTTTAAGAAACAAAGAAAGAGATTTTCCTGAATTTCTACCAAAGTAACCGTTACCTGATTCAGAGCGTAGACATACACTTTTCCTTGTTCTTCCTTTTCTCTTCCCATGAACATGGGAGCCCCGACTAGAAGAATGTCAGTATTAGAATCTTTATCAATGTCAACTGTCGTTAAGACACTTCCAAAGTAGGAACCAATCTAGGACACAGGACAAAACAGGACAAAACAGTCTGATAAACATCAGAACCTCTCAAGGAAACGAAAACCCTGCATTTCTCTTAAACCAATCGAGAAGAGTATCTGGGATTCAGACGACAAAGGAAATGAAATGTAGAAACTGATGCTCCCTGAGAGCTCTTTATTGGTTCTGCATGAAGTTAATGAATATGAGTCAGTTCCATCCAGGAGGATGAGCTGCTGTCATATTAGAGTCTGTAGCTTGAGAATAAGAGTAAGGATTTTCTTTGGATTTTTACCCTAACTTCTCTTCTGCACAAATTAGAAAAGACGAGTAAGAATACAACAATTTTTAAAAATGAACAATACAGGGCATTTCCCAGTGGCTTCAGTACATGCTTAAATACAGTAAGATGAAAATATAAACTGAAATACAGCACAAGGAATTGAATTATCTTGGAACATTGAGGCAGCATATTTTACCTTAGAATCTTAGAAGACTGTCATTATATGTTCTCTTTAATGACAGGAATGAGTTTTAGGGAAATCCAGGGTACTTGTGCTTCACTAAGTGCAATAACTTTCCCAAATATTGACCTGTGTTTGAGATTTGATGTTCTTATAATTTTCTATTTGAAACTTCCTGTCTTGGCCTCCATGATGTTACTTTTGCTCTCCCGGTTCTACCACTATATCATAGATCACCCTTTCATTTTGATGACTCCTTTCTCTCCTTCCATCCCCTAGATTGTGATCTCGCCTAAGTTCAGACCTGCAACTATTCTATTCCCTTAGATAATTAATCCTTCCTTAACAATCCCCACTATCTTAACTGGCAAATTTCACTCCATCCTCTGCAAGACCCCCAGTACTACATTTTTACACATTGCTAGACATTTAGACAGTTGCTAGACACTGATTTTTTGAATGTCCTTTTCTCACAGGCTTATGAAGGGTTTAAAAAGTTTTTGCTTTTTAGATTAAATTAATTACAAATATAACTAAAATTTTTTAAGATCTGACAATATTGGCCCTTCATTCTTACATGGCAATAGCCATCCAGAGTTGAGCAGGGGCTAAGCCACAAGCTGCCCAGGACTTGGCTCCAACTTCCTGTTGTCTTCTGCCCAGCAGCTTTTTCATTGGCTCTACCTCCCTGCCACTTGCAACCATTTGAATTTGTGCTCACTGTTATAGAAAACATGTCTAAAACCAAATACCACTAAAACAAAAAGAATTAAGTTGCTTGAGTTGCTGACACTTTAATCATGGTCCCTTCTTTCTCCCAGACTTGAAACTCAAATTTTTCATGATTTATATAATTTGTGATACTCTCCTTAAATGCTCATAAGTTGTTTTTTTTTTTTTTTTTACAAATTTTTCATTTCCTGTCTTTTAGACAATTAATAGAGTGATAACAGATCTAAGGAGCTTCCCTGGTAGCTTAGTGGTAAAGAATCTGCCCGCAATGCAGAAGGTGCAGGAGATGTGGGTTTGATCACTGGGTCAGGAATATTCCCTGGAGAAGGAAAGAATACACTCCAGTATTTTTGCCTGGGAAATCCCATGGACAGCGGAGAGTGACTGCCTATAGTCCATGGGATCACAAAGAGTTGCACACAACTGAGCAACTGAGCATGAAGTACACAACAGACCTCAGATGTCATCCAAATGATTTATTTTACAATCTTGTCAATTCTTCCTTATTCATGTCTGCCACATCCCTTCCTTTTCCACTTTTATTGTTGATCTATCATTTCAAGTTCTTTTCACCTCATCCTTGACCTCCAACAAGAGCCTTGTTTTTATTGTTGATGCATTTTCTGATTATGGGCAAAGGGCTAATAACACCCTCTCACCTGCTAAATGAGAATGTGACCTTTGGCTTACTCTAACTGTGTAATATGATGAGAGAAGGATTTCAACTACAACACTTAGCCACACTGAGTATGGTGACAAAACCTCTGATTGGGACGTTGCATTTAGGCCGGGGGGAATGATAAATACTTAATGGAAACAATAGATTTTGGGCTTCCTAGAAAGCAGTGACTCTTGAAACTTCAAGCCCTTAACAAGACCCAGGGAAGCTATGTCTGTGGTGCTACTAGAAAAGATCTTGCCTCCTGTAGGGCTTTAAAACCAGGGCGGCAACTGCACCGGCTTGAAGCATCTGTCTCTTGGCAGCTCAGCTGAGCCATTTGCTGGGTGCCTGTCAGGGTTCCTGCAGGAGAGGGAGGCTGGCACTGCCCTGCCCTTCTGAGTATTTCGTGTGTGTGTTGGGGGGGCAGGTAAACTAAAGAGTGGGACTATTTAGTGAAGCCCAAGAATGCTTCCATCCCATGAGGAATGTAGAATAAAACTAATACAATCTCATTCTAGAATACTTGGAAAATGCAGAAAACTATGAAAAAAGGAATAAAAATTACTTAAATTGTCACATTTAATAATAACCAACAATAGCATAGATGTTTCATTCAATTAAAAATATTTATATATAGTTATATTGCATATATAGTTTTTCTTAAATTACTTTTAATATTCAATATTATCAAAAGAGAATTCTCTGATTTTATGTGTTACAAATTATTTCCATCACCTCCAGGAGAAAATCTGAATTCTTTACTCCAACACTCAAAACCTCACAATTGGGACCTACTTTTTTTAACTGGCTCTTTCTGCCTATCTACATTGTCTTTCCTCTCGACTAGCCCACAGTTTATCTCCTAGGAAGACTTTCTGTACCAATCCTAGCTTATGGCTCTTTCCATCTTCTGAATTTACTATCTGTAGCACTGGCACTTCCATACTTCTTACGGTCTGAGATTCCTTTTGCATTTATTTATACGTCTGTATCTACATCAGTATCTATTTTTCTTACCTCTATCTCCATCCAGCTGAAATTTTCCTGATGCCAAAGATGCAGATAAGTTTACATACCTCCAAGAAACCTAACATGAGACCCTACATACCGTGGATGTTGAATATGGGTGTGCCGTATTTTAAAAAGTTTAGGACAATAGGTAATTCAATTTACACAGGAAGAATATGAATGGATTAATTTAAAACGACAAGTTTGACGCTTACCTGTTCTCCATTGAGTGTCTGGAGAATCCTGATGTCTCTGCCCTCCATTCTATAGATGACAACCTGGCCTGTATGATTGTACCGTGGCTGTCCAGCAATGTAGAGCACATCTCCAGGAATAGTGGCAGAGCTTACTGTGTAACCTAACAAAAGAGAGATGCCACATATACTTGCTGGCCCCTTAGAGTCTGCATGGAATAAATTAAGATCTATTTTAAATAGCTGGGAGAATCATTTTTATATGTTTATATGGACATCTTTTTTTTTTTTTTGAAAATAAATGTTTTCCGTAATGCAGGTAAATTTGTGTTGGTTACAGCTTTTAGTTTGTTCCCTGATTATCTACCACAGTTGCTTCATTCTGAAATGTATTTTCCTCTAAACCTTAGATTTTCACTGTTAAAAGGTACAAATGATATAACAACGACAGAAAAACACACATATATACACGCATATATACAACTCTTGTAATCTCAATCTACTCTTTGGTAATAAACCAACTGTATTTCATTTGGATGCATGTGTTTATGCTATAGAAATTGATAATTTTATACAGCTGGAATCATAGTAAATGTAAACCTTTTCTGTATAATTGTCTAGGTTTTTAACTGTAATTTTAAGTGGCTGAAGCTTATTTACCCGAATTAAAGTGTAAATGCATTGTGTTTATACCTCAGGACCATTTCCTGATGAATGGTGGAATTTACGTGGTTTTACTTTTTTGGCGTAACACTTAAGTCTGCAAAGACATCTTTGAGCACTTACTTTTTTTCTTTCTTTAGGACTTTTTTGATGACAAATTTCAAGGAATAGATTACCAGATCAAAATTTTAATGTTTCTTATAACATCTGGCAAATTGTTTCCAGAATATTTGTACTAATTCATTCCATGAACGGCCATTGGAGAGGGTAGTTTCACCAAAATTTCACAAACATTAGGTATTTAACTATTATTTAAAATTGTGGACGCTCTAATGAATGTTAAACAATATACCTTGCCATGATTTTAATTTTCATTTGTTTGATTAAAAGTGAGCTTGAATAACTATTTCTCATGTTTAACCATTCCTCTTTTTAATTGAGCTTTCATGCCCTTTAAAATTTTAAAGTCTTTAAAACTGATTATTATTAATTTTGAATGAAGAATTAGATTTATTATTTGTATGTCTAGAGAACAGAGCTAAACAAACAGATTAAAATTACCACGTGCAGATTTCAACTCTACTGAAGGAAGAAAAGTTCTAATAACCTGTGCTGGCCACCACTGGGGTAGAAGGCTGATTATTTTTCCAAATGCTACAGAATAGCATTCCTTACTGAGAAAAAGATTATATTGATAATTTACTTACCAAGTATTTTACCATAAGATAATAGTTTCACTTTCTTCCAGAACTTTAAGAGAGAAACAGAGGTTTTGTGCTCAAATATATTTATTTTTACAAATGCTGCTGCTGCTGCTAAGTCGCTTCAGTCATGTCTGCCTCTGTGCGACCCCATAGACGGCCGCCCACCAGGCTTCCCTGTCCCTGGGATTCTCCAGGCAAGAACACTGGAGTGGGTTGCCATTTCCTTCTCCAATGCATGAAAGGAAAAGTGAAAGTGAAGCCGCTCAGTCGTGTCTGACTCTTAGCGACTCCATGGACTGCAGCCTACCAGGCTCCTCCGTCCATGGGATTTTCCAGGCGAGAGTATGCTAGTGGAACACAATTCCTCAACCATATTTTCTTTTGTAAATACTTTTCTTACAATTTCATTGCTTCATCTTAGAGCTTTTTTTAAAAAAATTACTATACATAATAGACTGTAAAATATTCTTTTTCAGACACGTAATGTGTTATATTTTTGTTACTAACCACAATATTGCTTAGAAAATAAAAACTTTAGGGTAATGTTTATATAAAAATAAATGGAAAAGAAGAATGTACAAAACAAAGGTTATTTTATTTCATGCAGTTCTATTAGAAATATTAAGAAGCGAGTGGGGCGAAAGTGTTAGTACACATGGATTTTTTTTTTTTTTTTTTTTTGCAATTTCAGAGCTATGAATACAAACTGGTAAAACAGCCTTTAAAAAATAAGTTGAAAAAAAAAATAAGTTGAAAATTATGTTTGAGGCTGGAGTTGTGTTATTATCTAGTTGACTTTGATGATGCACACTTGATAACTAAACTATTAGCTGAACCCCTTTACAGGGACAGTAACAACCCAGGCAGATATTCCTGGCTGAAGCTTGGGCGTCTAAAAACAATAACAAGAGAGCAAGAAGGAGGACTCGGTAAAGTCTAATTTTAATGCAAGGAAAATCATTACAAAGATTTAAAAGTTTATACCACTTTCTGAAAAGAAAGGCACAGAACTGAAGAGAAAGGAAAATTGATGACATAGCTCTGTGTGTGGATTTATGAAGAGTAAATCCTGTCAGCTCTCATGGTTCACTTGGGAAAAGTGCTAGAATCAGGTGAGGTAATGGGAAACACAGGATCTGTCTTGATTTCATATGTTTGCCTCACGTTTTTACCTTTCCTTTTGAATCAGTCTGGTGTGATTAGAAATCAGCAAACTGTGGGTCAGGGAGGCAGGGAACAGGATCTTGCCTGTATCCTCACCGGCAGGGCCACTGGCTCAGTGCATATTGGCAAAAGGCAGTTGCTAGGCTACAGGAAGATGGGTGCATAACTGTCCTGAGGGAGGATCCATGGCTGGTTCCCGCTGCTTTCTGATCATTATTGGTTACTGTAGATTTTTTAATAGACTGTCTTACTTACCTTCCTTCAGAATTTTCATAGTCTAACAACTTTCAATTCACACAGATTGGAAGAACACATTCAAACTCTCCTTAATGTGTAACCCACACAAGGAAACATTTTGAAACCTTAATTTTAGATTTAGAATGATATTTGGGGGAAAAGGCATTTTTCTCCCTTGATCTCTTTCTGAGTGCTTTTCCATTTTGAAAGAAATCTTACATATATTAGACTTTATATCAGCAAAATATCTAAAGCACTAAACTGTGACTAAGCTAATACAAAGATTAAAAAAAAAATCTTCAAAACAAACAAAGAAATCATCTTATCACACTGTCAACAGTATACCACCAAATTTCCTTTTCTGGACAGAGAGGTGCCATATATTATAAATATATGGTCAGGAGTGAAGGTTCTCAATTTTCTTTGCTTGCAGCAGTATCTTTCAGTCTTGAATTCTCTAAGTCTGCCTTAAGCAAACCATTAACCCAAGGTTTTTGAGAATAATAGATTTAGAGTTCTTTAAGGTTTTTTGTTTTTAAAGAATTTACTCATATAATCACTCAGAATACTAAAAATACTATAGTTTTATTTATCAAATAAAGTTATTATTTAATATATTATTAAATGTGGTGTTAATGTATGAACTTCCTTAGAGTAGTGACAATGTCATTCACATCTTTGAGGATGTCAATATCTTTGTGCACAATATCTTTAATGTTGTAACTGTTCACTACTAATTAGTAGTAGTATTAATATCAGCTACTCTTAGTAGCTATATAATATACTTGTAGTTTTCTATTGCTGCTGTAACAAATTACCACAAACTTGATTGATGACTTAACACATCACAATTTTATTATCTTATACAGTCAGAAATCAGCCCTAGGTCTCCCTGGGCTAAAATCATGGTGTTGGTAGGCATGGTTGAAGGTGCTGGGTTTCTTCACATGCTACAGAAAATAATCCATTTTCTTGCCCATTGTGGCTTCTAGAGACCACTCACATTCCTTGGCTTTTGGCATCCATTTTCCATTTTTAAAGCCAATCACATTAATCTCTCTGACCATTTTTCTATGGTTCTTTCTCTCCCTGTCCACATCCAGGAAAGCTTCTCTGATTTTAAAATCTCATGTGATGAGATTGGGGCCAACCAGGTATCCCAGGCTAATCTCTCATGTCAAGATCCTTAACTTAATCACATCTGCAAAGTCCCTTTTGTCCCATAAGATCTAAGTCTGGGGATTAGGACATGGACATCTTTGGGGTCTATATTCTGCCTATCATAATACTAATAAGAGGAATAATAACACAACAAGAGACAACACCTATTGAGGGTCAACTATCTGTCACAACACTAAGCACCTTACAGGGATTATTTATGCTCATATTCATAACAATGCAAATGTGACATACCTGTGTATATAAATTATTTTTTATACATAGGAAAATCAAGGCTTTGAGGAATAAAGTAATTCGCCTAAAGTGATAACCAGGGGCAGAGTCAGAAAACAAACTCAAGACTCCTATGACCTCAGAGTATCTCTGTACTGTCTGACTTCATACTTAGTGTCACAATCACTTCAAGTCACTTCAAGTATGATGGGCTCAGCAGCTTTATAATTTTTATTTTTATGTGCATAATGTTCCATCAAGTGGATTTACCATTTACTTCACTATTCTCATATTTTCAAACATTTAGGATATGTCATTTTCCTCAATATTATAAGTAACAATACAGTGAAAACAACCATTCCCTTAGCATTCTTAAATAACTGATTTTCCCTTTAGGCTAGAACCTCAAAAGTGAAATTTCTAAGTCATTATGGTGTAAACATTTTTATGAGAACAAATGTTCTCCAGTTCTTCTTTCTAGGATGGAAAGAAACCTCATGTTAAACTGTTTCTAGATTTCAAGATATTTTACATATAATAGAACAGTCTCAAAGACTCATAGGACATGAAGAACCTTTAGAAACTATCTAACCTAACCTCCTGTCCTCTTTTTAGGTATTCTGTCTCATAGCTCATATTATACTACTAGTGACTGGTTGGTTCTGTATTGTATCTTATCCAAAACAATAAGCTTCATCAATGCAGGAATAAATTTCCCTTATTTACCTTCTTACCCTTAATTTACAGGTGAATATTTGACACACTGCAGGCACTTATTATTTGTAAGTGTTTTCTTGATCAGCCCAGAATCAGCATTTTGGTGTGGTGAAATGAACACTGGAATAAGAATTTAAAAACCTAGATTCCAGTTTCAGATTTGCCATAGTTAACTGTGATATAATATTTCTAGTACTCAGTTTCTTAACTTGGCAAATTAGATGTGTACCAATTGCTTTCTGAGATCTCTTTTAATGCTAAAACTGAATATGAATTTTAATACCAACCCCTTTATTTTACATCACAGTCCTTCAAGTATTTAAAAGACATGCAGTGTACACTGTTTTCTAACCACCATTCTTTTCAGGTTTGGTGGGGAGAAGGATGGGTAGATGGGGATTGTTTTCAGATTTACAGCCTTTAGATAACTTTTTACTGGTGATTCTAGTTCGGCATTTTCTTTTATAATGTGTGATGCTTAGGACAAAGCTTAGAGTATTCTAGCTGCTCTCTGACTAAGGCAGAATGAAATAGGACATTCATGAGAAATAGACTAGACTTCTGTTAGTGCAGTTCAACAACATGTCTTAAGGGGATTTAGCACTCATATTATACCTGCCTTTACTGTTATATATTTTTAATTACCAAAACTCCTCAGACTCTTTATTCTTCTTAAATTCTGTTGCCTCTACAGCTTTAATACATGCCCTTCAATAAAAAGATGTACAGATGTGCCAGTAAAGAGAGAAGAGAAATGCTCCCCAGATGTTTGTTGAGTGAATAGAGAGAGCTGGGAAATCATATCCTGAGGGTCCTAGCCATCCTGTGTGTATGTGTTAGTCACTCAGTCATGTCCGACTCTTTGGGACCCCCATGGACTGTAGCCCATCAAGCTCCCCTGTCCATGAATTCTCCAGGCAAGAATATTGGAGTGGGTAGCCATTGCCTTCTCCAGGGGATCTTCCCAACCCAGGGATCAAATCTGGGTCTCCTGCACTGCAGGCAGATTCTGTACCATCTGAGCCGCCAGGGAAGCCCTTCCATCCTAGGCCCTCCCAACTGCTTACTGAGATGGACCAGTGATGGAAGAGTCCCCTGGTATCCCCCAGGCAGCTCCCAGTCTGGCACAAATTCAGAATAAAGTGACACCAGACATACACCTCCTCATTCTAGGCAAGTCTTTGGGAAATCATTACATTACTGGGCTTCAGTTCAATATGTATCTGATTGTCAGCAAAGGTATTAAAGAAGAAGTCATATGATATAACAAGTAAAATGTTTACCTTCCAAAATTAGGACCCATAGAGAGAAACTAATGATAAAAAACATTTAAGAGAATATGGGAGTCTGGGCTTCAGCGTAGCCTGAGTCAAGGTTTCTTTTTCTACCTTTGCTTCCTGTTCACTGGGTCTGAAGCATTTGGTGACATTAATGAGAATATCAGACAGAGAGAGACCTCAAAAAGTGTGAATTTCAGCCCAAATCCCTCCCTGTGTAGAAAGTCCTTCTGAGAAAGGCCCCTCATAGTCTATTATTTTTACTAAGGTTACTCAGAGGCCTGGAAACTTTCATGGGTCCTATAAAATATCTAACTTGTAGAAGTGATCTCTTTTACAAAGTCCGCCTATGCAAGTATAAGCAAATAATGCTAAAAATTACAAAAATACAAAACTTTTCTAAAAAACCAACTTTCTGTCAATTACATCCAACCTTTACCTAAATAAGAAGCAAGAGGTTCACTCTTCTTTGTGGACTCAACGTTAAAGGTTGTGTTCTGGGGAATTACGCTTTGATCAGCCTTCTGCATGACGACGGTTCCATTCCAGTCATAGGCTCCTACGGCCCCAAGCATGATCCAGTCCTGATATCCAAACAGAGAAAACAATGATATTTAACGAAAATAGTAAGTGTAAACACGCACATAGCATTAATAGTGTGATTAGTACTGTTCAATGTGCTTTACATACATTAAACCGTAAAATCGTCCCAAAAGCCCACTGGGCTAGATTCCATTATTACCACCCCCATTCTACAGAAGAGGAAACTGCGGCAGAATAAGGAAATTTCCCTAGGTTATGCACTACAATTGCACCCTGAAATGTCGATATTCCTGTGCAGGGACCATGGTATTAGCACCTTTTCTTCCATCTACTATAAAGAATGTATTTTCTAATCTTGTCTTTTTGCTTTATGGCTGTTAAGAATTTTGGGTCTTGAACATGGACTTCTAGTAAGACCCTTGAATACTTTGACACTGAGAAAAAGATACATATCTTTACCAAATATGTTAAATTAAATATTTTATTTAGTTAGATGTATAATTACAGAAGGCAGACCTCAAGCTGATTCATGATTATCAGTACAGTGTAGTGAGCTGTGTGTGTGATAACGTGTTTTCCTAATAAGAAGCCTGTGAAATGCTGTTTCCTTTTTTTAAAAATTATGACAACTAGTAACATTATTTTTTCCTATTAAGAGGTTTCTTTCCCATGTCCATTTTTAAAGTCTTTATTGACTTTGTTATGAGGTTGCTTGTTTTATGTTTTGGCCTTTTGGGTGTGAGGCATGTGAGATCTTCTTGACCAGGGATCAAATCCACACTCCCTGCACTGGAAGGCAAAGTCTTAACCACTGGCCCACCAGGGAAGTCCCCTCTTTGCTATTTGGATTATAAACTACATGGTCTGAATAACTGCTCATGCCATGAGCTGCAACTTGCATCTGTAATGCTGACATCTCAGTGTTGACTTTGAGAAAGGAAACCTAAAAAAAAACGATGTTTTCTACCAAGTGGTCAATGTACCTGTGAATAATGAGCACTGAAGCCGGTCTGAGACATTTCCATCTCAAAAGATGCTGCCGATTGGTCAACTGTAGCTGTAACAGAGGAAGAGAGTCGCCTTTAGCACACACACTTTAGATTTGCAGAAGACCTAGTACCATCTGTGGTTTTGACCAACCAGAACTTCTAGCATCTTTAGAGCATTTTCAGTGCAAAGATTTCTCAACCCCAAATTCCTAGGCAGGGCTGGGTAGAGGACTGAGAAGGTTAGCGTAAGGGCTGAGTCTCACATTCCTGACTGTTAGTTTCCCCACCCTTGTTGGAGGGGCTAAGAGGTCTCTAGTCACGCTTCTGTTCTTATACTCTGTCTATGTTGGAGCCTACGGAGCTTGGGATCAACATGGTTGAAAGCTCTGTATCACACCCTCATGCCCTGGGTATCCTCCTGAGACTAGGCTAAACTTACTAAAATGTCAGAGGGCCAATAACATTTGATTCACATATTTAAAGAGGTTTCTTGATTCTACCAGCCTCATTGTATTTCCTGTGGTATATCCTCTCAGAATTCCACTGTTTGATAAGGGGTTTGGGGACTCTGGTTTGCATTTGTCCTGATGTCTGACTGCGGATGTCACTCACAAATCAGGAGGGGTCTTTCTGACAAGACTCCAGGCCACATGCTATTCGACCACACATTTTTTAAAGATCCTGTACCCATTTCAAAGCTCGTTACTGAAACGCAGAAACAATCCAGAGCATTCTTTGGGAGTGTGCTGCTCTCAAAATATTCACCAAGCCAAAGCCACACCCTCCTAAGGGGATTAAGGGAATGCTGATTTATTTGCTTTCAGGAGGGAATTACTGATTTATTTGGCCTTGCTGATAAGTTAAAAATAGCACATAATTCTTTAAAAGTCGATCTACTCTTTCACTGAGGTATGAGAGCAATCCAACTTGTGAACTCAAACTTATTTACTAGTTATTTTACCTGCATAAAGTTGTTAACAAATACATCAATAATTGCCTTTTAAAGGACTAGATTAAATGGAGAAATCAATCAAGAATTCTACTATGTCATTTTACTTTCACATACAAATTGTCCTCTAATTTAAATGACTAAAATGCATTTTAACTTTAATTTGAAACTTTATTTTGGTTTCACAATGGTGTAAGGTACTTTATGATTTATCTCTGCAAGATCAAAGAATGAAGTAGTGGGGACCTACATATTTCCAGCACCTTCCCCTGCTGCAGTTCTGTTTACAACTGAGAACAGACAGAAGAAAGTTCTGTGGAATTCTGCCTGCTCAGTCTTCATCCTGGTGAAGCACATCATGTACCCTTGAACTTCTTGTTGTCAACTTCTCCCTGGACTTGTTCATGGGCGTGGTTGTGCATTGTTCCCAAGGGCTTGATGGGAAAAGGGGACATTAGTTTACCCATTTTATTGGGCAAAAGCTGGTGTGTTCACCTCACTAGGAGGCACTGTCCTTTGGCAAGCATGATTTTCACACTTGCTGCTATTTGTCATCTAAAGATAAATGTTGATAGGAAATGGAGATTTCCCAAGTAACAAGGAAAGGTAGCCCTTTCGGATTTCATTATGAAAAAAAATCAGAAATAAGCTAGTAAAAACACTGCTTTTGGTTAGCTCTGAAAGTATAATGATGAAGATATGGGAGACATTTTTTAACCTGAGGAGTTCCTTCTAAGATGATTTCTGTTTTAAATATGGAGATACTTCTTGGAGTACATAGCTGCTCCAATGTATAATCTTTCTCATGGTGTGGTTAGGTTAGAAAGTACCTGAAAATATCATTTAAAGCAGATGAATCCCTCCTCCACCCGATACCTCATATAGGCTTCATTCCTACACATCTTAGGTTATATTTACTTACTTACGATGAGATTTAGAAATGTATTATAACTGTATTATGTATTTAGACTGTATTATGCTCAACTAAGTAATTTTTCTTTTAAATGATCTTTGCAGATTGTTTTTATCATACCTGGTCCATGTTATTAAAAACTGAACATGCACAAGGACTTGGAAAACCTAATATAGTTTCTTAAGACCAGCCAAAGTCATAATCCAGCATATTAGTAAATGATACTTGGATAGCTGTTGTGACACCAAGGCCACTTAAAAGTGACTTGTACACAAAATATAGGAGAGCCAAGTTCATTAGAAGCAGTTGTGACTTTAGACTAATAAGGTGAGTGTTCTGTTTCTAAAGGCACAGGGTAAAGAAGCCAGGGCAGAAGGAAACCAGAAAAATTCAGTCTGGGTGGGCTGTAGATCCCTATCATCTCTGAAACAAACTTCCTCCTAATTGATTGCAGTCCAGTCATGAAATCAACAGGGTGAGTCATAATCACATTTTTTTTAAAAATTGAAAGATAACAGAGTAGAATGGAAGTGATGAAACTATCAGAGTGCATCACATATAATAAGGGTTTGGGGGGAATTTTTTCATATGTATACATATATGTGCACTGGGTCACAAAGCAAAATGTATTGATTTTCATGAGTCACTATAAAAAAAATTTGAAAGCCATTACCCTAAACCGTCTTCTTTCCTCTCCCTACTTTAAAATATTCTCTGTCCACCACTTTCCCCAGCTACTTAATGCTCAGTTAAAATGGTCGACAATTTTTCAGTGATGTCTCTTTCTCATTTTGTCTTTCTATTTCCCATTATCAGGTCATATCAGGGAGATGGAGAAGGTGCTTGTAAGTTTCTGTGTTTAAGGTGAGAAACAACAGTCCTCAGCGTGGCCTGTCCTCACAAGGACAGAGTCAACAGGATTCGGACAGAGCAGAACAGCAGAACAGTTTGGAGGTTTCTCATCCTAGGTTGAGAAACAAAGACACGTTCTCTGACTCTCCAGATCATCAGAGAATGTGGACAAGAGACTTTTTCAGTGTGCCTGGCATAACAACTCTGAAGACTTTTTTTTTCCTTGGGGAAGATCTAGTTCCAAAGTCATTTGCTCCTTGACATCTTTACCTCAGGCAGAGGAGGGAATGCCATGACTTGTTATTCCCAATAGCCAGTTGCCATTGAAATATCAAAGAAAGAATTTACAGAGAAGCAGCATGACTCAGACAAATATAGTGAACCAATATTTCGCTGCCATGGGTCTTGAGGCAGAGCTCCATGAAGACCTTTCAAAAGGGCAAGGAGCAAAACTGCGAAAATAAATGAAGGAAGGAGATGTTGTATAAGAACTGTCCCGCAGAAGCCCAAAATGAGAAATAAAAACAAAACTTGAGCTAGTGTCCATTTTCTAAACTTGTGTCACAGAAAAGGAATAAAACACACGGGCACATTTTTGTTTTTGTGTGTCTATTGAACTATTGTCTTCATCCGGCCCTCACATCAGTATTGCCATGACCTTACAAACAGAGCTGCCAGCAGACAGTGCTATAGGACAGATTTATAGAGAAAGGGCATTGTTCCATGGTGGCTACTGTACACAGTAAAAACACATTAGCCATGTGGTAAAAACAAAAACAAAAACCCATTGAGTTTGAATTGCAGACAGAACATTCAGGCTTATGAGAAAAAGTCATACCTTCCAGGGCAAAGATTCTTTCTCCCAGAGCTTCGACAATAGTGACTAGTGCCAATTCATCAGAGACATTGAAGAAATGCTTTTCAGTGGGTTCACTTGCTATTGATTTTATTTCCTCCACAAACTTTTCAGTGCTCAAATTTCCTCGGTTATAGCTGCCAAGAATCTAAGTCATCAAAAACAGCAAGAATATCTTTTAAATTCTAGATGTTAAACAAGAATCTCAAACATTTTGTCAATAAGCAAGGAAGTATATGTTAGTATATACTTCCTTGTTGTTTAGTAGCTAAGTTGTGTCTAAATCTTTTAGTGACCCCATGGATGGTAGCACTCCAGGTTCCTCTGTCCTTGGGGTTTTCCAGGCAAGAAAACCGGAGTGGGTTACCATTCCCTTCTTCGGGGGATCTTCCTGACCCAGGGACTCTTTAGCGTTGATCCACCAGGGAAGCTCATATACTACTGTGGCATAATGCAATTTTTATGTACTTCCACATTCTTAGAAGGGTAATTTTCAGAATCTGTAGATTCTTTAATATTAACTGTTTTATATTAATTCTCTAATATATACTGTAATTGCTGTAGAAAAATATAAAGGGTAATCCTGTATGCTTACTAAAATTTCTTCTCTGCCATTCCTGTGTCCCTCTTTAAAACAGCTATATCTTTAAAAGTAATGTTACAGTTTCTGAGTGTCTCTGATATTATTCCAGTCAGTGACATCACCATTTGCTAGCAAAAGCTAACAGCCAGTGAATTGCTTGATCTCAAACAGGCAGTACTTCCTGAAACTCTTACCAAGGGGAAGTCAGACATGTATATTTTTTTAAACAGATGTTGGACTAAGTAGTAATCTAATTTGGCAATCTAGAAAATAAACAATTGGGACATTCCTGTTCGAAACAAAATGCTTAAGACAGAAACATTCTTTTTAACAGAGAAGAGACAGAGGCAGGAATTATCTGCTATCAGTTCAGTTCAGTTGCTCAGTCATGTCTGACTCTTTGCGACCCCATGAATCGCAGCACGCAAGGCCTCCCTGTCCATCACCAACTCCTGGAATTCACTCAAACTCACATCCATCGAGTCGGTGATGCCATCCAGCCATCTCATCCTCTGTCATCCCCTTCTCATCCTGCCCCCCAAATCCCTCCCAGCATCAGAGTTTTGTCCAATGAGTCAACTCTTCACATGAGGTGGCCAAAGTACTGGAGTTTCAGCTTTAGCATCATTCCTTCCAAAGAACACCCAGGACTGATCTCCTTTAGAATGGACTGGTTGGATCTCCTTGCAGTCCAAGGGACTCTCAAGAGCCTTTTCCAACACCACAGTTCAAAAGCATCAATTCTTCGGTGCTCAGCTTTCTTCACAGTCCAACTCTTGCATCCATACATGACCACTGGAAAAACCATAGGCTTGACTAGATGGACCAAAGTTATATCTCTGCTTTTGAGTATGCTGTCTAGGTTGGTCATAACTTTCCTTCCAATGAGTAAGCGTCTTTTAATTTCATGGCTGTAATCACCATCTGCAGTTATTTTGCAGCCCCCCAAAATAAAGTCTGCCACTGTTTCCACTGTTTCCCCATCTATTTCCCATGAAGTGATGGGACCGGATGCCATGATCTTAGTTTTCTGAATGTTGAGCTTTAAGCCAACTTTTCACTCTCCACTTTCACTTTATCAAGAGGCTTTTTAGTTCCTCTTCACTTTCTGCCATAAGGGTGGTGTCATCTGCATATCTGAGATTATTGATATTTCTCCCGGCAATCTTGATTCGAGCTTGTGCTTCTTCCAGCCCAGCATTTCTCATGATGTGCTCTGCATATAAGTTAAATAAGCAGGGTGACGATATATAGCCTTGACGTACTCCTTTTCCTATTTGGAACCAATCTGTTGTTCCATGTCCAGTTCTAGCTGTTGCTTCCTGACCTGCATATAGGTTTCTCAAGAGGCAGGTCGGGTGGTCTGGTATTCCCATCTCTTTCAGAATTTTCCAGTTTATTGTGATCCACACAGTCAAAGGCTTTGGCATAGTCAATAAAGCAGAAATAGATGTTTTTCTGGAACTCTCTTGCTTTTTCGATGATCCAGTGGACATTAGCAATTTGATCTCTGGTTCCTCTAGTTAACTGTAATTATTTAGATTTTCTATCAGGTTTCCTCAAACATTTAGTTTTAAATTTTTTAAAGTAAGGTTTATTGAAATATAGTTTATATATAATAAAAATCACCCTCTTTAGATGTACAATTCTGTGAATTTTGACAAACCTAAACAGTTGTGTTCCTACTGCACTGAGATTAGGCTGTTTCCAGCGTTCCAGTTGCCTCTTGCCCCTGTGTAGCCAGTCTCCTCTTCTTTCTAACTCTGTGCAAACACTGATCAATTTTCTGTCCTTACAGCTTTGGTTTTTCTAGAACGTTAATGGTAAGGAATCAAATAGTATGTTGCCTTTTGTGTCTGGGTTCTTTCATTTTGCATAAAGCTTTCAAGAGTCATCCATGTAATCACATGTATCATAATTCAGTCCTTCTGATTGTTGAGTAGGACTCTACTGTCTAGAAACACAGGTCATTTGTTGAGGACATCTGGGTTGTTTTCAGTTTCAAGTGATTATGAATAAAGCTGCTCTAAGTATTTGTGCTTAGAAATACTATCTGTTTTCTTTTTTCTTGAGTAAAGATCTAGGAATGAAGGCACTGTGTTCTACAATAAAAGTATATTTAACTTTATAAGAAACTGCCAAAATATTTACCAGAACAACTGTTCCATTTTTCCATTTCACCTTTCCCACCAATAACGTGTGAGAGACTCAGTTGCTTTGCATCCATGACAATTCTTGGTATTATCAAGTTTTTTCCTTTCTTCCAGTTTTAGCAATTCTATTGGTGTGTAGGGGCTTCCTTGATGGCTCAGTAGTAAAGAATCTGCCTCCTACTGCAGGCAACGCTGGCTCGATCCTTTGGTTGGGAAGATCCCCTGGAGAAGGAAATGGCAACCCACTCCAGTATTCTTGACTGGCAAATCCCATGGACAGAGGAACCTGGAGTGCTACTGTCCATGGAGTCACCAAGACCATCAGACAGGACTTAGCAACTCAACAACAACAATATGTGGAAGAATACAGCTGTCAGAACTCATCAGATTGGTTACTTTGTGCACAGTATTCACACTGAAGTTTTGCATTGTATGTGGTTTATCAGTTTTTGAAAATGTAATGATCTATAATGTCATGCAGTGATATGGATGAATCTTTACAATTTAATATTCAGGTTTGAAAGTTTTGAAACATTGGATGTTTTAGCTTTTATAAAGTTAAAAACAAGAAAATCTTTTTCAAATTAATTTTTTTCCCAGATATGCACAGTTTCCAAAGACTATTTAGGAAAAAAAATCAAGAGATTGTCAGTATAGGATTTGGGCTGATGGTTACTAGGTGGAGGAAGGCAGGTGATGAATGTGATAAGGCAGGTGGTAAGTTGTCAGAGGACCAAACTAGCTCTTGGTTTGGGTAGTACATTCATGGTTATTACAACGTTATTAAAATAAGTATGCAGGTACAATTATAGACACAGAAACAAACAAAGTGGGCCATGCTTTGACAATGATGAGAATGTCTCCTGAACCAAAGTTCATGATTCATTCAGTTCTGTGCTCCTGAAATCCAAAATGCAAAGGTAACACTCATGAGCTCCGTGCTATTGCTTTTTTTTTTTTTTTTAAATATGTGACTCCTTAGGGAGAAGAAGAATTATGACCCTCATGACCAGGAGGTTATCAGAATTTTCTAGCTTCATTTTATCTTTAAACAGTAGACATGGATTTGTCTGACATCATTAACAACAGAGACTCCATGGTGCTTCCAAAGTCCTGTTACAGAGAAGAGTTGAGTCTCCAATTACAGTTTGGCACCAAGGACCGGGTGGATCTTGGACAGTTAGGCAGGTGGGCACAGGTGGAGGCATCCGTGCTGGCTGCCTGGCCCCTGCCTCCCCTCCTCTGAACACATGGCTCCCCCACCTCTCCTCAGCTGCCTGCTCTCAGCCTCCACATGTATTTCCTTACTGTGAGGTTTAGAATGTTAGATTTAAAAACTGACTTTTATTAAGATGGGTATAGCTTTTCACTCGTAGAAGGAAAATAACTAACATGATTGTTTTAAGTGTTGTTTATGATCTTCGACATACTTGTTTATTTGTATCATAAAACGCACAACCATTTAGATCAACTGAATCGCTCTGCTGCTGCTAAGTCGCTTCAGTCGTGTTCGACTCTGTGCGACCCCATAGACAGCAGGCCACCAGGCTCCCCCGTCGCTGGGATTCTCCAGCCAAGACCACTGGAGTGGGTTGCCATTTCCTTCTCCAATGCATGAAAGTGAAAAGTGAAAGTGAAGTCGCTCAGTCGTGTCTGACTCTTTGAGACTCCATGGACTGCAGCCCACCAGGCTCCTCCGTCCATGGGATTTTCCAGGCAAGAACACTGGAGTGGGGTGCCATTGCACCCTAAATGTTAACGTGAGAAAACGAGTTGGGTACCAAGTAGGCAGGCAGGCAGTGCATCATAGTTCTCAAATTTTCCTTCTTAGTGAGAAGGGGGTGGGGGTTTTATTGCTGCTTCTTTCCCCCTGCTGGAGGGGCCCAGAGGGAGTACTACACATCTGTACCCCGGGGGCTTCCTGTGCTCCAGGACCACCAGGGCATTTCTCCAGGTCCCTTGTCAGTTACCTAGCTCCTACACCTGTAAAATGCCCTTGGAGGCAAAATGCCTTACTGTCTGTGACTAACTCTGAACTGCTTTGAAGAAAGCACACCATTTAGGAAAACTAGAGCTAGCTCTAAGGTAAATGGGCACAATTATTCTTGACCACTATGTCCAGATTTATGGAGGAGCTTTCAAATCACACCAGAACACAAAAACTTAGCTCCTGTTTATTTGGCTGAAGAGCAAATGCCAAACATCAGAAGTGGTCTACATTTTAACAGAGACCACTAGTGCTTTTCCCACTTTGGGCTGCTTAACGGGTAAGAGAATGAAATGGAAACGGTAGTAGAGAGTTGGTCTAATGCTCTTCCTGCAGGTGGGTGTCTCACCACAGCTGGGTGTACATGCCCCAGAGTAAGATGGAAAAGGCAGAGTCTCTGAGGTCCAGAGTATTTATTACATCCATGGTGTGGATTTCAGGATCTCTGGCCCTTGCTCAACACCTCATTCTCCACTTGGTATTCTCTGGACACACTGGTAGACCTCTCTTTTGTTGGCAGTTTTGATATGCATGAATTTCTTTTAGATTTATAAAAATTCTGTATCATGTGAAGCCCTCCAAGTCCCCACTGATTTACCTAATTTTTTCTGTAAGTCCTTATCTTACCTCCTTTGTTCCTATATAACATATTTTACATTTACTATTGAATTGACATATTAGCTTCCATTTCACTTATAAACTGATGTGGCTAAAGATACACATAAAACATTGTCTTGAATTATACATAATTGAGGCTCTTAGTTGCAATGTAAATGTTATCAGAAATTTAGTGCTTTATGTCACAGGACAGAGACAAGTGGGTAAAGTTCAATGGGGAAGATGCCCAAGTAACAAGAATAAAAATAAAATGTATGCATGTAATATGGCAGTATATATTTAGAAGAAAATATAAGAAGAGAATTCCCACAGAAATTACAAGATAAAATAATTCTCACAGAATCCACAGGAATTACTGTGACTTGCAGCTAGTTTGAACTATTTTGCATCACAGAATAAAAATGAAAACAGAGAGAAATGTATTTTGGTCCTTTACCCAAGGATCTGGTAGCTGGTAAAAACATTCTTTTCTATGAATCAGAGGGGATACAAAATAATACTTATAAATTACTCCTGTTCACTTAATATGTCAAGCCCAGGCATTTGGTATTCTGCTAATATTTACCTGGAATAGACAGTCAGAATTGAAGCTCCCTTGAGGCAGATGTGTCAAATGTAAACTATAACGCTCATTTACATGTAGTACCGTACCTTTTGTGTGCCAATGAAAGAAATTCTAAGATATTTTCTAACTTCCTTATTTTCATTTGAATGCTGCAGGTTATCCAATTTTACAGCCATTATAATCCCCGCCATCACCATTTAAGGTTAGAATCTGAATATAAAGCAGGCTCCTGCTAGTAATGTCTAATATATTTTCAAGTGACAGAACAGAGACCATGCAGAAGGGTCCTCAAACCAGCTCAGCGCCCTCACCAAATCTGAGTGTTTCCCAGGAAGTGTGTGCAGTTTTATCAGAGTGTTTATCTTTTCAGTAGTCAATCTTTTGGAGCGGTTGTCTGCCCCCAAAACACATCTCTGAGTTGTTCAGGATCAAATGGTGAGGGAAAAAAGATGAAGAAGGAGGAAGAGTCCAGGCCATAACAGGGCTAGACCCCCAAGAATATTTGATCTTATTGTGAAGAGGTGTGGAGAAGTTCCTGAAACCTTCCCATGTAAATACACAAGGAGAAGAATTAAAATAACTGTCTTATTTCCTAGTTTGGTATAAATTAAAAAACACATATTAGGTTCACTTGGAAAATATATGAATTGGGAAAATAACAAATAATTGTTGCTAAACTGACATTTTCCTATACTTTTGTTTATACCATTTCAAAGAACAATTTGATACTAATTCATTGATTAAAATGGGGAAGAGACTCATGATTTTATGGTTCTCCAGGAAGGTGAATGCAATCATGAGACCTCTTTTTGACCATATAAGGGGCAAAATGTAAATTATCAACAAAGGATCCAACAAAGGGAAACAGAATTAAGGGCAAGAAATACTGAATATGCAGTCAGGTATAATGCAAGAGTGATATAAAATTCACTTAAAATTAAGAAACAATGAAATGATAGATACTTTAATTCCACTGAAGTTTTCCTAATGCTAATGCTGCTGCTGATTAACTCAGCTCATAGCCTGCATCTGTGGTACCTGCAATGCTAGACTATATCCTCTGGGAGGAAACTGAACAAATGATGGCATCTCTGGTACCTGGTTGTGTGAGACAAACTGGGCATTTGCTGGCTTTGCATACTAAAGAGACCAGGCATAGTCTCTACCTGTGGACAGTATCTCTGAGCGAAGACTGGGCCATGAGGAATTATCCTCAACCCTGGAAAAGATCAAAATAGCTGTAGTGTATGAGGAAACAGACAGAACAGGCTCCATCTTGAAAGCAGGACTCCATGTTGGGCTGGACTGTGGACTTTGAGCTATAGGCCCAGGATCTATGGAAATGACATACCAACTGGAAAACCAGGCCCCCTGGATGGAACCCCAGGGCTCATACCTAGACTCTCCATTGCCTAAAAGAATACCCTAATTATCTGTATAACCAAATAAAATCATAAATTCTATTATGCTTATTGGAGTATGACCACAGGCCTATTGATAATTGTCTACTGTTAACTACCTAGGCTTAAGGCATATGAATCACGTTTAACTTTGATTCTATCTTTCCCTTCCTTTGTTCAGACTAGTTTCAGGGAATTTGGGGAGGTGGGATTGGGCATGTACACTTAGGTTATATGGGCTTCCCTGGTGGCTCAGAGGGTAAAGCGTCTGCCTACAATGAGGGAGACCTGGGTTCGATCCCTGGGTTGGGAAGATCCCCTGGAGAAGGAAATGGCAACCCATTCCAGTACTCATGCCTGGAAAATCCCATGGACTGAGAAGCCTGGTAGGCTATAGTCCATGGGGTCGCAAATAGTTGGACACGACTGAGTGACTTCACATCACTTAGGGTATATAAGGTTTTCACAAAAACTGGTCGGGGTCCTTGGCTAAGAGGAGACTCTGCCTTGGGCCCACCGGTGTAATAAACTGCACTTCATTATCTGCATTGTCCTTCTGAGTGAGTTTGTTTCCCAGAATGTGTGGCTACAACATTTGGTGCGTGGGCTGGGAAACCCCTCACTTTGAGGAGACAAGTCTCATTTGAGGCCACCCTGAGGCTTTGTGGCTTGAATCTCCTAGAGGGGGGAAGGTGCCTCGCCCCTCTGGAAGAATTCAGCCTTTCAATGCCCGGTTTCTTCACTTTGGCAGGTAGTGAATAGCAGCAAGGAGAAGGCAATGGCACCCCACTCCAGTACTCTTGCCTGGAAAATCCCATGGACGGAGGAGCCTGGTGGACTGCAGTTCACGGGGTCGCTAAGAGTCGGACACGACTGAGCAACTTCACTTTCACTTTTCACTTTCATGCATTGGAGAAGGAAATGGCAACCCACTCCAGTGTTCTTGCCTGGAGAATCCCAGGGACGGGGGAGCCTGATGGGCTGCTGTCTCTGGGGTTGCAGAGTCAGACATGACTGATGCGACTTAGCAGCAGCAGTAGCAGCAGAACGGCAGCAAGGGAACTGAGCGCTCAGGTGGGGAGGAACCCACCTGTCAGGGTGGAAGAGGGGGTCTGATCACCGCCCTGGGAGGGACTAGAAGGAGTAGGGACCCACAGGAGCCTGGAATAGACAGGTGGCAATTGGTACACAGGTTGACGAGTGTTAAGGCTTAGGAAGGAAATTTGTGAATGTCATTTAGGAGGTGGTGTCCATGCCGTCTTAGGGAAAATTATTACCAAGCAATCGCCAGGGGATTGTTAGGAGAAGAAACTTGGTCTTTGTGTGCACGTATTCTGCCCTTCCCAAGGAGGTGTCCTATCTGTGTGAAACTCTTGACCGCCTCGGAATTGTCAGGCTAGAAGGCGGGGGATACATAAGTGAGTATGAACTGGCTTTTCTGAAGATGGCTTGGGAGGTGGGATATTTAACCCATCTGTGTTTTTATCCGCACCTGATCAAACCCACGAAGGCAGAACGGACTTTAAAAGTTAAGGGAGAAACAGTCTTGGCCCACGTGGTGTTCTGGTTTGGCTGTGCTGACTGGCAGGTGAAGGCACACCGATCCCCCTTCTCCCTCTGGGATCTGGCAGGTAAGGCTCTTCTCACCCCAATTAGGAAGGAGGCGGAATGGCAATTTAAATGTTTCATTGAGTAGAAATAACAGAAGTACATAGGGTACTGAGAACTTTGTAGTCAGAAAGAAAAGGAAAAGTAGAAGAAGGTCTGAGAAGGTAAGCAAGATGGGAGGAAGTGAATTTATGGCAACTGTATTGGAGTGCATGATTAAAAATTTAAAGAAGGGATTTGGAGGAGACTATGGAGTGAAGATGAAGCCTAACCGCCCCCACAGACTCTGTGAGGTCGAAGCCCCCTGTGAGAGTAGGATGGCCCCCAGAGAACACCATGAACTTAAAAATAGTGGAAGCAGTCTATACAGTAGTCATAGAAGAGCCAGGACACCCGGATCAATATCCATATACTGACTCATGGCTAGGCTTAGCTCAAGATGCTCCTACTTGGGCGAGGTTCTGTATCCAGAAGGGAAAGGGAAAAGTATTAATGGCACAAAAATTGACTGATGATAAAAAAGGAAATTCTACAGGATTTGGACAGTGACGACCTGACCCCTCCCCCATACTGGATAATGATGCTCCTGCTTCAGTGCTCCACCAGGATCAGAGGCCGCCTTAATGCCCAATCCAGGGGCCAGGTGAAGTCCTGCAGCAGCCGCTGCTCCTCCGCCAGCTCTTCCCGAGGTCGTAGAGACGCCACCTCGGCAGGCTCCGATCCCGGTGACAGAAGCCTCTGGCCAACACTTCCAGGATCCAGCTTCAGCCGAACCGCTCAAGCTATACCTGCCTCTCCCCGTGAGTCACTGATAAGAAGGGGAGGGAGATGTTGGAATTAAGCACAGACTTCCCTCTGCCAGAGAGCTGGAGGGAATGCAAGCGAACAGACAAGAGACTTACAATGTTAGCTGCTGCTCTGGGAAAATCTATCTTGGGCCCTTCAGAAAACCTCCTCTGCCCCAGGAACAGGACAGTCCTTCAACTGGTCCCAGTGGAGGCCCCAGGCCCTGTTACAGCCAAACCAGTGTGCCTGGTGCCGAGGTTTTGGCTACTGGAAGAATGAATGCTCTAAGGCAAGGAAGGAGAAGGAAAATCCCGCAGTTGTGGGGCTTGCTGGCTTGGAAATTAAATAGGGTTGTCAGGGCTCAGAGATATTAGGTCCCTGAGAGCCCATGGTAACCTTAAAAGTAGGGTACCAAACATTCTTGAGTGCCCAGTACCCCTGTTGGGAAAGAGACTTTCTCTCCATACTAGGAGCACAAGTGACTTTCTCCCTGGAGGAGAGGCCCACCTTCCTGATGGACACTATGATTTATTTGCTCTCTCTCTCAATAACCCCCCAAGATAAGTGGAGGTTGCATGAGCCTCCGAAGGAAGAACCAGGTGGGCTGGAAGAGCATGAGAGAGAGCTAACTCAATTACTCCCTGAGGTCTGGGTGGAAGACACCACCCCCCAACCCCTAACCAGGCTGGCTAAATAGAGGCCCGGGCTGGCGTACTACCCCACATCAATAGATTGAAACAAGTGGGCATTCTGGTAGAGTGCCAGTCGGCTTGGAATATGCCAGTACTGCCAGTCAAAAAGGAAGGAGGACAAGACTATAGGCCTGTACAGGATCTCAGGCTAGTCAACCAGGCTACTGTGACTTTACACCACACTGTTCCAAACCCCTATACCTTACTTAGCCTCCTCCCACCGAGGACTAAAGTTTATACTTGCCTAGATCTCAAGGATGCCACCTTCTGCGTACTCCTCACCCCAGCATCACAGCCCATCTTTGCCTTTGAATGGGAAGATCCAGTTGGGGGCACCAAACAACAGCTCACCTGGACTCCCCCACAAGGGTTTAAGAATTTCCCAACCATCTTTGGGGAAGCCTTGGCTTCTGACCTGGACTCATTCCACACAGAAAAGTACAGATGTTGGCTCCTACGATATGTGGATGACCTGCTGCTGGCTGCCGAGACCAAGAAAAAATGCGGGGAAGGGACAAAAACACTGCTCCGGCTGCTGATGGAAGCAGGTTACTGGGGGTCGAAGAAGAAGGCACAGATCTGCAAGGAGGAGGTAAGGTATCTGGGGTTTGTCTTAAAGAAGGACACAAGGTTCCAGACCCCAGTTGGGTCCTATATACTGATGGCACTAGCCTGATAAAACAAGGACTAGGGCTGTCAGGTTAGCCAAAGCGGAATTATTGGTACTGGAGGAGCTGGCACACACTCTAGTAAGCCACACACACCAAGCAACCCACCTAGGCCATGCTGCCTGCTCACAGGTTAATGCTGCCTCTCGGCACAGACAAAAACCTCTGGAGATTCAGCTGAAAGGCACGCTGCCCTTAGGACACCTGGGAGTGGACTTCGCTGAAATGAAACCTCACCGGCGCTACTGTTACCTGCTGGTTATGGTATGTATGTTCTCGGTAAGGGTAGAAGCTTTTCCTACCTGGACTGAAAGAGCATCAGAAGTAGCCCGGTGCCTGCTTAGGGAAATAGTTCCCAGATTTGGATTGCCTACCAGCATTGGATCAGACAATGGCCTGGCTTTCATAGCTGATTTAGTACAATAAGTAAGCAAAACTGTAAACATCAAATAAAAACTGCACACTGCATATAGGCCCAGAGTTCTGAGATGGTGGAATGAACCAACTGGACACTTAAAGAGACTCTCCAAGTGGATCATAGAGACTGACTGCTCCTGGGTGGACTTGCTTCTGATGGCTCTGCTCAGACTCAGGATGACCCCATGGTCCCAAGGCTATTCTCCAAACAAAATTGTGTATGGGAGGCCCCCTCCCATAATAAAACAGAGGTCAACAAATTTGCCTCAGGTAAGGGGAGATGGGATTTCACAGCAGATGGAGCTGGGTAAGGTAATATATCGGGTAACTAAGTTTGTACAAGAAAGGGTGTTTGTACAAGAAAGGGTGCCCTTAGGGAACAGATTCACAAATTTGGGCCTGGGGATCAGGTGTGGGTCAAGGACTGGAAACATGACTCCTTGGCCCCACATTGAAAGGGTCCATATACTGTTGTTCTAACCACTCCCATGGCAGTTAAAGTTGCAGGTGTCACTTCCTGGATCCTCCACATGAGTGTGAAGAGAGCATACCACGCAGATCTGGAGGACGCCGAGTGGACTACACAAAAGGACCCCACTGATCCCCGTGAAACCAAGATCATCTTAAAGAAGAAAAAGAGGTGAAGCTACAATTAACTGCTGCTACAAGGACTTGCTGGTATCATCTTGAGACTAACCATAGTTTCAGCACAAGGAGGGACCTGTGCTATAATTAATGTTGAACGTTGTGTATTTATTCCTGCTTTATCTGGCAATGTATCAGCCACCCTAGATGACATGAAAGGTCAGGTAAAAGCTATGTCTGATGATGATCTTTCTTTTTGGACTTCGGTCCTATCTTGGGTGGAGGGTGATTGGTGGAAAACTATATTTACCATTGTTATAGTTGCCTTGATAGTTCTGCTTTGTGGATCTTGCATTTTATAATGTATTATGAACTTTGTGACCCAGAGCTTGGTGTCGTTCTCCCAAAGTGGCAGTCAGAGAGTCAGGGTGCAATATATCCCTATGAGTGATGCTCATACTATGAGTTAAGAGCATCAAGAGAGGGGAATGTAGGAGGAAACAGACAGAACAGGCTCCATCTTGAAAGCAGGACTCATCTTGGGCTGGACTGTGGACTTTGAGCTATATGCCCAGGATCTATGGAAATGACATACCAACTGGAAAACCAGACCTCCCGGATGGAAGAACCCCAGGGCTCATACCTAGACTCTCCATTGCCTAAAAGAATACCCTAATTATCTGTGTAACCAAATAGAATCATAAATTCTATTATACTTATTGGGGTATAACCACAGGCCTATTGATAAATGTCCACTGTTAACTACCTAGGCTTAAGGCATATGAATCACTGGTTAACTTTGATTCTATCTTTCCCTTCCTTTGTTCAGACTAGTTTCACGGAATCTGGGGAGGTGGGTGTGGGCACGTACACTTAGGGTATATAAGGTTTTCAAAAACTGGTTGGGGTCCTTGGCTAAGAGGAGACTCTGCCTTGGGCCGACGGTGTAATAAACTGCACTCCACTATCTGCATTGTCCTGAGTGAGTCTGTTTCCTGGAATGCATGGCTACAACAGTAGTAGCAGGAGAGGTGATGATGGATTGAATAATAACTGGCAAATGATAACTTAAAGAAGTGACAACAAGAGGAGTGAGAAATAATGGAATGTTTTAAATTTTTAAAAAATCTTATACCCTAAATGAAAAAGAAAATGAATGTTGCAACTGTTTATAACCTGTCACCTTGGTTATAAAATAAGAAATAGGCACCTTGCCTCAGGGAAGCAGTGACTCAATTGTGTGTTCTGGGGCTTCATCAAGGATGAATCTCTCTCTCTTCCCTACCTACAGTTGGCTGGGGTGTCTTTCACTGTTCACATGTTTGAAAGGAAAAAGGGAAATATCACTGACTAAATGCTGAAAAACAAATTGTGGGTAATAGCTGTTGTTACTGGGAGTTAGTGATGGGCAGGAAAGCCTGGCATGCTGCTGTCCATGGGGTCACAAAGAGTTGGACATGACTGAGCCACTGAACTGAATGAACTGAACTATAAATAAAAAGGATTTTGTTGAAAAGCAATTTTGGTTGAACTTTTAGAGTTCTGAAATCTTTCATTCTCTATTAAAAAAAAAATCAATTTAAGAAACCCCCCTCCCCCAAGGCTGAAGGCATATGTTCTCCACCCATCCCTCCATCCTTTCCCTTTCCCTTCCTCTTTTCCCCTCCCTATTTCTGTCTCTTTCTCTCTCCCTCCCTCGCTTGCTTCTTCTTATGCATTTTCTCCTTTCTCCCTCCTCAGCCTCTCCTCATTTTCTCCCTTCCTTTCTTGTAGTGATTGTTTGCTGAGTCTCCAGTTGTCAGACACTATGTTGAAGACACAAAAGGGGCAAGTCCTAATCCTGCCTCCACAGAGTTTACTTCCAAATGGAGACACTTCTGTTTTCCAACCTTGCTTGCATAACTCTCATAAAATAATCACGATATGCACACATCAGAGCCTGAAAGCCATCTCTAGCCCCGTACTTACAGCTATGGAAAACCGCTGAATGCTTTCATCCTCACAGTCCTGGATGACCTTATTCAGCCGGTGGTTGTCATGGGACTCTCCATCCGTCACAATCACCATGACTTTTTTAACCCCTCTTCGGGCACCCCGGGCTTCAGTGAAAGCCTCTTTCCTGAAATAATCACAGACAGAAGAGGAGCAATTCAAACATCAGCCCAAGTTTAGGCAAAGTGATCAACAAAATGAAAACACTGCCAGCTCCAGGGAGCCCATTAACATTGACTCCCATTGTTCAAGCCAGGAGCCATGATGCTCATTGTTTGTAATAGGTTAAGATTTATTCCAGATGATGGAGAGGTTACCATTTTGCTAATCACCATTTATCCCTTGTGGGATATTTTGTTTATCCAAAAGGCAGCAGCCTTTCATTCTTTGGAAATTTCAAAGGGAAGGTGTTGACTGGAGCATACAGAAGGTTTAGAGAAGGTCAGATTTGAAATACTCTCCCACAGCCCCACCTTTCTCTGTAAACCCTCCTTGTCTCACTTGACAGTCTTCTTTCTGTCTGCTTTTGGCAGAAGCTTTTGCTTTAGCTCTCACTTCCCACACCTAGTCTGACATTCACAGAAGAGTGTGGCCATCTTCTGAGCTACAGAGTGGGTATGGAAGAAAACAGAGTATCTGCATGGCTATGAGTGCTTGAGAGTGCACTTGGATAGGGGGTAAATTTTAGACAGGAATTAGACTGCAGATGGCAGTGGTCTGAATCAGTGACAGAGTTGGGTTCATGGGGCAAGGAGGGTTTGGCTAGCTATGAAAGGTTTGGTCTGAATTAAGTTTGAGGACAAAGGCTGCTGGGGATGAGGTAGGAGGAGGTGGTATGGAGAGAAAAACGTTAAGCTAACTTCAAAAAAGGAATTTTGCTTTAATTCAACACGTATTTATGGAAAGTGATGGAAGATAGGGGAAACTGACAATTTTTGTTTGTTTTGTATCTTCTGCATGTGCACACGCACACAAAGAGGCACACTTTCCCTTTATTACTTTCTTTTACTCACTTTGTATTCCCCTCTGGAGTCTTGCACAAGAAGAGTACACTTTACTTAGGGCTAAAACAATGAATGGATTTCACATAATGTTTTTTTAGATTTTGGTATAAAATGTACCAATCATTGTACTGAATAGTCTATTTAAATATTTCACTTTGGTCAAAAGAAAATAAGAAAACAAAAGAAAGATAAATATTTTACTTTGGTCATGAGGACAAACAGCTGCAGTTTGGAATACACCAAAGAAACACACCTGTTGATTTAACCTCCCCATGGTTTGCCACGGTAAACATTAGTTCTACTGTAGATATACAGTAAACGCACAGTAGCAGGTATCTTGTGAGGAAGGAGAGAGGATTCTGGTGATGTAGGCAAAACAATGTCATCTATGCTTGTTTTCCCTTTAAAAGGACTTACAGCAAATATGAAAAGATGTTAAGAACTGTTGATTTTGTTTGATGTGTACATAGGATTTTGTTGTACTATTTTTTTTTAATTTTCAATTTTTCCCACAATTTTCAAAAGAGAAAAAGAAGCTATTAAAAAAAAAAATACTGACCACTGGGGAACTGTGTATTTCTGCCCTCTATACCAGATAAATAGATTTTTTACTTCTTTCTCTGTATAAAGGTGAAAAATAGATGTTAAATTCTAGTCTTTAAATGAAATCTGGACATGGATATGATGAGATATCAATCCTTTTTACAATTCTGATTCCTTTCAGCAGGTGTCCCCAGCCTCCAGGATCAAATGCTTGATGATACGAGGTGGAGCTAATATAATAATAACAGAAATAAGGTGCACAATAAATGTAATGCACTTGAGTAATCCTGAAACCATCCTCCTCCTGCCCAATCTGTGGAAAATTGTTTTCCATAAAACCAGTCCCTGGTGCTGAAAAGGCTGGGGACCATTATCTTAGAAGATTTCCAAAATCTCTTGACTCTCTTGAAGATCAAGGCCATAACTGAATGAACATCAGCTGAAGGTGATGATTAAAAGACGTTCCTTAAAGAAAATCCGGTAGCTCTGAAACCAGGACTGGCTTTCTATGGGTAGCATTGGCAGAGCTCATGTGTATACCCTTTATGTTTCAAATATCTCCTGCGAATTGTGTTTGACCCCCATTTACCACAATCCATTATTCTCTCTTTAAAGTAAGCATTGAACAGTCTGCATGGTTTTATACATTAATATACCCCAGGAGAATCCCTTTCTTTGGGACAGGAGAATCCAGGCTTTATGAGTAAATAATGTGAAGCAACGAAAAGAAAGACAATTTGGGGTAGGGGTAAGGTGACACAAAAATATGTTTAACTAGGAAACACTGAAAATGGAAGTAAGGATTCTAAATATTTAGAAATACTGTTTGAACTGATCCTGCCTGAAAGGAATAAAGAACAATTAAACATGCAAAACTAATGTATAAGAAGAGTACTTAGCAATATCATTATGGAGTTTTATTTATATACAAAACTCAATAAACTCTATGTCCCACAGCTAGACCCTCTGTGAAAATACAGAGGCAAAAGCCATATAGGGACATGGTATTTAGAGTGGTATTTATGCAGGAGCAAATGCAGTCAGAATATTTCATCAGTGAGTTTTCAAAGATGAATATTCATTCTTAAGTGGTTGCCTTTGGAGGACACAGCTCCCTACAGGCTCAGAGTTTCAAAGAACAGTTTGATTTACTTTGAATGTACAGCTACATTTAGTCAATTATTTAAGAATGCGCACTCAGCACATCTAAACATGTGCACTTCTGTGCATGCAAACTGGTGATCTTATGGGCAGGTAAATGTAAAATTACCCCATCTGTTTGTGGTTATTTTTCTCACAGGCCCCACATTAACTATAACCACATGCTTTTCTAACATTTATGAGTCTGAAGTGGAACATGAAATTTAAAAATTCTGAAGATCCAATCCATTCTTTGGAGTATCCATATTGACCATTTTAGCCTTCTTAGAACATGGATCTTAACTGGCAGGTGGAATGAGAGGACGGGCTTTTCAGAGGCAGGTGAGAGTCCAGAAGCTGAAGGCTCTTAAGGGTCCTTAGCATTAGTCATACTGCTCGTTAGATTTCCTGTGACTTTGGTACTGTTTAGTTTTTGTTCAGACACTTTCGTGGTGATTAAGGGGGAGAAATAAGCAAAAGAGCTGAGTGGGATCAGAAAAAAATACAGAAGAGAGAATGCTCTGCACTGTAAGCAAAGGGAAGTTCTGTAGATCCTTGTAGAACGCAACACAGCCAGAATGGACTATGCGCGCTCCATGGAGGAGACTGCAGAAGGGAGGGAAGGAGCAGTGTCAATCAGGGAGGATTTGGGAAAAGCGAGGAAGAAAAAGAGAGGGTACCAATGATGGAATCCTTTCCCCTTTTCAACCTTTTCACTGAAAATGTTTCGAGTAAGACATTTAATTTGCCTTCTTAAAAACGCTTATTTGAGAGCTTCAACAACTCTATATCTGTAAATTTAAATCTGTGAAATGCTGCAAAATTATAGATATATTATGGTATACACATACACTGAATAGAAGTGGACTAATTTAATCCATTTTTTATTCCAAGATTACTAGATGCTGAAAACAGAGAATAAAGGGAAAAGATATTATGTAATATTATGTCTTGGTACCCAAGAACGTGATGCTGTAGACCACATGATTTTTTTGACTGGTTCTGCATCAATCAAAATCTTGGAATAAAGGAAAGATAAGAATGGTGAGATTGTAAAATAGAAAATTTGATCCTATAATTATTAGCTAATCAGTTGAATCTGATTTCAACAAGGTGGCTTTAAATGTTACTAAGGTATTAATAACTGTTCAGTTAATACTCCAAATAGCAGTTATTTTTACAGTCTTTTACTTTGGCTTATTATTATTATTTTTTAATCTATATACCTTGCTGTGGGCTTTCCAGGTGGTGCTAGTGGTAAAGAATCCGCCTGCAACGCAGGAGACCTAAGACTAGGGTTCAATCTCTGAGATCTGGTTGGTAATATCCCCTGGAGAAGGAAATGGCACCCCACTCCAGTATTCTTGCCTGGAGAATACCACAGACAGAGGAGCCTGGCAGGCTACAGTTAGCAAATAGTTGGACACAACTGAGTGTCTGAACACACGTACCTTGCTGTGTCTATTCCAAGGGCTGTCATGGTCTGCCGGCCACCTCTCTGGACTATTTCTTTTGCTGCAACAAGCACCTCTTCCGTCGATGAGTACTTATTGAGGTTGAACTCATGAGTTACATTTTCTCCATACTGTACAATTCCAACCTGAAATACCAAGTCACTGTGTTATCCATCTAGCCGACTTACATTTTAATTGTCTTCAGTTTAAACACATGGATCAGATGTAATAATACAGTTAGTCTTTCCGAAGGGTTTAAAACTCTACCAGTACACAAATCCTTCTACGTTGACAGCAATAATCACTGCCATTTGTGAATATTCATATCCCAAAGGACACAAATGAGAGTGCTTTATTAAACCTCTCAAATGATTGGTTTCTCTCTTCAACAGTGTTTACTGAATGATTCTGGCAGACTTTGGGATAGAACATGAAACTGACATGGTCTCTGCCTTCATGGAGCTTCTAAACTAGAGGGAGAGAGAGAGAGATTAAACACAAGAATTATTCAAACACAGGTTCAACTGCAAACTGTGAAAAAGGCTGTACTAACAGAAAAGCTATTACTGGCAAGTATAACCTAGAAGCGTAATTTAAAATGGAGGCTCAAGAAAGCTCTTTCAGAAGTGATATTTGAGACTTAAAAGATATGTGCTAGGAGGGTGGAGGCCCGTCCTGGATGGCAAGTGTGAGGGTGGATGGGGTCCGCACTAAAGGAACTGTGCCTGTGAATAAACTGAGATGGCAAAGAGGTAGATGCTCTGAGAACAGAAATAAAGTCAGTGAGTCTGGACCGAGCTAGGAGGAAAGAGGGGAGTGAGATGAAGTTGGACAAATGATCAGGGATGCTTTTGGCAAGGACACCTGTGTGCTTCCTGTTTCAAGTAGCTCAGCTATAGCTTCATGGCTCCTAAATTAGCCCTTCCCTTTCTTGTTCTCTGTCTTCTCTCTCTCTTACTGCCATACTCCTTTCATTCCTTCTTTCCCACAGGTGGGTAATGCAAGCAGCTAACTGCAAAGCCACCGTGAAGTAAAAAGACTTTGAAGGTTAAGTGCAACTGATTCACTTCCCCTTGCCCATTTTCTTAATCCCTTTTCTGCACCCTCCTTTGAAGGTTGGTATGAACCAATAAACTAACCTATATCAAGAACTGTGCCTGAAGTTACTCTTTGTTTAACTTTCCTACCCACAAATTAAGGACTCAGATAATTCTTTACCCAAAGGACTGTCTTTTTCTGAAAATAATTTTTTTAAAAAAATTTTTGACTGTGCTGGGTCTTCATTGCTGCAAGGGCTTTCCTCTAGTTGTGATAGGTGGGGGTGTGCGGGCTTCTCATAGCGGTGGCTTCTCCTATTGAGGAGCACAGGCTCGAGGGTGTGTGGGCTTCAGCAGCTGCAGCTGCCAGGCTCCAGAGCACAGGCTCAACAGATGTGGAACATGGGTCTTGTTGCTCTGCTGTATGTGGAATCATCCTGGATCAGGGATAAAACCCAGGTCTCCTATATTGGCAGGTGGGTTCTTTACCACTGAGCCACCAGCCTTTGAATATATTTTAAATTACTTTCCCAATGACCCTAACAGCTTTTGACCAGGAATCCAGGGAAATACTGAATAATTCTTAAGGAAAACCATGTAGGTTTGCCATTGTCTTTGTGTGTATAAATGCTCAGTGTAAGTAAAATTATTTTGTTATTTAGATATAATCATTGTGCCTAATTTATGGTCCCATGGTGAACAGAAGTTATTGAAAAGTACTAGGATTTAGTTGGGCAGTGCTGTGTTGCTGTAGAAGTTAATTGCTCATCCATTCAGGGCGTCTTACAGAGTTGGTTTTGTTTTTATTTCTCTTTGTTTAGATTTGATTAAGCAGGAGACTAAAGAACTTTGAAAACTGTCACTCCTGTTATTATTCTTAGATATTTTACTACTTGGATGACTCTATCAAACACCCTGGTCTCTTATTTATTTAACTTCCTTGGCTTTAGTAATCTTTTCCTCTAGCTCACCTATGTCATCTGCTTCCAAGGTCTTCGCCTTGACCTTGTCATCTGGAAAAATTGCAGCACCTCAATCTCAATGTCAAGTGTTCTTCTCTCTGACCATTAACTTTGGCTCATTTACCTAGTATATCTAACTCATCAATTCCTTGACCACATAAAGACTTCCAATTAATTCATATATGTTACTATATTTTTGTATCCAACCTAGACTCCATGATCCATCACTATAATCATTTACTTGCAAACATTTATCTCCTTTAACCTTTTCCCCCCTGCATTAACTAATTTGGCTAACTTCCAACTGTAGTTAAGTCCAAATATCTCCTCTATGAGTGATCCTGTGACACTGAATGCTGTTAGACAAAAGCCACATACCTCGTAGACTGGTTGCACTTTAAAGTTTTGCTCATGAATCTCAAATGAGGTTGCACACAGCACTGCCCAACAGCCCTAGTACTTTTTAACAGTGAGTGTGCTCCCTTCAGTCAAATTCTGGTGATAAGTGCTAACTCCTCAGGAAAAAGACGGCATCTCCTTTGCACATGGGGAGGAGTTCACGTGAGAAGAGAAGGAAATCATGCCAACTAAATAAGGCTGCTTTATGATGTAACACTTAACATTTACAACATACTTTTCATATCTTAGAGAACATACTGTGAACTATTGTATTATTGGGGAAAATTGGGAAAACAGCTTGGTAAGTCAGATATCAATGTTTTATGTCTTATATCTATCATATCTATCTGTTGATCTCTCTGTCTACTTAATATATATCTCACTTTTATAAGTTCATTCTTCTGTAATTGTTGGGATATAAGAGAACTTGTAATGACTCATTCCCTCACCCTTTGTGTACACTTTTGCTTCTCACAGCTGTACCCGAGACTTTCATCAGATGACTGTCCTTGGACGGCTAGAGCTGCTTTGCCCCAAAGGTTCCAAGAGTCAGCAGTATCTGGCGTTTTCTCCCTCCTCATCCCTTGCTCTGCTCCACAGGCAAGGCCTGAGTGCAGGCAATGCAGGATTGGCCCCTTGACTTAACCTGGGACCCCTTCCAGACCCAGCTGAGGCCTCAGCTTCACCTGAAGCCACATGCTTGCTTGCCCTCCATGGCTGCTCTGTTTTGCTCCCCCAAATCCCTTCTTATTTTCTTTTGGAAGCACTTCCTTTGTAAACTGCTGTCACTTGACTCCTGCTCTCAGAGTTTGTGCCTGGGGGATTGGATCTAAGGCAGTTATTATTTACACTTTTGAATTCTTTCTTCAGCCCAGGCCAGACATCACTGACTGCCTTGAACCTGGACCATGGCAATCATAGTCTCTACACTGCTGATCTCCTTCCCTCCATTTCCACTGTCTTCAAATCCTTCTACCTAGTGATGGTAGATAAACTGTGTTAAGAGTCTGCTTTTATCACATGCCTTCGTTATTCGAAAACTCCAATAACTCTTCACTGCCTACATCAATGACTTTGAAATATACTTTAAAAGAGAACTGTAATTCTAATTAAAATAGAAAATAGGCACAACTTCAAGCTGCTTCTTGAAATACTAGGCCTATAGGTTAAAATTCAGTTTCCCCCCCTGAGTTTCAGCCACCCAACCATCTGGCCCTACCTTCTCATGTCATCCTCATCTTCCGGATTCTACCCAGACCAAATGCCCTTCCGTATCCCTGCAACTAAGCTAAGTCCTACCCATTTGGTAAGATTCAAGTTTCACTTTCTATGCAACTTTGTCCACCTAGTTGTCAGTAGAGTCCACAGTGATCTTCCCTTTCTCCAAACTCTGAAGCAAACTTGTCTGTGCTGCTCCTGTGAGCACTGCATTCTTCTCAGCTTTGGTACACATGATTTATCTCTCAACGACATTAAAGTTTGGAAGGGGCAGGCGGGGGTAAAGAGCAGGACTGTGTCATAGCTGTTGGTATTCTCTTATCCTGGACCACTATTTTGCTTTGCTCACAGTTGACCCTCATGCATTCTTCCTAGATGAGTGTACCACTTCACATGGGCAAGTAGAAAACTGAGATAGGGGGGAAATAATGATAAGCAGAACAAGAGAGATAGGAAGAAGTGTGGGAAATTAGTAGAGTGGGCAGTGGGAACTCACATCTCAGGAGAATGACATTCAGTGTAGGTCTCTGGCTGATACGAGGGTTCTTATTTTCTTAGGAATCAGACAGAATAAGGTTTCTGCTGTGTTTTCCTCAGGAAAGGGTGCCATTTATTAATTTTCATCACAGGAAAATAGTCACATCACTAAACGTATGTAATGCTTTGTGTGAGCCTCACTTTAATAGGAGTGATTTAAGTTCCACCTTAGTTTATAAATTTAATGCAGGTAAAACAGATCTGTACTAGCATAATGGGTATTGGTTCATATATAACCAAGACAAATAAATATGAGAATGAATGAGAGAAAAAGTGATGAACACACATGGTGAGGAAATGAATAGAAGAGAGAATCACAAGCACATTTATTGTCTCACAGGTCAGCCCTCAGGGAGGAAGGAGGATCCAGCTTCCTAAACAAGCTGCCCAGGTCAAGAACAGACAGCTAGTTATAAAAGTAGAATGGGAGAAAGCAAAGCAGTCTTAAGCCTGGAAGATCTGTCAGGATGATCATTAAAGACATTTAAATCATTTCAGAAATTGAAGAAAAAGATAAAAAACCAATAATCATCACATTTGACTTGAAGCAGCCAATTGTATTGGAATGGTCCAATACAGACCCTCCCAGAGGGTGGAGCTAAGCAGAGAACTGGAGAGAAGTAGTAAAGAGAGAACGATCCTAGGCATTCTTACTAAATGAATAAAAAGTAGGCAGAGATGGCAGCTAAAAGGCACAACTGGGTTAGCTGTGGGCCTTCTTTAAGGGAGAATGGGAAGAGTAGCCTATGGCATCAGTATAAGATAAGTGGGTGAAGACAGTAAAATTAGACTCTTTTTAAAAAAGATTTTTGATATGGACCATTTTTAAAGTCTTTATTGAATCTGTTACAACATTGTCCTGTTTTCTATGAGGTTCTTTTTTGGCTGCTAGGTATGGGGGATCTTAGGTCCCCACCAAGGGATCGAACCCACACCCCCTGCATTGGAAGGTGAAGTTTTAACGACTGGACTGCCAGGTAAACCCCAACAATAAACTCTTACAAGTTCCTCTATTCTTAACAATAGAGGAACTGTCACTTTTCAGAGACAACTGTCAGGGATACATTTAGCTCCTGGGGAGATATAGTTTGAACTTCTTGATTAAGCAGTTATAATTGCAAGCTGATTCACTATAGCATAAACTAGGGAATCCTGCTACATGAGTAAGAGGAACACTTAGGACCGCCCACTTCAACATAAAATTTACATTCGTGATTCAGATAAACCTCAAACTGGGAATACTAACTTTCTAAGTTGCTAGGTATAATTTTTTTTAAAGTCCATAATCACACACTTTCAGAAAGCAATCATTAAAACAAAGTTTAACAGTTTTTCTGTCTCTGTCTGTCTGCCTCCCTCTGTTGTTGCAAGTAAAAAAGGCCACAAATTTCAAATAATATAAAAGAGGAAGGCTTTCCCTTACCCCTGAATTGCTCTGCACTGACAAAAGTGGATTATTCTGAAAGTGCTCTCAGAGTCTTTAATATGAAAACATGCATTGTGAATCACAAATTGGAAGACCTGATGTATTTTATTCTTAATTAAGGGAATTTATTTTTTATGTGGAACATATTCCACACCTCAAACAGCATAGCTTGGAAAATATTGTTTTATTCAAATTGTGAATTACCTGCTTATAAAGATCAATTCATTGTTATGCTTCATTCTTGCCTCTTATATTTATGTCACACTGTCATGGATTGCTTCCCAGGTGGTGCTAGCAGTAAGGAACTCACCTGCCAATGCAGGTAGACATAAGAGATGCAGGTTCAATCCCTGGGTTGGGAAGATTCCCCTGGAGAAGGAAATGGCAACCCATTCCAGTATTCTTGCCTGGGAAATTCCATGGACAGAGGAGCCTGGTGGGCTATAGTCCATGGGGTCACAAAGAGTTGCACATGACTGAAGTGACTTAGCATAACAGTCATGCATTGCAGTTTTCCAAATATAAGCCTTGACTTTAAGTTGGAAGTTTTTCAGGATTAGGGACAAAGTTTTAGAGTTTGTTACTTATATTGCTATACACCTAGCATAATACTTGGTCAATAAGATACTTCATAAATATCTGCTGAATTAAAATGAATTATCCAAATGGCTTCCTTTAAGAGTAGAGCAAGAAGGGAAGTGAATGTGAGGAATATGGAAGGAATGATGCTGTTAGAAATCACAAAAATTACTACTTTTTTCTCATAAAAAGTCACAAAAGAATGACAAGAGAGTTTAAGAAAGAGAAATGTTTAAAGTAGTTATTATATATACTACATCAAGGAGTTATGAAGGAATGGAATTATCTCCTCCTTTAGAATTCTACCATTACCTTGTATTATTAAGTTAGAGTTATAACACCAGTGCCTAAATTGTAATGCCCAGCATGAGTTTAGTTTCTGGGCTTTCATTCAACAGTTTATACTATCTAATCAATGGCCTCTTTAGGGGAATAATGACAGGGAAGCACCATAAAGTTTTCTGTGTGTTTGTAGGATGTACAACTGCTTTACATAAGTCCTCAGTCTTTGGGTCTGGTCATTTTATGTTTTCTTTTACCAAACTACAGTGCAAAAGCCCTGCCTTACAACATGCTTCTACTGTAATTAATTAGAGTATGAATTCAAGTTAATTGTCAACACAAACCATTCTGAGACCATGTTAACTAAAACTAGGCTTAACCTTTGTCTACGGAGAGGCATATAAACAGGACTGGCTCACAGGTAAATGAAATGAATTCTCAGAAATACAATAAAGTTGGTATATGATAGGTCTTTAGTTGGTCTCTTGCGTGATGGAAGGTGATGCAATGAAATTGACTCATACTCAAAAATATGAGGCTAGAAGGTGTTAAGAGGGGGAAGACTATGGGAGAAATTGAGACCAGAGGTGAATGGGGCTACATGTGTTGAACACCTGAAAAGAAAAGCCTAAAACACAATGTTCAAAGAATACTCAAACTATCACACAATTGCACTCATTTCACATGATAGCAAAGTAATGCTCAAAATTCTCCAGGCCAGGATTCAACAGTGTGTGAGTGAACCAAGAACTCCTAGATATTCAAGCTGGATTTAGAAAAGGCAGAGGAACCAGAGATCAAATTGCCAACATCCTCTGGATCATTGAAAAAGCAAGAGAATTCCAGAAAAACATTTGCTTCATTGACTATGCAAAAGCCTTGGACTATGTGGATCACGACAAACTGTGGAAAATTTTAGAGATGGGAATACCAGACCACCTTATCTGCTTCCTGAGAAACCTGTATGCAGGTCAAGAATCAATAGTTAGAACCAGGCATAAAACAACAGACTGGTTCCAAATTGAGAAAGGAGTATGTCAAGGCTGTATATTGTCACTCTATTTATTTAACTTATATGCAGAATACATCATGCAAAATGCTGGGCTGGATGAAGCAAAGCTGGAATCAAGACTGCAGGGAGAAATATCAGTAACCTCAGATATGCAGATAACACCACCCTTATAGCAGAAAATGCGGAGGAACTAAAGAGCCTTTTGATGAAGGTGAAAAAGGAGGGATAAAAAGCTGGCTTAAAACTGAACATTCAAAACAGGAAGATCATGGCATCTGGTCCCATCCATCACTTTATGGCAAATAGAAGGGAAAACAATGGAAACACTGACAGATGGTGACTGGGCATCCATGAAATTAAAGCAGCCATGAAATTAAAAGATGCTTGCTCCTTGGAAGAAAAGCTGTGACCAACCTAGACAGCATATTAAAAAAGAGAGACATTACTTTGTCAACAAAGGTCCATCTAGACAAAGCTATGGTTTTTCCAGTAGTCATGTATGAATGTGAGAGTTGAACCATAAAGAAAGTTGAGTGCTGAAGAACTGATGCTTTTGAACTGTGGTATTGGAGAAGACTCCTGAGAGTTCCTTGGACAGTCAATCCTAAAGGAAATCAGTCCTGAATATTCATTGGAAGGACTGATGCTGAAGCTGAAGTTCCAATACTTTGGCCACCTAATGCAAAGAGCTGACTCATTAGAAAAGACTCTGATGCTGGGAAAGGTTGAAGGCAGGAGGAGAAGGGGATGACAGAGGATGAGATGGTTGGATGGCATCACTGACTCAATGGACATGAGTTTGAGCAAGCTCTGAGAGATGGTGAAGACAGGGTAGCCTGGCGTGCTGCAGTCCATGGGGTCACAATAAGTTGGATATGACTGAGCATCTGAACAACCACAAAAACACAATGTACATCAGTGTCGTGGCAGGGGAGAGTCCCCACAATCAAGTCTCTTCTAGAGTGGCAGAGTGAGAGATGGTGGTCACTACAATAATGATTGTTAACACAAAGAGAAATTTAAAAATTCCAGGAATTACATTTTTCCAACATAAATGACTTGCCTCCTATTTGCTAGGCAACGCACAAACTCTGAACTGTATTTTGTAAATAGAAGGATTAATGCACAACACTGTCATTGTGGAATTCACATTCCACCAGGAGAGATGGAATCATGAAACAAAAAGCGATGCTTCTGAGTGAGGAGAGCAGTTGATTAATGGTGTGCAAATGCTGTGGGGATGTGGAGGGGAAGGGAGTTTTGGGCGGAATAGCCATAGAGAAAGTCATATTTGAATTGAGTCTCAGAAGTTCGCCTAGCACATGGGGACTGGGGTGGAGAAGGGCTTTCCAGGCAGAGAGAATCCTGTGAACACAGAGCAATGTGTTTAGGGAAGGCCAAGGCAGGAGTGACTGCAGGGCAAGAAGAGAAGGAGGCAGTGCACAGCAGTAGGTGACAAGTGACTTATAATTCACTGGAGAGCTTGAGTATTATTCAGCAGACAGGTAGGAGACAGATTTTTATCCAGGGAAATGTCATGATCTGAACTTTACATGGGAAAAGTAATTCAGATGAGCGATGGATGGAGATAGGGGACAACAGAGACAAGGAGGCTAGAGAAGGAGATTCACCTCATTCACAACACAACTTGAGAGACCAGGGTTTGGCTGCACACCTCAGACAGCCTTCTCAGACCTCAAAACAATGCATCAGCCCTCATATTTAAGGCTCCTAGGAAACGGCCATAAAAATGTGTAGTAAAAAGAAAGATAAATAATATTCCTAAAATTTAATTAATTTCCCCCTTTCATTTTGCCTGGTTTAATGTTATGCTTCACTCTTGATGGGAACAATCTAGACATTGTTCCATTAGTATATTTCACTTTTATATCAAGCCTCACAACTTACTGGTTTTATTTAGGGTAATGCACTTGTATATGGCATATTTATATCATTCTCATTTATTATTAAAAGCAATGTTATGTTTAGGTATTGAGGATCAATAAGACCTCCATAATGTTTATACCATCATATCTTTTATGGCAAGCTCAGAGTGCTTCAGGTTTGTTTTTATAGGTGGTTTTTTAAAAGGTGATTTTATAGCCTTTACTCTGTCTTGGATAAAAATTTGGTTTGCAAAAGTTCCTCGACTATGTTTGCGAAAGTCTTAATGGGACCACACAGAGACATGGGAGAAATTTTGAGTAACTATTTAGGGTTGATGTTTTTGTCATTTGCATTGCATTTTCCTAATGTATACTAATTGTCATATGGAAACTTTAACACAAGTTTTAAAATTTATTTTCTTCCTTCCCTTTCTTTTTTTCTTTTTTTTTTTTTTTTTTGTGGAGGAGAAAATTACTTCCAGAAATGGTTCATATCTTTGAGACTACCTTCCAATAATTGCAATTACTACATGAAAAATCTATGACTGTAGACAGTAGGCCATAATACTCGACCTTGATCAAGTGAATAACTGTAATTAATATAACAAACAGGAACTCACAAGGTATAATTAGAATGTAAATTTTGGGGGGCCCATGATCCCTGTAAAACTTATTTAGGGTTAAATTTTTCTGCTCTCACTGGATGGAAAAATAAATGTCTTATTGCTTTTCTTAATTTTAGTTTTAAAATATCTGTTTTTTAAAAAAGCTCTATATTTTAATTTAGGCTGTACAACATGAAATTGCTGTGTTTGTAAGTCAAAAATGATCAAATGGCTTGAGGAGAATGGATACATGTATATGTATGACTGGGTCCTTTTGCCGTGTACCTGAAACTGTCACAACATTGTTATCAGCTATACTCCAGTATAAAATAAAAAGTTAAAAACATGATCAAACAGCAACAATTTCATATGGTTCAATCTACATTAAAACAAAACCAAGACAAAACATCAAGTTGATTTATAATTAAATCTTCTCTCCTCCTCCTTTTAAGGGAGGAGAGAAGCATGTAGTTGAGGAAGGGGCATGACTGGCTGTTTCTTTGTTTGTCTGCTCTCACCCCTTAGATTGCTAACTATAATTTCTGACATGGACAGAGGGATGGAAAATAAATAAATAAAGGGCACTGAAATTCTGCTGGTGCCGATCCAAGATTAGAACCTGATCTAATAACAGGGATTACCTTTTCAGTGGGCTCTTTGGGGATTTCCCTTCACCTGCATCCTTGCCTGAGTGAACGCATCTCACTACTGTGATCCCTAGGAATTGGGGATAGCGTCAGCTGTTCTGTGCAGGGGCTTCCACTCACTTCCAGGCGATTCTATGGACAGGAGCAAAAATGACTCCATGACAAGCTCTGAGAAACATATGTTAATTGTACTGACAACTTTAGATGTGAGGCCAATTCTAGCATTGTGACTTGCTTGTCAGCAGCCAGACATATCTTACCTTTTAGTGTAGGAGTCAGGCACTCAGCGATTGTGTGTACCAGCTTTCCCAAGCTCACTGTATGATCCCACCAAAGCCTTTCTCACCAGGCTCTTTCTATAGGGACCCTCTTCACAAATTTGGCCAACTCTATTTTTAGTGCCTTTATACCCTTGATATGGATGAGGAATCTGAGTCCCGTATCTAGCTCTTAACTTTTCAGTTTTGCAACTTCTTCTGGGTAACACCTCTCAAAATTCATTTTTGTAGCTTCCCCTTTCAGGAATGGAGAGATAGGGAGGCTAAGTAAGGGGGAGGGAAAATTTCAGAAGCTAATTCTGCGAATCTTAGGGCAGGATTGGATGCTTCAAATGAAAAGAAAAAAAAAAAAACTATTTAAATTATGTTAGCAACCAACCAAGAGAAAAAATGATTGCTAAAGCAAATTGTTTGTTTTTAGAGAGAATTACTATAAGACCACATGGAAGAAAAGCATTCTTTTTAGTATACATTTCTTTGAAATGAAAGTATCTTTTAAAATTACTATGGATGAATTTCTTATCTGACTGCACTAAAGGAAGATCAAACTTTAAAGAGCATTTAAATATATTGTACTTAAAACCCTATTAAATAGAATTTGGCAAAAGTGATGGCTTAGTGAATGTCCTTCTCGAACCCTTTTGTTTAGAGAATTACTTATGAAACTAGTCATTAATATAGCTTAAGCCAACATAGAAAAAGATTAGAAATCACTGAAGTATAAACACTAAAACCCAACATATAAATAATATACTTAGAAGACTATTAAAATGCCAGCTAATGAAAAAGTCTCATTAAATGTTCATCTATCAGAGAAAAATGCAAAAATGCATTCAGTATGATACACACACTTATTCAAAAGGTGCTCATTAAAGGGCCACTAAAAAAGCCCAGCAAAGCACTGGGCTGACCACTGACAGGATAAAAAGAGATTTAAAGGCTTCAGTCTTAAGGTCCCTGTAATCTGGAGCATGCAGTAAGTACAGACACTCACATATCAACACAATAATTCATTAGTCCATGGTTTCTCAACTTTAACCTATTAAAAATTATGTGGGTTGCTTACTTAAAATGTAGGCTCTGTAGCTTCACTCTCAGAGATTCTGATTCTTAAAGTCTGGGGTACAATCCAAATACCTCTGGGATTCAGAAGTGGGAATTCCATGAACCACACTTGGAGAAACATTGTTATACAGAAGCTCCACAAAGGCAGTGGCCGTGTCTGTCTATTTTTCCATGATTATCCAAGCCCTCACACAGAGCCTAGTACATAGTAAACCCTCAGGAGAAACCTCCAAATAAAGGAATGAATGAGTCTGGCTAAACTCCACCATGAACGATGCAAGCAAAATATGACATAAATACTTAGCAACTTGAGTAGCTCCTCTCTCAGTAGGAAGCAGGTTCCCTTGAGTGAAATCTGAAGGTGCCACAAATGACCCAGTGCATAGGGCTGCATTCTGAAACCTTTCTCTTTGTGGACTGGGGTCCTGGAACCGAGGAAATGTGGCCTGACCCTTCTCAGCAAGTTTGTGTCCCTTCCATTCACTGGTAGCATCTGGACCCCAGCGTTCACCCCCATTCCTCTGAATGGAGCCACTGTTCCCTCCCAGAGAGACATATAACTCCACGAAGCCCACTCTGGCAGGCTGGAATTCAAATGGTGCTGGACAGAACAGCTCTTCTATTGGGACTCTCATGACTGAAATGTAAAATTAATTATAGCTCTCATAGATGGAAACATCAGAACTGCAGCAGAGTTCATTGAGCATATAAGCAATTGATTGTTAGCTGTTTACAAAACTGAGTTGCAGGCACCAATCCTCACTGAAGCAGTGATTATTCCTCTAAAATAGCCTTGTAGGTTTTCTTCCTAAAGTTGTGGAGCAACTTCAAACATGTCACAGCTGCACTAATTTCCACAAATAGCTACAAAGAAATAAAATTTTTACAGTGAAATAGATAAATGTAAAAGTAAAATCAAATATTCAGATGATGCTCAAATACTACAGATTTTTAAAATACTCCATTTTTTCCCCAAGGGCCCCTGGTGGCTCAGACAGTAAAGAATCTGCCTGCAATGCAAAAGACCCAGGTTTGATCCCTGGGTCAGGAAAATTCCCTGGAGAAGGAAATGGCTACCCACTCCAATATTCTTGCCAGAAGAACTCCATGGACAGAAGAGCCTGGCGGGTTACAGTCCATAGTGTCACAAAAGAGTCAGACCCAACTTAGCAACTAACACAAAAATACTCCAAGACTGTCATTAGTTTTTGGAAAGAAAGGATGGATAAGAAGGTAAAAAAGGATGGATAAAACAAGTGGAAGGGAGAAAGCTCATTGTTGGGAATGTGGTAAGAGAGAGGAGAGCTGTGATTAGCAGTTTAAATTCAGGTATGTCAGAGCAGGCAATTTTATATGGAATAAAAAGTTCATCCTGAATTTCAGCTTTATTGATGAATTTGTATTCCGAATATAATCTTATTAAAAATCTCTGCATATGTATCTTGAGGACAACAGAAATCAAAACATGAAGTCACATACCTGTGTCTGTTTAGGACCAATATCCATTCTTTTAAGAAGGTCATTTAAAAAAGCTGTAACACTTTCCCAGGGGTAAATGCTGTTAGAACCATCCAGCACGATGACTATGTCTAGCTGAGTGCTACATTCTGCAAGAAAAATAGTCAATCATGCACATTTGGCATCTATCTTTAGAGGAATATGAAATGGTTTCATGGTTGAAAGAAGCTCATTTTGAAAGATGATGCTCTTCAGGGCTTCCCTGGTGGTCCAGTGGTTAAGAATCTGCCTTGCAATGCAGGGGATGGGTTCAATCCCTGGTCCGGGAAGATCCCACATGCCACAGAGCAGCTAAGCCAATGAGCCAAAACTACTGAGCCCACATGCTGCAACTACTGAAGCAGAGCCCAGCCACCACAACTGGAGAGTAGCTCCCACTCGCCACAGCCAGAGAAAGCCCGCATGCAGCAACGAAGACCCAGCATCCAAAATAAATACATAAAATAAACACATAAATAAATCTTTTTAAAAAATGATGATGTTCTACAAAATGGACACATTACTTTTAAAACCAGAAAAAAAAAAAAAGAGTCTTTTACATAAAAAGTAAAGGTGATAAATATTCACTGCATTCAGTAACAATTGGTTTGGGATTCACATCAAGTAAAATACATCTCTACTTAATTTTAATTAACACTGTATGAGTTATCTTTGGACATTTTTTCAATATTAATTCTGTATACAGTTCTCATTCCATGTGTATTTCAAATGAGTTTATCTTCCTCAAAGAAATTCACCCTTTAAATAAAAACAATGTGACAGCTTTAGCTATGATGATTAAATATGACTCTGTAAAGGTTACTTACACTAATATCAGTTCCAAAAATAGCAGTGAGGTTTGGTTATATATTGGCAAAGAAAACATTTACCTAAATTGGTAATGCTGGTAGCCAAGAAAATACTTCAAGCTTTTTGGTATGCTCCTGTGTATACATATATCTCATCCATTGCTTACACTTTTTAAACACTGCAAAAATACTGCATAAAATCTGTACCTTGTACAGGGGCAATGGAGTTCACAACTTGAAATGTGGGGCTGACATCAGAACAGATTCCAGTTGTGTAATGCAAGTGTCCACATCGATAGGCATACAAGGGCCCACATGCCTTTTAAAAAATTTAAAAAATTAAAACCATTAGATTAAAAATTACATAACAGATTTTTACGAAGATTTATGATCATAGAATTCCTAGTTCATTAACCATCATTACTCTTCCTTTTCTTACCAGAAACCCTCCTTTTGGGTTGGTGACTAAAGTTGATCCAAATGTCATGTTCTCCTTTACTTCTGTGACATTGGGAATTGATGTATTAACTAAAAATAGAAGAAACTTTTATGAGAGTGGAAAACAAAGTAAAATTAAGTGTCTTCTCATAAAAACCTTCTGTTTGCTTTGTTCATGTCATAGGACATTCTTCTTTTGGTTCAACTAAATAATCTTCGAAGTATTATTAAGGAGTATAATAAACAAGCAAAGGCAGAAAACTGGCTTTTGTCTCAGAAGCTTTGTCTGGATCACTGTCTCGAATACTTTTGCTGAACTGTAAAAGAATGCACAACTATCAGGGCAATCAGAACGCAGGACAGCCTTTCACACATTTTTTGCTAATTAAAATAAATGAAATATTTAGTCTCAAAATATAGATACAAAGTAAATTTACACACTTATATGTTATATCTACATGTTAAAAATGACCAATGAAAAAACGATTTCTGGCAAGAAGAAGGAAAATGGATAGAAGACCAGAAAAGAAAACTCAAACACAAGATTTTAACCATTATATTCATCATCACAGGGTCATTAACAGGGTTACAAAGAAAACCAAAGCAAGATTAGAGCAGTGGTCAGGATGTTTGGATAAAGACACAATGAAGGGACTCCATTTGACATTACAAATAAGAACATTGGGCCCTAAAACATGCAAACCTGGGCAAAAAGAAGTTCCACTCACATTAAAAAAGGAAAAAAATAAAAAGATTAGACAGGAAAGGCAAAAACTTCTAAACCCTGCTTAGCAGAGTGTTAGAATATTTAAAAGTGGCAAAACTCAAGTTCGAGAAAGACTCGTCTCACTGTTCATGCCTATAATTTTTTCTTACTGTAAGTTTACATGGGAAATGGAGGCAGAGATTGATTCCTGAATGGTCCCAGTGACCTCCTAATCTGAACAGTCTTTGTCTTGGAATCCAGTCTGGTTGCTTTGAAAGCACCTGGAACTGGTCTTGAATAATCTCGATTAGAGGTTTTAATACTAGGGTCGAGCATTCCTGGGATGTTAGGAACTATAGCAGAAACTTTCCTATTGTTCTTAACATAGCCAGTCTCCATGTTACTGTTGAAATTCTATTCCAGTTTCCAATAATGGAGGAGTAGCTTCTATCAGAACAACCCTTTTGTAAACAACTATAAACTTTAGGAAAAGGAAAAAAAAAAAAATGGAACAATCATCTGAAGGCATTGGAAAACAATCCAAACCAGGCAGAAACTGGAAGAGATTCTATACTTGTGAGGAGATTAGCACTAGATGAGTTTCCTGTTTTTTGTGTTTGTTTGTTTTCCCCAAGGGAAGACCTGAGCCAGTGGCTAAACCTCAAATAGGATGCACAGTCTTCCTGTCTAAAAGAAACAGAGGACAGAGAATGGGGCAGTGACAGTAATGTCAAGTGAAGGGGGTATTTTGGAAAGGAAAGCCACAAAAGGAGAGTTTCAGTATACACAGATATATTCTTTCCAAAGATCTAAATGACCTGAATTGTACATGTGCAGAGTAAACTTCACACAGCCCAGCTAAAAAATTAGAAGAACTGAGTAGAGATTTTAAGGGCTTCCCACTGCTGTTTGGAAATTGACTTCAGCCAAGTAAACTGCCTGCTAAAACAAAAAGTTAAGACTTTTCAAAGACACATAACAAGATCTAGAATCTCCACACTTATAATTCAAAAGTTTAATCCAGGATACAATCCAAAGTCACTAAACATAAGAAGAAACAGGAAAACGTAACCTAACTCCAAGAGAAAGGTAATAAATGGAAAGTGACGTTGAGATATTCCAGATGTTGGAATTATCAAGTGAGTATATTAAAGCAGCTATTAAAGCTATGCTCTTGAATATTTTAAAAAAAAGTTCATAATGAACAAGCAGGAATTTGAAAAAAACTGAAAAATACAGCATCTTAAGAAAACCTGCAGAGGTTGAGTCATTTCCAAGGCACTTAATACTGTACAGAACACTGACAGGGTTCTAATTCCTACACAGCTGTAGCAGGAATTTTCTAGTCATGTTCTAACTATGGTATTTCAATCAAATATGTATATTTCAATATAAATTTACCTTGTGCTATTCTCTTTTTTAAAAAATTACATTTCTCTATTATAATTTCCTTGTGTGCTATTTTCTTAAAAAATACTAAGTTAAATTTTGTGGAGTAAATGTAATGAATAGGTTTATTTAGAAAATTTCTTTTGTGTTACTGCCGAGTTTACAAAGGATTCTGGACAATGGAGGCAGTTAAAAGTTACAGAACTAGTAAGACCTCAGTCTATGGCTATTCTATGATGAATTTCTAAAGCAAATGAAAGGCAGAAGGAATAAAAATATGTGAATGATAAAAACTGAAGAATTTTTATAGATGACTTCTGGTATTTTCTTGAGTTGGTTGAAATTTACTTTCAGTGTGAATGCTGGGCATAGTTTAGGATCAGACTTTAACATTTTGACTTTACATACCTGGGAGATCCAACTTTATGCAAGGTAATGATTCACTTTGCCCAACTGGACACTTATAGACATCTCCAGTTCTGTTCTTGGGTTGGCCAACTAAAGGAGACCCAATAAGCACCCTGGAAGTTAAAAGAGTCAATTAACATTTTTGAATAATGAGAAACATTTTATTTTTGTTACTGTATGACTAGTTCCAAGATGACTGACAGTAGCTCCATAGACAGAATAGTTATCCTCAGTAATTTAATGTTATTTAAAATAAGCAGAGTGTCTTCTCCAATTGCAGATTGATTTAATAAAGAAAAAACAATAAAATACATAGGAGAGAGACTTGAGAATATTTTATTTTCTTGTATCATGTTACTTTAATATATTTTTTATTTGGTGGATGAAAGCATAATTATTGGTTAAGCCTGCTGCTGTGTTAGTTTACAAACACACATGGAAGTATAAATGACTTTTTCCCAAGAGGAACTGATAATTTCATAGAGAAGTCAGGAAAAAGATACATTAGATCATCAGATTTAATGTTAGTATATGCTTAGTTTGTAAGTACTTAGAAAATAAAGATAGTTATGAGACAGGTTAAAATCACTTAATTTTTAGACAGAAATATGAAAACATTCTAACAATAATTAATAGAAAAGTATAATCACGATTTATTTTAGTGCTACAAAAGCCATTTAACAAAGTCCCCTATAATAACTTCAGGAATACAATGGATGAATGTAGTTGAATGTTAAAATACTTGTTGGGATCCACAGCTGCTCATTCGTTGCTGGCTAAACAGCTGCATCCAAGACACTGATTACTAGCAACCAAAGGACCCTAATTATGTACCCTAAGACTGTACTTTGGGTTGACTTAGTCTATATGTTTGTTAATGACTTAAGTGAAGACACAGAAAGCATAAAAGTATTCTTCAAGTACATCAGTATACCTATGTGGGCATTCAGAAGTGTCCTAACACTCTGGAACAAGAAATTTAAACTAGTAAAATTTAATAAGAACCTATGTAAATAACTTCACTTATCTTGTGTACTGTTATCTACATCAGAACAGAATGTGAGAAACCTGATTTAACAGAAGTTCATGTGAAAAAGTCATGGAAGATTTAGTTGACAGCGAGAAAACAGGAGCCAACAGTGTATTTTAGAGCCAACAATGCTAATGCGACCTTAGGCTGCACTGCTAGAAATAGATGCCCTGGTCAAGGAAATTGATAGCCCCTTTGTGCTCTGCATTGTCGGGACATGTCTGGAATCTCCAAATTAAGAGAGACATAGGCACAATGGAATGTATTTAGGAGGCTATGACTTAGACAGTTCAGAGCCTGGTAATTTTGTCAGACCAGAGATGCTCAAGGGAAAGTTGGGGAGGTTTACTGTGGAGAAAAAAATATCTGAAGGAGAACTGAAAGGTCGTAAAGGGCTGTAGGTGGATTGGGCATGCCTTTTTAAATTTTTCAAAATTTGAAAGTTTGCCATATATAAAAGAGAAGGGATTTTTAATGGAAATGATTTTTATAACAATTTTAAACATTGAATTGTTGAACAGAATCCCTAAAACATGGTTGTGATATAATGCCTTTGCAAAGCCATTTCTGATATACATAAATAACCATAAAAATGTTCAAACCCTTTAACACATAATTTTTACTTCTGGGAATCTATCCTAAAAAATGACCTAAATTAGGGGAAACAAGCTTGATGCATAAAGATAATGCTTATAGGGTATATATAACCATGAAAGATTAAAAGAAATGTGATCAACAGCAAGATTAATTAATTACTGTAGGGTCATTCCATAGAATATTGTGCAGTCATGAAAAGAACAATAATTAATAACACTGCATGGTAGGATAAAAAATTATAATCTAATTTAAAATAAAAACCTACCTAATTTATTGAAAACTTATGACAACTTGAAGCAAAAGATACTAAATTATATTCAATGTACGTATAAAAGCAATGGTAATAATAATCTGGATTTATTGAATTTACACCATTCTAAGTGCTCTCTATGTCTTAAGTAATTTAATCTCCAGAAAATATAGCATGAACTTTGGTGCCAGACTTCCTGAGTTCAAATCATGGTTTTACCCTTTACTTAGCTGTATGGTTTAGGCCAAGCCAGTTTTATTCTCTGTGCCTTAGTTCCTTCATCTGTAAAATGGAAATAGTAAGAGTAGCTACCTGACGCAATCATCAAGAGCATGAAATGATTTACTATATATAAAATGTTTAAAACACTATGTGGCTCATAGCATGTGCTAAGTGTTGGGTTTTTTATTATCACTATATATATTTTCAGATGATGGAACAACAGTATCTATGTAGAATACAGATTCAAAGGGAGTACACCAAAAACCAAATTATATTAAGGAAGTTATGATTAGATTTTAGGGAATTTCCCCCCCCCAAATATTTCCAAAAATGTTTGTAATGTGATTGATTAAACTAGTTTTATAGTTAAAAATAGTTTGGAGAAAAGTAGTAGACATGTTATGAAAGTAAGTTGAAACTAGATAGATTAATTAATTCTTATAAAGAACATCCTACATGCTCAGCATTAACATTAATGCCAGGCCCTCAGAATACAAAATGGATAAAACACCATTTTTTAGGTGGCTTAAAACTTAGCAGAGGAGCAAATATATAGATGTAGGGTCATTCCATAGAATACTGTGTACTGATAAGGGTTACTTCTGTAGGCGTCTGGGCCCAATCTTGTGAGGAATGTCTCAGAAACCGCATGGAACATATATGAGCATGCCAGGAGCATGGCTGAGGTCCTGAGAGTAAATGCTACCAGCTCATTAGAGGACAGAGCAAGAAGATGCTGAAGGCTAACATATAGGGGCAAGTAACACAGGATTTTAAGAAACGGAGGAAGAAAATCCGTAGGAGCGATCAGAGAGGGAAAGAGAGAATCCGAAAACAGTGACGTCACAAAAACCAAAGAAGGCAAGACTATCAAGAATGGGAGCCGTAAGTGTCGAGCAGATTTCATTTTAAGTAACTTGGCTAAAATGAAGGAGAAGGGCCATCTTAATAAACTTGGGCTTCTTTTCTCAAGCAAACCATTCAGGGTTTGAGGGGAGTTTATATTTACTCTGGAGGAAACCTGATATGGTACAATAATAGTATTCAAGAGTTTGTAAATGTGTGTATGGTTTGGAATTTTGTGTACCTTGGGATGCGATTTTGTCCCCCCTTGTCCTTCATTAAGGCAGAATCTACTTTTCCTCCTGTTGAAACTGAGATTTGCTTGATAAAAAGAATGCAGCAGATGTGACACTGTGACTTCTGAGAATAGGCCTTAGGAGATATTGCAGACTCTATTTCACCATTTTTTGGAAATCTGAGACCACCATGCCATGAAGAAGCCTCGTCTAGCCTAATGGAGGATGAGAGGCCATGTGGAGGAGAAGTGATGCTTGAGCAGACAGCAAAAACTCCAATAGGGGAGTTAACCCATCAGCATGTTAATAACAAAGGCAGGAGGGAAGTATGGTCATGGATAGCTCAGGCAAATGTGTGGAAACAGGAGCATGAGGCCTGAACACGGAAGGTGATGAGGAAGTAGGGGTGACTGGAACACAGCACAAAGCTTTCTCATAACCTGCAGCAGGAAACTGGACTTCGAAGGGAAGGTTCTGGAGTTTATATTTGAACTCTAGGGCAGTAGAAAGCCCCTAGAGTATGATGATAATTGGAAATAACCTGATATAACAACTGGAGCCATGGCCCATTGTGTATTCTGGATAAGGCAAGACTAGAGTGTGAGAACTCAGCAAGTGGTAGAGTGTAGCAATAGGTCAGGACTGAGACAGGGAATTTGAGAGTCAGCATCAGTGATCCTGGGGTAACCAGGACACAGGACATAAAACAATTTTGTATATTTTTCTAGGAGCTATTTGTTCTGACACCAAGCATGCAACTCTGGAAAGAACGTAGATCTCACCACTTAATCCTAAGAAAGACTCACTTTTCCCAGGCTGCATATAAATGACAAGAGGCTAGAAAAATACCAGCTTAGAGTTTATGGAATTTCAGGAATCTTCAACATTCTTAAGCCCCATTATCTTGTTCTATTTTTTTCTCATAGCACTTAGCACATTCTGACAGTCAATCTACCTGCTTATTAGTTTATTATTTATGTTTTGTTTGTCCCTCCCCAGCAGAATGTAAGCTCCACAAGAGCAGGAATTTTCATCTATTCATTCACTCATATATCTTGAGTGACTGAAACAGTGCCAAGCAGAAAATAGCCATTCAATAAATATGTATTAAATGAATAAATTATGACTGCATCAAATGCTGTAAGAATGTGAATAAGGAAGACCTGGTCACTCATATGGCCAACTAAAAGGTCCTAATTGTGTCGATTTTTTTTTAGAGGCTGGATATTTTGCTTAAGTAGAATGCCACCTAGGCCTTTAGGTGTCACAGGAAGCATTTCCATGGGTCAAGATTCCAGAGAATCCATGTTGTTATAGAAGAGAACTGGCTTAAGGAAGAATGCTGGGTTCCAAATCCTGGCCCTGTCACACTTGTGTTAAACCTTTGGCAATTCATTCTCAGTCCTGGTTTCCTGTCTAGAAAATGAGGATATTAGCAGTCATATTCACTCAAACACACAGGGTCAATATGAAGACCCAAAGGACAGTTTCATGAACTATGGACATTGTAACTTTAAATTTTAATGCAAGTTTGCTTTAACTCATTAATTTAATTTATATTAAATTTCTGCTTTTTATATGACATTATGGCAATGATTTGTCTGAAGATTAAGAGGATTAAAGAATGTTCTGGATCTTATGTCAGAGAAACACCTGATAAACTCAAAGATCATCAAATTGAGAGAAACACCTCTTCTCCATGAAGAAGCTCCAAATATAATAAAATTTAATAAACTGAGAAATGTTTGATATTCATAATAGTCATTCTTGTCATTATGACTGTTCTTATATTTATTTGAAAGGTAGCTGTCCTCGGATTGCTGTTTCATATTTATATTTTTTTCTTCTTTAAAAGATGGTTTCCTGGAGATTGTTTCACATTTACATTATTTCTTTTCATCTAACTCTTTCTTGATCTCCAAGTCAAAGTCTTTATCAGAGTACCTAGTACCTCCTGCCAGCCATGGAAAATAAATCAACAACAGAGTAAGTGTTTGGTCATCTTAGAGAATGAAGTTATTCAGCGGCCTCATGAGCTGCTATGTTTTCGGTCATGAAAGGTAGTGGGTAGAAATGAGAACCAAAGAAATGACAAGTTTGGCAAAGAGGAAATTTTAACTTCAAAAGATATTATTAACACTTAAAAATAAATATTATATTAAAATCTATAAGAGAAAATTTTATAGAACTGTTCGTCTTTTTTACCTCAAGCTTGAATAGGCTTGGAAACAGAGACTCAGTCACCTGAGCCCACTAGTAAACCCTACCTGGCATGAAGCAGTGTTCTTTAGGAGAAAGGCAGGCAGCCAATACATTTTGATATATGTTGGGTTGGGGTTTGGCTAGGGAAGTATTTTCATCATGAGAATCTACTTTGAAAAGACAGGCCAACTGAAGTCACTGAAGCCCCTAAGAGTGGGTCTTAGATCAGCGGCCTTCAACCTTTATGGCACCAGGGATCAGTTTCAAGGGAGACATTTTTCCATAGACCAGGGTGGTGGTAAGGGGATGGTTTCAGTATGATTCTCATTAGGAGCCGCCACCTAGAACCCTTGGATACACAGTTCACAGCAGGGTTCTCACTCCTATGAGAATCTAATGCCGCTGATCTGACAGAAGGTAGAGCTCAGGTAGTAACTGGAACGTGGGGGACTACAAATACAGATGAAGTTTTGCTGGTTCACCGCTCACCCACCGTTCATCTCCTGCTGTGCGACCCAGTTCCTAACAGAAGGTTGGGGACCCCTGGTTTAGATAGCACTCAAGGGAGTGGGATCACATGCTGGAAGGAAGGAAGCAAAGAGCAACAGAGAATGGAAAACCCATATCAACATTTCATTTTTTCCCATCTGTCTGAGACCTTGCCATACTAGTGATCACCACTAACTCTGGAAGGCTTCCGCAATGCTGAGCACATTGGCTTTTTTTGTCTTCAAAGCAAAACTATTAAACCAATTGTATTTTTTGTGAAATTTTCGAAACCACAGTGCAACTATTTGGATACTCCAGCTCAGGCTAATCATAACAAACAATGGCTGGATTTAATCAGAGGTATAATGTGTTCTGCTACTGAGAAAACGTGTGGTTTCTGAGCCAAAGATATAAAGGTTACACTCCACAGGAAACTTCTGAAAGGTGAAGGGAGATAGGCTGCCTTTTCTGTTAGTTTTTCATGCTTTCCAAAGATATAAAGTAATGCTTTTCAAATATACAGACTGCACATGTTATGGACCAACAACTAACTTAGGCATACTTGATGTAATATGGATCAGGATGATTTAAAAAAAAAAATCTGAGGTTGCAAAGTTTCCAAACATGACCAGTAGATATGAATTATGTCAGTGCTCACCTCTGGAGAAAATAACAATATCCATGTTCTCCCAAATATGTCAGCTATTTTATAGTTCATTTCTTAAAATGTCTGCATCCTATCTGATTTTATAAACACTTAAGAATATACAAACATATTACTAAAATTTATTTTGCATGACCAGTACCTGGATATTTTTAGAATGGTATGTTGCTACCATGTCATCCTTAAAGATTTAAATATTGAGATATTTGTTCAGTTGAATTTATTCAGTTGCTCAGTCATGTCCAACTCTTTGTGACCCCATGGACTGCAGCACGCCAGGCCTCCCTGTCCATCACCAACTCCCAGAGTTTACTCAAACTCATGTCCATTGAGTCGGTGATGCCATCCAACCATCTCATCCTCTGTCATCCCTTTTTCTTTCCACCTTCGATCTTTTCCAGCATCAGGGTCTTTTCCAATGAGTCAGTTCTTCACATCAGATGGCCAAAATATTGGAGTTTCAGCTTCAGCATCAGTCCTTCCAATGAATATTCAGGACTGATTTCCTTTAGGATGGACTGGTTGGATCTCCTTGCAGTCCAAGGGACTCTCAAGAGTCTTCTCCAACACCACAGTTCAAAAGCATCAATTCTTTGGCGCTCAGCCTTCTTCACAGTCCAACTCTCACATCCATACATGACCACTGGAAAAACCATAGCTTTGACTAGATGGACCTTTGTTGGCAAAGTAATGTCTCTGCTTTTTAATATGCTGTCTAGGTTGGTCATAACTTTTCTTCCAAGGAGTAAGCTTAGATATTTGTAGTTCATTTAATTTTAAATTCAATTGGCCACACTGTTTTTGTTTCCCTGATTTTCACACTTTTTCCATAAAATCATTGTAAGCATGGAATGTCAGAATGGAATTAAAATATCTGATATCCATATATACGTTCAAATGCTCATGAGCTTTCATTCACATTAAAATGTAAAGTCTAAAACTATGGAGGTAGTTATTATCAACTTTACTTTTGTAATAGAGCTCTAATAAGAGTAACAGCCCTAGATAGTGAGTGGAGACTTGAGTTCTGTTTTTTGCTCTGGCCCCAAATAGCTGTATTTCCCTAGGGGAGTTACTTTAAAAACAAACTTTACTGAAGGATGAATGACCACTTTAATGTATACAAATTGATGAGTTTGGGGATAAGTATATACCCTTAAATCTATCACCAGAATATATACCATAAACATATCCATTACTTCCAAAAGTTTACTCATACCCTCTTTACTAGTAGTAGTTATTATTACTATTATTTTGTGATAAGAACACCTAACAAAAAATCTACATTCTAAGCAAAATTTTAAGTATAAAATACAGTATTGTTAACTATCTGGAGAAGGAAATGGCAACCCATTCCAGTGTTCTTGCCTGTAAAATCCCATGAACAGAGGTGAGGTGCCTGATGGGCTACAGTCCATGAGGTTGCAAAGAATCAGACATGACTGAGCAACTAACACAGACTGTTAACAATAGGTGCTATGCTGTATAGTGAATCTCCAGGACTAATTCATTTTGCTTAACTGAAGCTTGTACCCTTTGATTAATGCTTTCCTGTTTTGCTCTTGTTTGAACCCCTGGTAACCACCATTCTGTCCTCTGTTTTTATGAGCTCGATTATTTTAGGTTCCTCATATAAGTGGGATCATGCCGCATTTGTCCTTCATCTGGCTTATTTCACTTAGTAAAACGTCCTCCAGGTTCATCCATATTTTCTTAAATAGAAAGATTTTCCTCTTATTTAAGGCAGAATAATACTCTACTATATATGTAAAACATTAAAAAAAACCTATTCATCTGTCAATGGACATTTAGATTGCTTTCAAGTATTGCTTTTTGTGAATAATGCTGCAATGACTATGGGAATGCAGATATCTCTTCAAGATCTTGATTTTCATTCCTTTGAATATTTACCCAGAACTGGGCGAAGTGAAGAAGTGAAGTCGTTCAGTCATGTCCGACTCTTTGTGACCCAATGGACCGTAGCCTACAAGGCTCCTCTGTCCATGGAATTTTCCAGGCAAGAGTACTGGAGTAGGTTGCCATTCCCTTCTCCAGGGGATCTTCCTAACCCAGGGATCTAATCCAGGTCTCCTGCATTGCAGGCAAATTCTTTATCAACTGCACCATCAGGGAAGCACTTTTATACAAGCTCTACTTAGAAAAACTCACTAAAAATTAAATTAACTACAAAGCAAAAGAGCTCTAATATTAATTTTGTATAGTTTTCAAAAGATAAATATGCTTTAAAAAATCATACTAAAGTGAACTTAACCAATATTAAGGGGTTTAAAAGTGTATAAAATTCAGTGAGGTTCATTATAAATAATAGACTAAATTTAATAGGTAAGTAAAGTACTAAAAATATAAGCCTCATGTTATATTATCTCACATGCTTCCATATACCTCCTGTTGAATTTCAGCTAGACTAAAACGTGGACAAAGAACTCTTGGCATAATAACATAATAACAAAACAATGACTATTTTGAATAAGGCCCTTCCTTGAGGTCAACCCAGGTTTCAACATAATCACTAACCACAGCTCTTAATATTGCCAATGATTTTTTCCTTTTTCAATTTCTATTATCAAATGATTAGACTACATTTCCTACCATAAATGATTCATTCTAAGTCTCATTCATAAAACAAACTGTAACCAAATAATATTTTCCATTACCTTGTAAGAAAACTAAACAACAAGAAAACCCATTGACTTACCATTTTCCTTCTTCGTTTTCATATTGTTGGACCGTATATCCAAACATGTCCTCCACTGGGCCGCTGAAAGTCATTGAGTTTTTCACATCAACATTGAATGACACACAGAAGCCTAGAACAACTTTAAGAGAGGAAACAAACATCCAGTTACACAGAGTTAACTATGATTCCATTATGTTTTGAATTATTAAGGCATTCTTGAGGTTACCATTCAAAGCTGTTGCTTATTAAAAAGAGCAAAGATGCTCAAAGAATGGGAACAACCAGAAAGGTCTGCAAAGGTCTGTATTACTAACTGGAAATCCACCTAAGGACTTTAAAGAACGTAAGTATTAACATTCAAACAAATTCCATAGTAATTTGGTATCTGTACCACTCCCAGAACCAAAGATTTCAGAATGTGTGGGAAGGAGCTGGCAGAAACTCATATGACTAACGCAGTCACAGATAGTTTTCCAGTAGTTAGCCCTAGATCAAACCATAGCCACTAATGAAATGTGAACAGCTTTATTTTCCCATTTTGACTACAGATGATGCAAGCATCGCCATTTAAAGCCTTGAAAGAGGAAGCTTTCTCATTGCTTCTTCAAAAAGGAGGGCAAGCTGTTTCCACCCAGAGATGGCCTCCTATGCAGGCTTGAGGTTTGCTCTGCTTCCATCCCTGAATCAAGCAGAGGGTGGAAGCTTGTACACTGAGGTCTCCTTATTATGTTGGTGGTGATAGCCTCACAGGGTGGAGAGGCTAAATACGTTGAGATTAACTTAGATGATTCATCTAAAGAGTTTACTCAATGCCTGGTGTGTTAGTCGCTCAGTCGTGCCCGACTCTTTGCGACCCCATGGACTGCAGTCCACCAGGTTCCTCTGTCCATGAGATTTTCCAGGCAAGGATACTGGAGTGGGTTGCCATTTCCTTCTCCAGGGGATCTTCCCAACCCAGGGATCAAACCCGGGTCTCCTGCACTGCAGGCAAATTCTTTACCGACTGAGCTACAAGGAAGGTTGCTGCTGCTGCTGCTAAGTCACTTCAGTTGTGTCCAACTCTGTGTGACCCCATAGATGGCAGCCCACCAGGATCCCCCATCCCTGGGGTTCTCCAGGCAAGAACACTGGAGTGGGTTGCCATGTCCTTCTCCAATGCATGAAAGTGAAAAGTGAAAGGGCAGTTGCTCAGGCGTGTCCGACTCTTTGCGACCCCATGGACTGCAGCCTACGAGGCTCCTTCGTCCGTGGGATTTGCCAGGCAAGACTACTGGAGTGGGGTCAATGAAGGTTAAACCTCTTCAGGTTTTTTGTTGTTGTTGTTTGTTTGTTTGTAGTTCAGATAATGGAAATCCTTTATTGGTGAGATTCTTTTCTAAAAGGGTTCTACTGCTGCTACTGCTAAGTCGCTCCAGTCGTGTCCCACTCTGTGAGACTCCACGGAATCTAGCCCATCAGGTTCCTCTGTCCGTGGGATTTTCCAGGCAAGAATACTGGAGTGCCCTCCTCCAGGGGATCTTCTCGACCCAGGGATCAAATACGCATCTCTATGTCTCCTATATTGATAGGCAGTTTCTCTACCACTAGCACCACCTGGTGGAGAAGGCAATGGCACCCCGCTCCAGTCCTCTTGCCTGGAAAACCCCATGGATGGAGGACCCTGGTAGGCTGCAGTCCATGGGGTCGCTAAGAGTCAGACATGACTGAGCGACTTCACTTTCACTTTTCACTTTCATGCATTGGAGAAGGAAATGGCAACCCACTCCAGTGTTCTTGCCTTGAGAATCCCAGGGACGGGGGATCCTGGTGGGCTGTGGTCTATGGGGTCGCACAGAGTTGGACACAACTGAAGCGACTTAGCAGCAGCAGCAGCACCACCACCTGGGAAGCCCTAAAAGGGTTCTTCAGTTCCATTGCTGAGTTCTGCCTGACTCTTTGCGACCCCATGGACTGCAGCAGGTCAGGCTTCTGGGTGGTGCCAAATTCTCTCAAATGGATGGTGTCAAATTCCATCTTTGGTACTGTTTTTTAAAGCATACTTGTAAAGTTCCAAAGTATTCCCCTCCTAGATGTAACTAAAAATTCTTCCCAAAGAATATGCTGTTATAAAATCACACAGCATCATAAGGTGTATTGAGATGATTAAATTCACTCTTTTGTGTTTTACAGCTACATGTAGACAGAAAAAAATTTCTTTCTTATTCACTGTATACTCTTCCATAAATATAACATAAATTCAGACTCTAATTCATTCCAGGCTCTAATTTATAACTTTCAAATTTTGGTAACAATATTAAATGCTTATTTGATGCAGAAAATTGTACATAACTTAGAGAAAATTATTCTTCATAAAAAGATATTCTGTATACTTATTTATAAAGTCTTCTTTTGATCTCCTGACCTGGAAGATCTCCCCACTTCAATATATTAAGGGCTTAACTATTAAGCCCCCTTATTTAAAAAAAAAATCCCTCATAGAAATAATTATTAAATACTACCCACATTGTAACTGCAATGTAATGAGATTTTTTTGAAAAGTACTTAAAGGCAGGGACTCTTATTCATCTTTCTTAACCTTTCTCAAAATCTAGCAGGGCTCCTTGTACACAAATGGGCAATAACATATTCATAGAATGAAAGATAACACATTGAAGGAGAAAATGTGCCAGTTGTCAATAGACGTGGACTGGAACTACTATTTCATCTTAGTTAAGGAAGACCAACCTAGACAGCATATTCAAAAGCAGAGACATTACTTTGCCGACTAAGGTCCGTCTAGTCAAGGCTACGGTTTTTCCAGTGGTCATGTATGGATGTGAGAGTTGGACTGTGCAGAAGGCTGAGCACCGAAGAACTGATGCTTTTGAACTGTGGTGTTGGAGAAGACTCTTGAGAGTCCCTTGGACTGCAAGGAGATCCAACCAGTCCATTCTGAAGGGGATCAACCCTGGGATTTCTTTGGAAGGAATGATACTAAAGCTGAAACTCCAGTACTTTGGCCACCTCATGCGAAGAGTTGACTCGTTGGAAAAGACTCTGATGCTGGGAGGGATTGGGGGCAGGAGGAGAAGGGGACGACAGAAGATGAGATGGCTGGATGGCATCACTGACTCGATGGACGTGAGTCTGAGTGAACTCTGGGAGTTGGTGATGGATAGGGAGGCCTGGCGTGCTGTGATTCATGGGGTCGCAAAGAGTCGGACACGACTGAGCGACTGAACTGAACTGAACTGAAGGAAGACTTTATGGAGATGGAAATTTTCAAGTTAGATTTTTTAAGGATAGGGAGAGATACAGCTTGGCAGTGAGAAGAAAATGTGTCCCAAGGATTTGGAAGAGTCTCTGCAAGAAATAAGATACAGGACAGGACAAATATGGTTACAAGATCACAGAGGGAGATTTGCCTGGCTGGTGTGGAAGATGCAGGGAAAGAATGGATGGGTAGCACAGGTCCATTTATGTACATTTCCTGTTCATTCAAGGATGATGGCAAACAGCTGGTTACCATCTTCTGCATAATGGCTTTTCATGTATTTGAAGACAGTTTTAAACACTGTTCACTCTACTCCAAACTAAATTGTACATGTTCCGATTCTTTCCTCACAGTTTTTTTGAACATTTTCAACAGATTATTTTTGATATGAGAGACACAAAAAATAGTACTCTAAACAGCAGGATTTCTCAGCTTTGACATTATTGACATTCTGGCTCAGAAAATACTTTGTTATGAGGTCTTGCCTATGCAGGGTAGGGTGTTTGACAGCATCCCTGATCCCTGGCAGTACGATATTAGTAGTCCGCCCTGAGTTGTGAAGATCAAAAATGTCTCCAGACACACGTGCAAAATCACTGTGAGCTGAAAACTGCTGTACTATAGATAAGGAGTAGAAAAGCACTACCAATGATTTTATCAAAGAAGCTGCCTGAAAACCAACTGTAGTCTGCCGACCAGCAGCTACTGCATCACGTGGGAGCTTGCGAGGGATCTAGAATCTCAGGCCCTCTCCAGATGTCCTGAATCAGAATCTACATCCCAACAAATTCCCCAGAAAAAGACTCCTGTTCAGGTCTGAGAAGTACAGGTCTGTAACATGGTACCCCTCTTTCATAATGTTGATGCAGGTAACAGAATTTACCTAAATTGAAACTACTCATCATCCTTTAGGAATACAAAGGGAAAAGGATTTCCTTTAATTAAGGTCAACCTAATTAAAGAAATTAATTTAAGAGGTCAACCCCTCTTGAACTATTTTCCCTGAAGTTCATCATCTTCAATATACACATGCACGCGTGCTGAGTCAGTTCAGTGGGGTCTGGTTCTTTGCGACCCCATGGACTGTAGGCTCCTCTGTCCACGTGATCTCCAGGCAAGAATACTGGAGTGGGTTGCCACACTGTACTCCAGGGGATCTTCCTGACCCAAGAATCGAACTTGTGTCTCATGTCTCCTGCATTGGTAGGCGGGTTCTTTACCACTAGTGCCTGCCACCTGGGAAGCCCCATCTTCAGTATAAGCTTCCCAAAGGCTATTCACAGTGCTTCTCAATATAAGACCAAAAGTTTTGGTTTCCTTCTGGGGACCTGTTTGTTTATTCTACATGTTGTGTGGAATGTCCGGGGGTGTGTGCTGAACTTTTTTTTTTCATTTCCTGTCCTCAGAATTCCACAGGCAATTTGCCCAAAATGATTGTAAATCAGTTTCTTTCATGTTTTCTAAGACACCAAGGAGCCTGAAGCACAGGAGATGACATTAAAAAAAATAGTTTACATCTTGTTCTTTTGATTTAAAGGAGTGCATAAACAATAAAAGTAGCTTCTTGTAAATTTTAGTACAATGTTCACGTTTCTATACTCAGTTGTCTTGGAACTTCATGTACTAGAAGTAAAGCAAAATCACACTTATTTTTAACCAAAGTTTAACAAAAAAACAGCAAACAGACTGGGGTGGCTTCAGGAGCAACATGGGGAGAAAATGATGGAAAAAATACACAGACAATAATCAGAGGTCAAAAGTAAATTCTGATTTCTCATGTACCAACAAGAGATAATTTTTCCTTTAATATTATTAACAACTATATAGTATACTTATTATGTGTTACACGTCATAAGCTCCATCTCATTTAATTGGCTAACAAGCCTACAATCAAATACCACTATTATTACCATTGGACAGAAGAGGAGAAGGAGGCTTAGGATGATAGAGAAATTTGCCTATATTTCTTCAGGATTCCCACATCATTTACATTAATCACTTTTTATATCTTAGCACTAAAACTGGGACGAGTTAATAGAAGGTAACATAGAGATGGGTTTAGAAGAGAGGCTACTATGAGCCCATGTAATTCCATCTTCTGAGGAGCAATTTGAGTGGGAGGTTCTTCCACAGTGGCCAGGGCTGGGAGCATGTTCAGAGGGAGGGAGGGAAAGATTATAATAGAGAGAAGTCATGGCTACAGAGCTAGATAAACCTGCAAAAGGGATTTCAGCTGAAACATATAGGTTTCGCTAGAAAAGAAGTAGAAAGGCTTGCTCCCCTTCAAATATGGTGATGTGACTTATACATCTAAGAGCCAATAACTGAAGAGGATGCTGAGATTGTTGGTACTGAAGGATAGCTCTTATAAAAGATCAGTTTGTGCAATTTCTTTACTCCAGGATGGAGTATGATGACAACAAATGAGAGAAAGATGACAAATGAGAGAAAGAGAGGGAGAAGAAGCCTTCAGTTGTATAATGTTTTCTGCTTACAAACATTTCCATATAAATAAAGGTATTGAGCTAGTCAGTAAACTAAGATTAGGAGGAGAGCAGTCAATACTTTCTTTTTGTGTGTTGGAAATTGGAGCTCAGAGGGGTTAAGTGATTTGTCCACGGTCAGGCTGTGTTAGTGGCACAGATAAGACATCAACATTGGTCTTCTGAGGTCAAATCATAGACTTTCTGTGACTACAGTGTGATTGAGTTAGTCAGGTTAATAAAAATAAAAAATAACAACCTACCTCAATAAAACCCTCATATGGCCCATGAGAGCTCTTAATCACCTTGTAGCTTTGAAGCATTTGAGGCAGGAAATAAAGGGGGTAAATTCTGGGCTTCTCTAGCAGGCATTGATTCCCCGGTGAAGGAAGGTCCCCCTCCTGCACACATCCTCTGAGTTCTCAAAAAAGTCACTGCAGACTGTTTTATTGTTTGCTTCTAAAAAGTTTGTCTTTCACAGGGTGATCCAGAAATTTTGATCTAGTAATATCTAGATTAGAGTATTTAATAGCCAGAGGGATTCTGAATATTTTAAACTCTAAGCCCAAGGCAAGAGGGTATCAAATAAATGCTGACTAGGAATGTGTATCCAAATGATCTTGCTTTCTTTCAGCAACTTCCTACACATGTTTATCCAATCTAGAAATAACAGAAATCATGCAATTAACATTACTTTATTATTTTTAAAGAGTGAAATGATACAGTATTGAGGTAGAAAATAATACTAGTGTTATTATATTACAGTTAATTAATGACTTTTATAGCAAATTCCTTGATACTATAGAAAGACGGTGATCTTTAGAGATATATGAGCCTGGGCTTACACCTGGCCCTTTCACTTATATTATTTATTCAATTATTCATATTTATTAAACTACTCCAAAATATTAATCAAGTCTTTATTTTGGGTTGGATATATGCTAAGCCCTGAAGATAGTTATAAAAAGACAGTGCTCTTGTTTTCACAGGTCTTAGAGCCTAGCTGGGGAGAAAATGGCAAGTAAGCCCCAGTTTATCATATTTCAAATAAGGTTATAAATACCTTCCATGTGTTGGCTGCTGTGAGATATACAAAGTATTCACGTAGCAATAGAGAATGCTCAATACTCTACTGCTTTCAGAGGTAGAATTCAAAGAGTCAGTTTACCATCTGGCATTTGAGTTTTCTTTTAGAAGTGGATTTCCCTTCATTCTGATGACCATTTGTATCTTGAAAAGTGATACAGATGTGTTATATCAATGGGGGCAGGACAGTGAGTTCATTGACTCATTTCAATAGCAAATTTCCTGTTTTTTAAACTAAGCTGCAATGACATCTGTAAAGAAAATCTAAGATGAGGGTGTCAGGCCTTCCAAATGGAAGGGCCAGCCGAGGAGGAGGAGCACAGCTGATCCTGTCCTCTCAGTTAGATCTCTTGGATTCTCAGCTCAGTCTCCCAGAAGGTGATGCAGATTGCTGATATCACCCAGGCTCTGAGTCAACAGCAACTTGAGGCTTCTCTCACGCCAATGGCAATCTACTCCCCTCTAATCGACTTCAAACATGATATTTGCTTTGCTAAGTCGCTTCAGTCGTGTCTGACTCTGTGTGACCCTATGGACTATAGCTAGCCAGGCTCCTCTGTCCATGGATTTCTCCAGGCAAGAATACTGGAGTGGGTTTTGCATACAAGTTCTCTTAAAAGGTAAAATTTGATCAAGAGTTTAAGTGAATCTGTCCACAAAAGTGATAGAACTACATAATTCTAGTTGAAATCTGAGATAATTATTTTTATAGCATTGCAGTCTTGAGAAGGAGAAGCCAAAGAACTCCAGTGGTGAAGAGATGGGAAGTAAAAACAGAATGAAAATAAGACAATATTAAAACCTTGAGCAGAAGGTATAGGATCAATATGTGTTTGGAAATGTCATCATATTTTCAAACACGGAAAATCTACATTTTTCTGGAAAAAAACAGTCTACCCAACTCAGAGTCTCCTTCAAACAAGTGGAACTTGCCTATACATTATGTAAAAAGAAAACCTGGCTCAGTCAATCTCACCATCCAAAGTCCTTTCAACAGAAATGATGTAATATGTCAGCAAGAAATCAACCTCCATCAGCAAGTCCAGAAAAAGCCAAACCAAATAAACACCTCGTCGTTCAGGCATTTTCCAAGTTTCATCCTGGGAAGCTGCTTTTTAACTTCGGCTTGCTATAGTGAGCAAATTGTTTTGACTTCCCGTACTAATGTCCTATGGGCCTCCAGTGACTACAAATGGTATTTGAACTTCAAAGTGAGTCATGTGTATAGTGTGTATCTGTATATGACTGGTAGGAAAGAGGCAAGGAGGTCTAATTCTTGGCACACAGTAGGTGTTCAATACAAGTTTGTTAAATGGGACAGGATGGAATAAACAGAGAAATGAAGATTTTTAGTATAAAGGTCACTCTGGCTGTAAGAACTTGTCCCCTTTCAGAAGTGCTACCCAGAATATTAAACTCCAGTGGAGTGTTTTCCAAACATCCTTTGTTAAAAATCCCTCTTGTAAATTTTTCTACATAAGTTTGTTCTTCTACAGTGTTTATTTTCCTTTGTAGTATCTACAGACATCTGCTTTTTTTCCCCCATATCCTCCCACCACAAATAATTGCCTGCTTTGCCAGCTCCTCTCAGACTCTGCCTTCTCTTGAAAATCTTAAACAGTCTCAGAACTCAATGCTGCCATCCTATCAGCATCATCTTTTGGCTTTGTGTTTTACAGGATAAAAAAGCTGTAGAACCTTAGGGGTCCCTGGATCTCACTGTGGGAAACACAACTTGTATGTTTGTGCAAGCAACATGAGCACAGAACTCTGCTTTCCAGCTGTTGGCATCCTGAGAGCTGAACTCATTACCTTTTGTAGCTACATAGCACGGGAGAGCTGTATATGGAAAGGCATATTGCAGTTCAAAACAGAGTAGGATTGGACCCTACTTAAGTGTTCACCCAGATATAGGACATATGAAGTCTTTGGACATGTGAGAATCTGAGGGAATGTTGTGTTTTTGTTAATGAAATCCTTTCAGTGAATTTTATTAACTTATAAATAATTTCTTCTCAGTGAAACAGTAAGTCATTGCCAGTTTTAAAGTTATTTTTGTTTGTATGTACAACAAGTACTTTTCAGGGCCAGAAAAACAAAGAGGAAGTACACACTATAAAATAAATGGTTTTCAGTTTACCTAGTAGCTTTAACTGGCGATTTTCAATTCAAGGCACTAAGAGATTCCATATTGATTCCTTTGTATCATTTAATGGGACAGTTTTTCTGGATGGCTTTGTTGTTGGCTTTTGAAAGCCATACACATGTCCAAGTGTGTGAAGCATGGTTACTATTTCAGACACTTCCTTTGTTTCTCTGGGGACAGTGAGTTTATCCCACTTTTTTATATGCTTATTTGGTTGATGCATTTAATAATGGGCTTCTTGAGTGGCACCAGTGGTAAAGAACAGGGCCTGCAATTCAGGAGACATAAGAGACTTGGGTTTGACCCCTGGGTTGGAAAGATCCCTTGGAGGAGGGCACAGAAACCCACTCCAGTATTCTTGCCTGGAGAATCCCGTGGACAGAGAAGCCTGGCGGGTTATGGTATATAGGATTGCAAAGAGGTGAACATGACTGAGGCGATAGCACGCACACACACATGCTTAATTACTCCAGCGAAAATTAGGCACTTGAAAATCATTCATATACTACTTCATGCATATACTACTTCTTTGCTTTCCTGACTCATCAAACTATCTGTTCTGCATACTAGCAAAAATAACCTTAGGACTAGCAATGCTTTACTGGCTCATATATTTCACTGAGAAGAAATTATATGTGAGTTAACGAAATTCACTGAAAAGGATCTGTTAATAAAAGTACAACCTATTATTCAGGTTCCTTCTTCTAAGGCATCAAATGGACAGAATGCATATGTTAGCTGGGTAAGACTGAATTCTGAAACTGAACCAGATAATATAAAAAGAGTGAAAAGTCATCCTCTTTTCTTAATTGTACAATTTGGAGTTTAGAACTAAAATTGTTAAAACACACCTCTGTGTAACAAAAAATAACTTAGAAATAAATGTAAAAGAATAATCATAAAAATTTCAAATATATCTTGAAATCATTTATTTAGATTATTAAAATGTAAAGACTGAAAATTTAATGCTTTTTAAAAATATGACTGTTTATAATCTAACAGACATCCTTCACTTAGTGAAATTCCAATGTGAAAAAGTCAATTAAATTAGGCTGTCATTATTTAGATTGGAAAGTAATCACTGGTATTATGAGTCAGCTATAATATTCTTTCAAAGAGAAAGAATGCCTAGACTTTTAAAAATGTTGTGGTTCTTTATGCAAGTTCTTAAGAACACAATCAACAGATGAAATGAAGTCTAATTACATTTTAGTTTGCTGTGGATCATGAATGGCTATTAAACGTAGCTTGTCTTAATCTCTTATTAAAAAAATAAACCTTGTCATATTGCTCAGAAGCAGGAGGCAAAGTGTATGTGTGTATATACATAAATACTTGTTTATAAAAAATTAAGAATTTAAGAATATTTATAATATTCTTTTTGGAATACAATTATATAAATGCTTTCTGGTTTTGACACACAAGTGGCCAATTATTAACATCAATAAATTAAGGGCTTCATGAAGCTAACAACAAAGTATTGTATATAATATATACAATAAAACACTGTGCAAACTTCAACAGTATATTGCAACCAAACCCAAAATCTGTAAGAAAACAATTATACTACACTTGAAAATCATTCATATATGACTTTATGCATATACTACTTCTATGGTTTCCTGACCCATCAAACTATCTGCTGTGAATACTAGCAAAAATAACCTTAGGAACTAGCAGTGTTACTGGCTCATATATTTCACTGAGAAGAAACCAGAGTTACCTAGTAGCTTTAACTGGCAATTTTAAATTCCAGATACTAAGAGAGGATGTTTGTTACTGATTCTCCTACTCCATTTAACGGGCCAATTTTTCTGGACAGCTCAGCTTTGCCTCTAATAATATGCTACCACTTAAACTAAAATGTTTCTGTTTAACTATGTCCCTTCCTAGCTACTTATTATAGCAATTTTCCATTATATCATTCACTACCAAACATTCTCTTCATTCAGTAGCCTCTTGGTACCTCTGTTCAATTTAAAATGTATCTAGTTTATCAAGAGGAAATAATGGAAGCTAAACAAATACAACTTGCTATTCACCTGAAAAAATTTGGAAAATAAATCAGAAAATATTTTAATGGACATTGGGGTTTGTTTATAAGAGTTGAAAAAAAAATCTCAGTAGCCTGGAATGTTGAAATATTTCAGAAGGCAAGTGTCAGCAGAATGCCCATTTTGTTTTCAGTGAAAAGAGATAATTTTTTGATGCTTTCTTTTTTGTATTGAGATAGCACTAAACTTTGTTTTCTTAGCTATGTTATTGTTAAAACCATGATGATCTTTCAGCACTTAGAACATAATAGTTGAGCACTAACATCCTTGGATTCAAACTCTTCCTATCTAGTATCATCATCTTTTATATCCTTTCCATCAGACTATTAGGGTATCTTGAAATGAAAGTACATATAGATGATATAGTCAATATTACGAAGAACTGTCAGCCAATATTTTCCTTACATGGAAGCATTCTATTACTTAGAATCAAAACTCTAGTACTTGTACTAAGCACTTGTTACACACAAGGATCTTAAAATCTAAGTAGAGGTTACTTCTGCACTAGAGGAAAGATAAGGAAGAGAATAGGATCCAAAAAAAAGATTTTAAAAATGTGGCTTTAGCTGTGTTTTAGAGGAGAATGTTTACTTCTCATTCCTGATGTTTCTTTTCACATGGACGGAACTTTACAAGTTGCAATATTTTCTATTTCTGTACCTGCCCCACCTTTCACACTTAACCGATTGGTAAGTTTGGAAGGAGAAACTATCTGGGTATTTCTTAGAAGTGAGCCTGCCTACAGAAAAATGAATAAAACAACCTCTAAAATACTCTGATCTACTCCTCCAGTGTCAGGCTCTGAGCTGGTTTCTGAACTGTAAGTTGGCTTCATCTAGGGGTCAATGGTGGGAATTTCCTTTACCAGCCTGCTCCATTCTGACTCTCTGTCATTTCCCAGCTGGTTCTGACCTCAAGTGATAAAAAGATTTGCCCATCATTGAGATTTCTCAAAAATCCCAGTGGTGCTTATTTCTTAAGAAAAAAATAAACATACTGGGAAAATGTTTGTATTTCACAATGCTGGGTATTGGGTACATTTGTATTTGCTATGTTATTCCTCTAATTTCCTTTTTGGCTTGCAATATTTCATGATTTAAAAGAGCTTCTGGATTTTCTCTGTATAATTATACATTTGAAGATGTTCTAACAGATACAACAACTCTAATTCTTTGTAATTTCATTAATTTTCTTTTTCTAGTTTCATAGTTCTTAACAAAGAAATTAGAACAAACACAAAGCCATTCTCATTTCTTGGAGCTACAAGAAGGCAAAAACAAAAGAACTTGAATGCATGGGCTTAATTATATTTACTCATTTCCTGCTTCATACATTCTTATGACTTACATTCAGAGTAAGGGGTGAGGGGCAGTAGAAGAAGATACAGAAGGCATGCTTAGGATAAGAGGGAAATAAGATAATTTCAGAGGCAGACAAGGTCAAAGTGTGGTAAAGATTCGGTCAAACGTTTTCTGTGAGAATTGCCATATCATACTTATAGTCTGGTGAACATCACTAGGGTCAACTTGGAAGGGTGAAGAGGCCAGATTTGGGAAATGAAATTAACACTAGGATTAACCAACATTCATTGTTTGCTTAAACAAATACACTGGCCTGGAAAGGTACTGACTGCTAGAATTTTCACTAGTTTCTTTCCAGAATTTTCTCAATAATTGCTCACAGTCTAGTTTCTTATTTCTTAACCTAGGGCTATGCTATTTATATGGATGGATTAGTGCCTCTTCGGAGAACTGCAGATAATTCTCACCACGGAACTGAGAGTTACATTAAGAAAGACACACATGTGCTGCTCCAAGAACTCATAATTCCTTACTCTGTCTGGGAGAAGTTTAACTAAGGAGTATGGAAGTAAGTCAAGAAACACATACTGACTTTCCACTGCCCATCTACTTCACAAACACTACTCTATCAGGGAAGATGTAAAAGAAAGAGGTCATCACTCTGCTGAGAACTCTTCAGCATGCTAGAGATGGATTGAATAGCTACTTATGAAAGCGTAAGCAAATAAAGATGAAAGGAAAAAGTGCCAAGGAGTTTTCCAATTATCAGTAAAGTTAAACAGAATATAGAAAGATTAGTGGCAGATGAATGTGAATGCTTATTTGATAGTTTTCCTCAAGTACTGCAACATTAGAAAGCTTGCTGACCTCATCATTTCTCACCATTACATGTATTCTTTCCACTTTCTGGTCTTAAATTATTATTTGGATCTTTAAAGAGGCAGAAATTAGTTCAACTGAATCAGTAACATTAACAAAGACTGTGCCCTGCCCTATGTCATCAATGGAATCTATTTCGTCAGAAGAGTTTCTTATAATAAGACATACATACACACATGCTTGTCTCAAAATTCATCAGTTTATCATGCTTTCTGTTGCTGGAAGTGTGTTTTTAAAAACATATATTTGGTTATAATATTGTCTAAACCTAAAGGCAATGGCACCTCACTCCAGTACTCTTGCCTGGAAAATCCTGTGGACCAAGGAGCCTGGTGGGCCGCAGACCATGGTGTCGCGAAGAGTCGGACACGACTGAGCAACTTCACTTTCACTTTCATGCATTGGAGAAGGAAATGGCAACCCACTCCAGTGTTCTTGCCTGGAGAATCCCAGGGACTGGGGAGCCTGGTGGGCTGCTGTCTATGGGGAGACACAGGGTCGGACACGACTGAAGTGACTTAACAGCAGCAGCAGCAAGCGTTGGTTGGTTCTCAGAGGCCCGTAAATGTTGTCCCACTCCCTAAATAGCATTACAGAGCCATTAAAAACAGGCCTCATTCTACCTTTCTGGTGTTATTACCACTTTCAGCTAAGAACTTCAAGTTATGGTTACTTCTTTATATCTGCAGTTTCCTGAAACATCTTGCATTCTCTTCGGAATCACTTCTTAGCCTGGGCACTTCTATCCATCTTTCAAAGTCTATCTCAAGGTCAGTGCCTCCACTGATAACTCATTCTTTCTCTATGTTCCCATAGAACCTTTATAAACTTATCCCATAGGACATATTAATTTATATTACAGTATACCAGTTTATCGGAGAAGGCATAGGCACCCCACTCCAGTTCTCGACCTGGAAAATCCCATGGACGGAGGAGCCTGGTAGGCTGCAGTCCATGGGGTCGCTAAGGGTCGGACGTGACTGAGCGACTTCAGTTTCACTTTCACGCATCGGAGAAGGAAATGGCAACCCACTCCAGTGTTCTTGCCTGGAGAGTCTCAGGGACAGGGGAGCCTGGTGGGTTGCCGTCTGTGGGGTCGCACAGAGTCGGACACGACTGAAGTGACTTAGCAGTAGCACCATACCAGTTTATATGCTCAATTTCCCTGGTGAACTATAAACTACTTGAAGTTAGGAATTCATATTCTCATCCTCCACACTGAGCACAATTTCTAGACATGACAAGGATGGCTTGTTGAATCCTAATATCCATTTCTTCCTTTTTCTTGGTAATCAGCTCTTTACTCTGCACAGCAGCCCACATGGCTAAAATACAACTTGTAGCTGTGTACAGTTCTGTGACCAACTGTTGGCCAATGAACAGGAAGTGGAAACGTTGCAGGAGACATCCAAGGAGCTCCTCGAGCAGAACTGCCTTACCTAAAAGATTTACCCTTTTTCACCCTTCTGTTTTCTCCTCTTTTTGTCCCTCAGTTATAAATTCCTGCATAACAGGTAGAGCTCTGTTATGGACTGAACTGTCCCCTTCCCAATTTGTATGTTGTAGCCCTAACACTAGTGTGCCTCTATTTGGAGGTAGGGACTTAAAATTTTTTTTTAATTACTTATTTATTTTTGGCTATGCTGGGTCTTCGTTGGTGTATGGGCTCTTCTCTAGTTGTGGCGAGTGGGGCTACTCTTTAGTTGAAGTGAAAGGGCTGCTCATTGCAGTGACTTCTCTTGTGGAGCATGGGCTTGAGGCATGTGGGCTCAGGAGTGAGCTCCCAGGCTCTAGGGCACAGGCTCAATAGTTGTGGCACCTGGGCTGAGTTGCTCTGTGGCAGGTAGCATCTTCCAGGATTGTGGATAGAACCCATTTCCCCTGCATTGGCAGGCGGATTCTTGACCTAACTGAGCTACCAGGGAAGCCCAGAGATAGGGACTTTAAGGAGGTGACTAAGGTTAAATGAAGTCATAAGGGTGAGGCCCTGATCCAATAGGACTGGTGTCCTGATAAGAAGAGAAAGAGACACCAGAGATTCTCTCTCTATACAGGCAGTTAGGAAAGGTCATGTGAGGACAAAACCAGAAGGCAACTATCTACAAGCCAGGAAGAGAGGTATCATCAGAAACCAACCCTGAGGGCACCTTGATCTTGGGATTCTAGCCTCCAGAACTATGAGAAAATAAATTTCTGTTGTTTAAGCCATCCAGTCTGTGGTATTCCGTCATGGTAACCTGAGCAGACTAACATAAGCTTCAATGGCCATGTGAGACTATGACTTAAACTTGAACGGAAATGATGTGACGAAGAACTAGTGTGGTATTATGATGACAGTACAGCGATCCACATTGGCACTGAACTGCCCTCATATGGACTTCTTTATGTTATATGTTATTCTGTAGTGTTCTACATTACTTAAATCACTCAAAGTCACAGTTCTGTTACAGGCCAACCTAATAACGAATTCATTGGTACATAATAATTCCATAAAACCTGTTGACTGAATGACTACATGATATAAATAATATTCTTTTAAAAAAGTTTCTTATGAAGTCTAATTATCATCTCATGTAAATCTGAAATTTTATACCACTTTACCCAACCATTGTTTTTCTTTCTTTTTATTTATTTATCTTTTGGTCTCCATTGGTATAATTCAACTAAACTGTCAATGATCAGAGCACAGATTAAAGTTATATCTTATCATATATTTATCTTAACAACTTCAACTTACTTTAAAAATACTACTCTTAAATAAATTTTTGCAACAAAATACCTTGCTCTAAACTATAACTTCATGATCACATAAAAAAGAAACTTCAGTACCTACAATAGCCCCTGAAAAGAAGTATTAGTTTATACTGAATAAGCTTTCAGAAAATTCTTAACTCTAGCCAAGATCATGGTAGCAAAATTAGATAGAATAACTTAAGAGAAAGGTAAAATGTCTGGGATATATGCCTTTACTAGGAAACATTTTCCCAGAAATACTGCCATATTATGGAGCCCATAATATATAATGTTATAAAGGGCTTATTTAAAGACTTGCAGAGTCTGTAGAGTGCATCTTGTAGAGACTTGTAGTGTGAATCTTATAAAAATATATGGATAATCAAGTAGTATTAGACTGGATGCACCCTTTTATGAAGCAGTAGTCAGGATCCTGAAGGTTCTATAAAGTAGCTTATCTGAGTGAAGGGCCATTTTACTGTCTCTTCAAAGGCTTCCTTTTCTGTCTGGTGCTACAACACAAACACTCCAATTTTAAAGCTTTTGACAGCTTACCAAGGCCAAACAAAAAATTTTAAGAGAAAACAACCAAATTAAACTCTTTTGAGCAATGGCATTGGGAAAAAATATATGTGTATGTATACATACATACTGGGTTTCCCTAGTGGCTCAGTAGTAAAGAATCCATCTGCTAATTCAGGAGCCAGGAGTTCAATCCCTGAATCAGGTAGATACCCTGGAGACGGAAATGGCAACCCACTCCAGTTTTCTTGCCTGGGAAATCCTATGGACAGAGGAGGCTGGCAGGCTATATTCAAGTCCAAAGAGTTGGACACGACTTAGCAACTGAACAACAACAACATACGTACATATTCTGTTAGAATAAAGAGTCTTCTCAATACCTAGAATATTTGTCAGGATTTAATATGCTTCTAGATTTCTGCTGCTGCTGCTGCTGCTAAGTTGCTTCAGTCATGTCTGACTCTGTGCGACCCCATAGATGGCAGCCCATCAGGCTCTTCTGTCCCTGGGATTCTCCAGGCAAGAATACTGGAGTGGGTTGCCATTTCCTTCTCCAATGCATGCATGCATGCTAAGTTGCTGCAGTCGTGTCCAACTCTGTGTGATCCCACGGACAGCAACCCATCAGGCTCCTCTGTCCACAGGATCTCTAGGCAAGAATACTGGAGTGGGTTGCCATTTCCTTCTAGTCATAATTTTATTCTCTATTCTAACATAGTGTTGGTAATATGTTGTTACACACTGTAATTCCTCCAAGAGAAATTCGTGTGACTGACCCTTTGTCAGGTAGCTCAGCTGGTAAAGAATCCACCTGCAGTGTAGGAGACCCCAGTTTGATTCCTGGGTCAGGAAGATCTACTGGAGAAGGGATAGGCTACCCACTCCAGTATTCTTGGGCTTCCCTTATAGCTCAGCTGGTAAAGAATCTGCCTGCAATCCAGGAGACCTGGGTCTAATCCCTGGGTTGGGAAGACACCCTGGAGAAGGGAATAGCTAACCACTCCAGTATTCTGGCCTGGAGAATTCCATGGACTGTATAATCTATGGGGTTGCAAAGAGTTTTATACAACTGAGTTACTTTCACTTCACTTCACTTCAGGTCAATCTACTGAATTTAGGAGAAGGTACATGGAGAACATCAAATATTAGGAATTATATCTTCCTAATATTTGACTGCTAAAGTGATAAATCATAGAACTTTGTAATTGCAAGGGATAAGATGCTTAGGTGTTGTTTAATTTGGCCTTCCCATTTTATCAGAGGCCAGCAACTATCTACTTTTGGCACCTAACTTACTCCCATCAGGTGTTCCAGAAGGTAGTGCCATGTTATTAAGTGATCCTGCCTCCCAGGCCACAGCTGGCTGGTCCAAGAATGAGCATCAAATCTAAAATGAGCCATCAAGTGGATCAATTCCAGGGGTGGGGGAGTACTCAACTCAATCAAAATACTCAACTCTCTGATCTGATGCAGAAGGTTATGGAACAGGAGGCTCAGGAACAGACATGAGCTTGATTTCTGCCAGAAAGCAGTTTCACAGTGTGAAGCAGTGAAATTGAGATGAAGGAGGAAGTTCTAAAATACAGAAGGGAGTTGAGAGATTGTCTGGTCCAATAAGGGCTTCCCCGGTGGCTCATATAGTAAATAATCTGCCTGCAATGCAGGAGACCTGGGTTTGATCCCTGGATCAGGAAGATCCTCTGGATAAAGGAATGGCTACCCACTCTAGTATTCTTGCCTGGAGAATTCCATGGACAGAGGAGCCTGGTGGGCTACAGTCCACGGAGTCACAAGAGTTGGACACAACTGAACGACCAGCACTGTATACTAGTCCAATAATTGGTTTCCCTGTCACTTTATTGCTGCCCTGTGACTGGGGGAGGGATAGGAAAGAAGTAGTCTGGGGACTTCCCTGGAAGTCCAGTGGTTAAGACTGTGCTTTCAATGCTGGGGGTGCAGGTTAGATCCCTGGTTGGGGAACAAAGATCCCTCATGCCGTGTGGTGTAGCCCCCCAAAACAGAACAAAAGCAAAAAACAAAAAATTTAGAAAAACAAGAGGGCAGGGTAGCTAAGAAAGGCTATAATGACTTGGTTCAACTAATGTTTCCCTCTTGTTTCTCCAGCCTCTCTGACAGCTATTAAAAAAAAAAAAAAAAAAAGACTGAGAGTAAGAGAGAAAAAGTACTAGGCCTGCTCTGTCACAAGTATGTAAATAAATCTGTATATGTGACTACATTATGAATACTGGTATTCATTCAGCAAACATTAATAAAGGTCTACCCTGTGCAAGGTAATGTGAAAGAACTATCAGTGATTAAAAGGCAAAATAAACGTTAGTCCTGCCTCCAAAGACGTTTAGTCACTTGTGAGACACAAGGCATAATCAAATAAGACAATTAAGAGGTTAAAACCAGGGGAAAAAAAAAAAAAAACTTCAAGGGCCTTAAGTGATTACTGTAATTCTGACTATTGTAATTTTAATGCCAGTTTTATAAAGCCTAACAATCTTAGCTTTTTTCTTTCCTAGATAATCATTCAGAAGTTATGTGCTATCTAAAAGAGATTTGGTAATATACATTGGGACATAATTAGGGGTAATCTCTATGTATTATGAAAAAGGATGACACCTCATTGAGACAGGTGATTAAATATACAAAAATCTCCTGAGAGGACTCTACATTTCAAGTTGGAAACTGCTTTCAGAATGTTATGTCTGTGTTAGAAGCACTGCCAGAAAGTGGAAATAAAACAGAATGAAGACATGACACAGAGCTCATGCCGACTTCCATTGCTAAGTCAGATTTAAAGTTGAAATCTTCCATTAGGCAACCCAAGAACAATTCATTTAAATACAAGTGAAAGGGCAGAATAGTGATGATGTCACCACGGAATAATTGCCCCTTTGTGTCAGGCTGGTCTTATTAGGAGGGCAGAGCTGAATGATCCAGAAACTGACACCCCTGCCTGGCGTCTAGAGTAAAAAACTACAGGAGTGAGTGATTCTGCTGTATGTCAGTTATTTCACAACCAAATCCTGAAGCATATTTTTCCTTCATGTCTTGAGTGCAACTACTATTTCATATTATGATGAAAGATCAGTAATATAATTTGTGTTGACACTTTCTATAAAGTACTTGCCTTTTAAACCTCTAAAAGTATAAAAACAGCTTTGTGAAAAAGAAATCCAATTTTTAAAATTTAAGTTTTAACCTTTTACCAAGTAGTGATTTTCTGGATGAACTCCAATCAACTTAAAATGACTGTTAGGTTAGTTAAGAAAACACCAGTCAAGCAAAGTAAAGACAAGTTTTCACTCCCTGGTGAAGTAATTAGGACTTATTCAAAAACTTCATGCAATCTTACATATGAAAGCTTCCAAAATTTCTCTTTGAAGACATATTTTACAGAGAGGACAATTTGCAAATGTGGTGGATCAAAGCCTTGTCATTTATTTCTTACCAGATAGCGCTACCCAAAAAAAAAAAAAAAAAAAAAAAAACACTGCAAAAATGCACTGGGGTCCAGAAAATGGGCTTCTTGGCTTTTAGTCTTCTGAATAAGGCCATTGTCTGAACTGTTACATTTGTATGTTCTCATAGTAAAGCAGCTTTTCACAGAACTACTATACTCTATTGGCTTTTCATATTTAGGAGCTCAAATAACTTTTAATATATTGGATGAAATGTCATTTTTGAGAAGAAAGGATTGCTTCATTTACATATTTATTTAACTGGACATGAAATGAGGCCTTGACAAAAGCTGGTTACGTCCAACTACATGTTAGACTAAAATATAAATGTCCTGGGGTTAAGTGGCAGGTATCATATTCCTTTTATGACATGAATCTCAGCCAAACTGTCAAGCCAGTCCAAAGTTGAGTATCACAATGGTCAAAAGGCTCACATCTCAACATTACTAATGGTTAAAGGACAAAAGGAAAAAATGAGTACATACTGGGTAACAGTGTGAACACATAAATATTCTTTCTGGACATTTTAATAGAGGACTGGATTTGACAACACAAAACCCCCCAAACTCTTTAGTATCTTAAAAATATATTTAAAGAAAAGTATGTTCTCTCTATATGTGAAGATGTCACTGTTTTCATGAGCTTCCTCTTAAATAAAGAAAAAAAAAATACATCAACGTCCTTTGAAAACTATTTGAAGATGTTATTTTCAGAATTGTATTTAGCAAAAACATTTTCAAAAACTTTTAAGAAGTTTTCCTTTACAGGGTGGCAAGTTTGCATGAATTCTCTTGTTTCACTAAACCTACAGATCTGTTGACACAGAAACTCAGATTGCCACATTTTCCTACAATTATTTACCATATCTTTTCTTTAAATTCTGTTTTTAACAAATTGAAGCATGACATATATTCAGTGTAATGGGTTGAAGTATCTCCCCCAAAATAAGCCCAAGCCCAAAGCGCTGGTATCTGTGAATGAAACTTTATTTTGAAATGAGACTTTTGCAAATGTAATTCAGGGTCTCCAGATGAGAACATCCTGTATTGAGTGGATACAAAATTTAATGGGACTTCCCTGGTGGCTCAGATGGTAAAGCCTACAATGCAGGAGACCCAGGTTTAATCCCTGGGTTAGGAAGATCCCCTGGAGAAGGGAATACCCACTCCAGTATTCTTGCCTGGAGAATCCCATGGACAGAGAAGCCTGATGGGCTACAGTCCTTGGGGTCTCAAAGAGTAGGACATGACTGACTCAAATACTCAAAGAGCTGAAAACATGTTCACACAAAAGCTTGTATGCAATTGCTCAGAGCAACAATATTCATGAGAGCCAAAGGATGGAAACAATCTTAATATTATATCAACTAATGAACTGATAAAATATGATTTATCCATACAGTAGAATATTTTTCAGCTATAAAAAGGAGAAAAGTACTATAAAAGTACTGATACATGCTGTATCATGAATAAACCTTGGAAACATTCTAAATGAAAGAAATTAGACATCATATTGTGTGATTCCATTTATACAAAATATAAAGAATTGGCTTCTTATAGAAACAGATTTATGGTTTCCAGAGCCCGCACAACTTTCTTTCTCGAAAATTTAATGACTGGTATCCTTATAAGAGAAGGGAGAGGGAGATTTGAGACACTTAGAACCAGAAACAAGGAGAAGATCATGTGAAGACAGAGGTAGAGACTACAGATATGTGTCTACAAGCCACAGTATTCCAAGGAATTCCAGGAGCCGCCAGAAACTGTAAAAGGTTAGCAAGGATTCTCCCCTAGTCTTCAGAGAGAAACTCGCTCTGCCACCATCTTGATTTTGGACTTTGATCCTCCAGAACTGTGAGAGAAGCTTTTCTGTTGTTTGGGGGAATTTGTTACGGCAGCCCTAGGAAACTGATATATTCAGAAAATGGCACATATCCTCATTTTTGACAAATGTACATAAGGGCATAAATGATCACAAAAGTGAATTCATCCATGTAACTATCACTTAAGTCTAGAAAAAGACATTTCCTGCACAACCGAAATCTTCATTTCCTTTTTAAAATAAGAAGCAACTCAATAACAAGGAGGAAGACAACCTCATCAGAAAATTGACAAGGGACTTTAAAGGACATTTCTCCAAATAAGCTACATAAACTGCCAATAAGCATGTGAAAAGATGCTCAACGGCACTAATTAGTAAGGAAAAGTAAATCTAAACACAATGAGATACCACTTCTTATCCAATAGGATGGTCATTGAAAAAACGCAAACAAACCAGAAAAATGAGTTTTGGAAAGCATTTGGAGTAATTGGAACACTCATATATTGCTGTAAAATGGTATAGCTGATAAGGAAAAGTTTGGTGGTTCCTTAAAAAAGTTAAACAGAGCTACCATATGACCCAATAATTCCAATCCCAGGTATAATACTCAAAAAAGTGAAAACATGTTCACACAAATGCTTGTACGCAGCTGTTCAGAGAAACACTATTCATGAGAGCCAAAGGATGGAAACAACCTTAATATTACATCAACTAATGAACTCTTAAAATATGATTTATCCATATAGTGGAATATTATTCAGCTATAAAAAGAGGGAAAGTACTGTGAAAGTACTGATACATGCTATATCATGAGTAAACCTTGCAAACATTCTAACTGAAAGAAATTAGACACCAAAGCTCACATATTGTGTGATTCCATTTATATGGAATATAAAGAATTGGCCTATTCATAGAAACAGCAGATTTGTGGTTTCCAGAGCCTGAGGGGAGGGAGGTAGGGGAGTGATTGCTCCAGGGATATGGCATTTCTCTCTGGGGTGGTGGAAAGTGCTAGAACTTTATTGTTATTGTTTCACAACATTATAAATGTACTTGATGTCACTGAATTGTAACTTTAAAATGGTTCAATGGTAAACTTTATTTTATATATATTTTACCATAAATAAGGGCTTCCCTGATGGCTCAGTAGGTTAAGAATCTGCCTGCAATACAGGGGACACATGAGGCTCAGGTTTGATCCTGGGTTGGGAAGATCCCCTGGAGAAGGAAAGGGCAACCCATTCCACCGTTCTTACCTGAAAAATCCGGTGGAGAGAGGAGCCCGGCGGGCTACAGTCCAAAGGGTCACAAAGAGTCAGATAAGACTGAGTGACTAAGCATGCACCATAAATTAAAAAATCAAAGCGGCTCAATTAGCCACTGCCAAATGAAACAAAGTACACAACCTAAGAGTTGGGAATCCTGCTTTCTGAGGACTTAAGCACAGGAGACAGCCTCTCAACTCCAAGGAACTGCTCTGAAGAGGTAAGGGAGGGGCTAGGATACATAGGAGTTTTTGCAACAAAACAAGGTAATCCAGACATCAAAATATTACTGTTAATTAAAGCAAACCAGACATCTCAAGGTAATGAATTTAGTACTTTTTTATGTATGGAAAGATACAAGAGTCTGAGCTCACTGAAATCACTCCTTTGATAGGCACTGTCTAGGGCCTGTATCCTGTTTTTTTTCCGTCCTGGATGCCCTCAAGGTATGCTGCCGGGGGCAGTGGCAGTGGCTGATGGCTTGATGGCCTCAACATCCTTTGTTTACTGATAGAGCAGCTGACTTTTTTTAGTCCACACCACCATAACCATAAACAATGTATTTTTCAAATTCAATTTTATGTTTTGATGTAATTGTAGATTCATATGTGTTTAGAACAAATAATAGAGTTCCTGTGTGTATGTGTGTGTGTGTGCACGTGTGAGCTTAGGCACCCAGTCATGGTCAACTCTTCGTGATCCTTTGGACTGTGTAGCCTGACACGCTCCTCTGTCCATGGGATTTTTCAGGCTAGGATGCTGGAGTGGGTTGCCATTTCCCTCCAGGGACTGGACCTTTGTCTCCTGTGTCTCCTGCATTGCAGACAGATTCTTTACCCTCTGAGCCCCTGTACCCTTTGTCAGATTTGCTTTTTTAAAGAATACTAGGTCCTTGTTTTTCCTATTTAAACATTTAAAAAAACCTTTCTCTTTGGTGGCTAATATAGGATTGTGTAATTGGGAATTCCACAAATTGGGCTTCCTGCCACTAGCATTGGGTAAAAGTACAATATGTTTTACTTGGTTACTTATCAGCCCATTAAGAGAAAAAACCTTCCCAGCTATTTTGTCTTTGATGGGAGACAAAATGAAACATGATGAAGGATAGATACTAAAATCTGGATGAACCACGAACATATTTAAATGTATTTCCATATTTAATTTCTCTGATGTGTGATGTATAATTGTGTATATGTAGAGTTTTTCTTTCTTCTTTTAAACCCATAGAATAAGCATGGTTAGGGCTGAAAGAAATTAGGTCACAGATCATTAAGTATGAGAATATAAAACAAATATAGCACTCTTAAGATAGGGTACATTTACTTCAAGCTACAACTTCTCAAACATATGACATACCATCTCTTGGGCAATGTAGAACACATTTACCTGACTTTGTATACTTGTGAAATAAATTGGTAAGTGCTGATGATATGTTTAATTCATTTATAAGACTACTACTAGCATACAAAAACCTATTCTACTTTCTAAGTATGTGGGAGAAATTAAAAAGAAATGGTAAAAGCACTGTTCCATCTTTCCCCTTGTTTTCCCCTGGTTTACAATTATTTCTCTTCCCCTGTCTGTGTTTCACCATTCTCTGCTCTGCTGTTTTCAGTCTTCATTGGGATATTTAAATGCCCAACCACAGGCTAAACATTGACCAAGTAAATAAACATTAAATGTGTTGTGGCTTTTGCCTAAGTAGGATCATGGAATCAAAACTACAACTAGAAGAGATCTCAGAACGTAGGTGACCTCCATTTTCCTAAAGCAGAAAAAGACTGGGGTGTCAGAGAGAATAAGATAACCTTAAATGTCATTCACTCTAAACACATACATTTAGGATTTATATATCTGTAATCAGGTAATGAGGAGCTTCCCTGGTGGCTCAGTGGTAAAGAATCTGCCTGCCAATGCAGGAGACCTGAGGTCGATCCCTGGGTGGGGAAGATCCCCTGGAGGAGGGCATGGCAACTCACTCCAGTATTCTTGCCTGGAGAACTCCATGGACAGAGGAGCCTAGCAGGCTACAGTCTGTGGGATCGCAAAAAATTCAGACAAAACTTAGTGACTAAACAACACAACAAATCAAGTAATGAAATTGATAGTAATATGAATATTGTAGAGCCTTTTCATTAATTTTGAAAATGATTATCTTTTCCAATATTTTATTCATTAAAAAAATTTGAATTGCCTTCAAACATAGTTATCTTCTTTATTACTGTCTTTGTATCTTAAATAGCTCCATTCTTTCTATAATGGGTTTTTAAAAATCCATGATCATTTGAGAGTGTTAGTTGCTCAATTGTGTCCAGTTCTTTGTGATTCCATGGACTATAGCCCACCAGGCTCCTCTGCCCGTGGAATTCTCCAGGCAAGAATACTGGAGTAGGTAACCATTTCCTTCTCCAGGGGATCTTCCCAACCCAGGGAACGGACCCTGGTCTTCTGCATTGCAGGCAGATTCTTTGCTAAGTTACCAGGGAAATCACTTAAAATGTTTAAATATCCCATACATATCAGGTGCCACCATGGTGATCATTCAGTCTATAAATAGCTCTGAGGCTTGTCTAAGATACAGAACCATCTCAGGAAAGTCAGGGCACCAGCAAGTCCTCTCTCTCCATAAAGCTCTGTGTACCTGGTTCCTTGGAGCCCTCCTTTGAGCACACACTGAAAATACCCAAGTGTATCCTTGAGGAGTCTCAGAAGGCTAAAGTTGGAAAAGGCCTCATGTAGGCTATGTCATTAGAAAGTATACTTAAATGGTGAAGACACTGAGGCCCAAGCAGTTGAAATCCCTTGGATAGGATACCATGACTAGTTTACTGATGGGACCCAGAGGAGTAAACAATTTCCTTGCTCTTATTTGAATTCCCTGTCAACTGCCTCAGATGAGGAACATGAAGCAATGATTATCCATCTTCACTATGCACCTGTGGATGAAGTTATTGGTCATACGAGGCAGAAAGATAAGAGGCAACAGGACTTCTGCAGTCTTGGAGTTGTTTGCACTGGATAGGTCAAGGTCAAGGGTAGAGGCTAGAACAGGGACTGGTGAGGAAATAGAATCAAGCGACAGGCTTCCAGCTGGCAACAGGCGAAGGCCCCTTAGCCAGGAGCCACCCAAGTGTCCTACGCCTTGCACAGAGCCGCCAGGGTACTCAGTTGTCAGCTCTTCTAAGAAAGTAGCAATGTCTTTGCCTCTCTGGGATAGAGGCAGTTCTCTGGGCCCCACCCAGCCCAAGCTGAAAAGGGTGCCCACATCAATGGGAGGAAGTGGGCTGGAGGAGGGCTGGATTTCATCTTATTTATCTCTGTATCTTCAGTGCCTTGCATAAAATAGATGCTCAAAATATAGTTACTTGAGTAGAACATCTAATTATAGTGAGAACTATATCACTGATCTCCCTTAGGCAGAACATCTCTCAGCCTCAATTTCCAAGACTTCAGGTAGAAACATTCACAGTGATCCAGCGCTACTGCTCTGAGTTTGAAGTGAGATTCTCTGCATGAACTCCATTTGGGAATGCTAGAGCAGTTTCATACATAAAGGATAAAAGGTCAGAAAACTGCCTCCACACGGCAAATTCTCAAGTAGGTGCAGTGCCAATTTTGTTACTGACATCCTTTATTCTACAAAATATATGCAGTTGAAGTTGTAAGAACACAGGCCTGGGTTCTACTATAATGTAACATAGTCGTTCCTACAGCAACCTCATGTGCTCTACAAAGTCAAATGTAAAAATAAGAGAGCTTGCAGTAAAAATAGATTTTGGACAGCTTACTCAAAAGCTACACATTTTTTTGGCCAAAGCACAAACAAAACCGATAGCAACTCAAATAAAAATTATAGCACAAAATTCTAAAGACATGCTAAATTCCTAACAATTAAATACTACACTACATATAGGTCTTTCATGGAGGGGAGTAAGAAAAGGTTGAAGCTGCAGAGTTATGGCAACAAAGGGAAAATGAACTTAGTGTGGGGCGAGCCAGGTAATAAATTTTTCCAAGAAATCATACATATGGTAAAACTAAGCCAAGAGGAAGCATGTGAGGAGAACGAGCACTGTGTCCATATTGTGTTAGTCCATGTGCGCTGTGCCAGTGTAACTGGCATTCAGGTGCTGGTACTTGGTGGCATACCCATTAAGGTGCTGGGGAAAACTGCATTAGAGTGACATGTTTGAATGACTTCATTGCTCCATTTATCAATTATGTATAAGCTAATTTGCTTACAGCAACAAGCACCCAAATAGAATAGTCTTTCTAATGGATTTCAAAAGGACCATTTTCACTGAGAATGGGGGGAAAAGCTGCCTAAAAGCATTTTTTAACTACTATAGGTTCCTTGACTCCACAATAGACTTTCTAGTTCAGTGGATATACTTTGAGAAACAATACTCCCTAAGCTATCTAGAAATGAAAACTACAGGCAGTCACTCTTAATCTTCATGCTCTTGATGATACCAAAGTTTACTGAATATGTCTCCATATTCACTGGTATATGCAAAATTACCTTAATAAAATAATCCAACATTTATTGAGTACACATTGATACTGTGTTCCTGTACTGATTATAACTGGAGAAGTAAGATACACACACACTTAGAAGGTAGGCTATCACTACAAAGAAATACATAAGTATCAATTTAATAACACAGATATTAAGGATTACATAATTAGACAAGGGTTTTATTTGTCCACTAAATTAAGAGGTAGAGAATTGTAAATACCACAGAGAAGTAGAAAAGCAAGCAGAGAATTTAGCAAGCATTCTATCAGCTTATGCCTTTGTCAAAACCAACTAAATAAATGTGAAATAATAAGTTTATTAGTCCTTATCTGACTGATTTTTCAACTCAGCATAAGAACCTAATTTTTAAAATGTTATTCTGTGTCAAGCCTCACTATTTATCACCAAATATCCATGTGCGTCTCCCTGTTTCCTAGTGCTCCTTGCAGTGAGGTGGGAGTCATGTGGGCTGGTTCTGGTCAATGATGAGAAGACGTGATAATGTGTCACCTCCAGCCAAGGCAGTGAAGAGCAGGTGTGCTGTTTCCTAGCAACACCTTTGTCTTTCTTTCTGCTGTGATCTTAGAGGGATGCACCCCCCAGCGCACAGGACAAGCCGCAGTGGGGTCACTGCACCCACCCTGGACTGAGAAATGTGAAAGAAAAGTCAGTGTTAAGACACTGATATTGTGGGGTCTTTTGACAGCTAACTGTATTTACCTTGTTACTTTTACATAAAGCTTCTGATTCACAGATAGTCTCAAAATACAAAAGAATTAGAATTTATAAAATTAGAATCTCTAAATGGTGAGAGATTGGATGCCTTTATGATGTGAATGTTAGTCCTGGATGATCGTTAAGGCCCTGAAGATTGAATTGGCCTCTCATTATTATGGCCCAAAGGGGATAATGTGATAGCCTTCTGTAATTCTCAAAGTTCTCTTATGGTCTAGGTATTTCCTTATTTTCAGTCTCTTCCTGGATAAAGGAATCACGCATAAAAATTCTTAAAAGTATTGTTAAAGGTTAATATGGGATATAGTTATAAAACACAGATCTAAGCCTAACCAGTTTAATCTCTGCAGGAAATTCCTTAGAACACAATGGCTCTGATGCTGTCAGGTAAGCTATGCTTGAATGTACTACTCAGGAAATTCACAAGATATTCTTGTGCAGGAGAAGGAAATCCTGTCCTGGACATTTGTGTAATGGGTTTGAGTCCAACTTTGAAATGTGTCTACCACAGGAAAAGAGTAAAGCCTATTGCGCAAGTACACATGGCTCCAGTTAGCACTTCAAAAAGCAATGGTGAAATGCAAACTGATTCCAGCATGATAACGTACCAGCTTCTCAACTGAATCTACTTTAAGAACCATGCTATTTTTTAAAACTCAGCAAGACATGATGCTCTTTTAAAGAAATAAATTTAGCAAAATAAAGATACTAAGGTTAATGATATAAACTGCTGAATTAATAACTTATGAATATGAATATACATATAGTCATACACATTTTTCTCCTTGGATAAGTTATCTTGCTGCTAAGTCGCTTCAGTCGTGTCCGACTCTGTGCGACCCCATAGACGGCAGCCCACCAGGCTCCCCTGTCCCTGGGATTCTCCAGGCAAGAACACTGGAGTGGGTTGCCATTTCCTTCTCCAAAGCCTGAAAGTGAAAAGTGAAAGTGAAGTCGCTCAGTCTGACCCTCAGCGACCCCATGGACTTCAGCCTTGGGGATTTTCCAGGCAAGAGTACTGGAGTGGGGTGCCATTGCCTTCTCCATAAATTATCTTAATTATGCTTAATTTGTAAATGGAAATGGACTCCATATCATGCTCCAGGCCAAATATCAGCAAATTGTCCTACGGGCCAAATTTCCCCCACCGTCAGTTTTTGTAAATAACGTTTTATTGCAATGGAGTCACGTTCTGTAGTTTACTATTTTCTATGGCTAATTTTGCACTAAAGTGGCAGAATTAAGTAATTCTGATTAAGAATCAGTCCCTTACTCTGACAGAAAACAACAAAATTCTGTAAAGCAATTATCCTTCAATTTAAAAATAATTAAATTAAAAAAAAAGAATTAGTTTCTCACTCAGGAGACTAAGAGGACTGCAAAGAATAAAACTGTACTATCTCTGTCTCCTTACAGAAAAGAAGTTGCTGACCTCTGCCACAAATACAGTTGGAACAACTTTTAAAAATATGCACACACATATTTACATATAGTTTAGATCTTCAAATGTCTGTGCCATCCTAATGTCCTATGCTTAAACAAATGAAAGGGAAGAAACAGGGTAAGATTCTAGCAGATGAAATAAATGCTATTCTGATTTTGCATCGTTTTTAATCTTCAGTGAACTAAAGCACAGTTCTACAGTTCTGCATTTCTGCTACTTACCCTAGAATGATGTCTGTCTTCTCAAGCTATTAAAATTCATTTCACATTTAATTGAAGAAGAAGCTCTAATGAAGCTTGTGACCAGATCCCCTCTGTGGCCACAGATGTTAACATTTATTGAACACCTACTACATGAGCTGAATACTTACATAAAAGCTCCATAATTTAATGTACAATCCCCATGGACTGTATGGAGCCTGTCAGGCTCCTCTGTCCATGGGGTCACAAAGAGTTGGACATGACTGAGCGACTAAGCACACAGCACATTTCCAGGTGGCATTATTTTCACTTTATAGAGAGGTTCACAATGGCTTAGTGATGCCCAAGGTTGTAAAATTACCTAGTTATGGAATCCAGGTTTGGACCTAGTTCTCTGGAAACCAAGCTTAGGGTACATTCTACTCCACCCAGTGTTTTCAACAGTTCTGGTATATTAAACTCTTACTGACTTTTTACAAAAAGTAAGAAAGCCAAATAAGGGAAAACAAGTTTTGAAAAGATTAGCATCTTATTAGGTTTGAACCAGACTAAATGTTTAATGGAAAAATTCCTCAGATATGATTTCTTAGTGGATAGCATTTAAAGCTTTAGAATGTGCTGGATTTGAGAGGTTTTAAACTGTTCCAAACTGATTCCAAACTGACACAAGTTTACCACCCCAAGTGCTTCCATTTCTTTTTGCTTTTAGGGAGCAAGTTCCGTACAGGCAAAGGAATCCAGCTGCTAGGTGACATTTCTTGAAAATATTACTTCGAAGAAAATCCCCATCTGTTTAGCCAGTCATAATACAGACAGATTTTTACTATTATTATTTTTCCTGTGATTCAGAATAAAAGTGAAAAGGCCTGGGAGGGAATAAATACACCACTTTCCAGAAACGAGGAGACTGGAAAAAGCTTTGCCAGTTCTCTGGGAGTGGCTTCAGAGTCCTTTCTCTGCAAGCAGGACCCTAGTCTCAGAGAGATGGCAGGGCAGGTGATGGTGTGCAATGTGCTTAGTCACTCAGTCGTGTCCAACTCTTTGCAATCCCGTAGACTGTAGCCTGCCAGGCTCCTCTGTCCATAGGATTTCCCAGGCAAGAATACTGGAGTGAGTTGCCATTCCCTTCTCCAGGGGATCTTCCTGACACAGGGGTAGAACTCAGGTCTCCTGCACTGCACAATGGACAAGAATTTGAGCAAGCTCCAGGAGATGGTGAAGGACAGGGAAGCCTGGAAATGCTGCAGTCCATGGGGTCGCAAAGAGTTGGACATGACTGCGTGATTGAACAACTCCTGCATTGCAGGTGGATTCTTTACCATCTGAGCCACCAGGGAAGGGTCAAGTCTTATTTCAGCCTACAAGTGAGCCCTTCCTATCTGATTCACAAAACAGTGCCTTCAATAGCCCCCAGTTTCTCTATCCCTCCCAAGGAATGGCAGTTTCCAGTGTGTTTATGGGGTGGGCTGGAGATGAAAACTTTACGCCATGACTTAGGAATGATTCCTTTATATTAATAGAAATAAACACTAACTTCATGGCTTAAGATCCTGCTATGAGTAGCAGATATGTTCAACTGCCTATGAGTCATCATTAATAATCATCTTTCCTATAAAGAAATCGTCTTCATTTGAAAACAAGGACATCTATTTTTGCTTCTGCTGGCACATGGGTTTCTTTTCAGAAGTGAAAACGTGCTCATTGTTCATGGGTATGTTTTGAGTCCCAAGGATAAAAATTTTCAATAGAATCTAAAACAGGTAAAATGTCTTGAGCATTTATTCTGGATCAAGAATTATAAAAAGTGTCAAAAATCTCAAAAAAAACCCAAAACCCTATTGGGTTGACATTTAGTTTATTGGTGAGGAAATGGAAGGCATCACTGAAATGTCCTTTTGGAGACACTAAATCCAGGAGGTATAATTCCATTGCTTTTATCCTTAACTATCACCTAACACTGTCTTCCTTTTGTATGTTGTTTCTGCCTTTATGGAGTTTTTGTGACTTAATTTTGGTGATACATTTTAAATGAATCTTAATTTACCAAGATTATAAACCTACTTGTAATGACCAATTGAATTTTGTAAGAAAACCTCACAGTATCAAATTGCATCATAAACATATAACTACCACTACTGTAAAGACATCTTGTAATTAGGTACCTCCCTGGAGTAACAATCTCAGGTGACTGAATTGAGGAACGTGATGACCTTATTATTTTAGGATATTAGAATCATCTGGAAGAGATGATAGTTAAGTAGATATTTATTTACATTCAGTGTTATTATTGAAAGGTTTAGGTCAATGTTTTTCAAACACAGATGAGATCAGCCCTTCTCCATTCTTTCAACAAAGGCTCTAAAACTAGAGCCAAACCCAGTCCTGGACAGGAATACACCTACCCGTGCTCCTTTCAATCTCCACTCAGCAAAGATCTCTCTGACCGAAGCCAGTCACAGCCAGTGGTACTGAAGAGATGAACATGGGGGTGTGGGGTTGCTAGTTGTTGTTGTTCAGTTACCCAGTCGTGTCCGAATCTTTGGACACCTCTTATAGTATTTTGGTCACCTGATGTAAACAGCCAACTCATTGGAAAAAAAACTCTGATGCTGGGAAAGATTGAGGGAAGGAGAAAAGGGCTGCTAGACAGTCAGTTAACTTTGAATTTCAGGTCAGCATGAATAGTCATTTAGAATAAGTTTGTCATGTTCGCTCTTCCTTCCAGCCCCTAAATCTGACAACGTTAGGAAGAGAAGCACTTGCTATATGATTTATATTTTAACATTGGCTCACCAGGTAGCTCAGTGGTAAAGAATCCTCCTGCCAATGCAGGAGATGCACATTCAATCCCTGGGTCAGGAAGCTCCCCTGGAGGAGGAAATGGCAACCCATTCCACTATTCTTGCCTGAGAAATCCCATGGACAGGGGAGCCTAGTAGGCTACAGTCCATGGGGTTAAAAAGAATTGGACTTATCATCTGAGCATGCATGCATGCGTGCCCACCTCCAAATTGAGGTTTAACCACAGGAGAGTAAAAACCCTGGTGAGTTTTGTTCTTTAGAATTTCTGTAACCTCCTCTGCTCTGCATCTGGCGCATGCTCAATTGCTCAGTCATGGCCGATTCTTTGTGACCCCATGGACTGTAGCCCTCTAGGCTCCTCTATCGATGCTATTTCCCAGGCAAGAATACTACAGTGGGTTACCATATCCTCTGCCGGGGGATCTTCCTGACCCAGGGATTTAACCTGCATGTCCTGCACTAGCAGGCAGATTCTTTACCGCTGCCCCACCTGGTAAGCCCTAGCATTTGGTGTCCAAGAGGAAATCTGGTTATGTTTGCTAGTTCCTTCTTTTTCATGCTTGAAGTTTGACAGTTGGATCGGAAAACATTGTTGAAATAAGGACAAGTGTGTGTTTGGAGTAAGGAGGTACAGCATCATCTTCCTCTCTCCTGACTTCCATTTCCTTCCACAGCCAAATGTCAGCTGGAGAAAAGCAGCGATAAGAGCCTCAAGAGGCCCGGGGTGGCCTCAAGAAGATTGTCACTGTAGAAGCCAGGTGCTCCCTGAGTCTCCCGAACTCGCGCTGTTCTTCAGGACCAATGCTGAATCTCCTGCTCAGAATTTCCCAGTCTAAAAATTTAGTGATCCCTGGACTACTTCAATAAGCCACCATTTAAAATCTAACAACAGAACTGGTTCTTAGGTTCTTACTGGTGAATGAGACATCCATCCCCAAATCAGGAGCCCAAGAGCAAACTGAAGTCAAGATTTAATGGAAGTAGTTACATAAAAGAAAAAAAAAGTGCCAAGTATTGGCACTAGTTTTTAAAAAAGAATTTTAATTTTATTTTTAATAGGAGGATAATTGCTTTACAGTGTTGTGTTGGTTTCTGCCATACAGCTTTGTAAATCAGCCATAAGTATACTTATATCTCCTCACCCTTGAACCTCCCTCCTACCACCCCCACCCCATCCCACCCCTCTAGGTTGTCACAGAGCACCAAACTGAGCTTCCTGTGCTATTTAGCAACTTCCCACTAGCCATCTATTTCACACACGGTAATGCATGTTTCAAAGCTACTCTCTCAATTTGTCCCACCCTCTCCTTCCCCGCTGTGTCTACAAGTCTGCTCTCTATGACTGTGTCTCTGTTCCTGCCCTGCAAATAGGTTTATCAGCACCATTTTTCTAGATTTCATATATATGTGTTAATATACAATATTTATTTTTCTTTTTCTGACTTACTTTACTTTGTATAACAGGCTCTAAGTTCATCTATCTCACTAGAACCGACTCAAATTCATTCCTTTTTATGGCTGTGTAATCCAAGCCAGGTTTCAGCAATACGTGAACTGTGAACGTCCTGTGAGCTGGTTTTAGAAAAGGCAGAGGAACCAGAGATCAAATTGCCAACATCCGCTGAATCATGGAAAAAGTAAGAGAGTTCCAGAAAAACATCTATTTCTGCTTTATTGACTATGCCAAAGCCTTTGACTGTGTGGATCACAATAAACTGTAGAAAATTCTGAAAGAGATGGGAATACCAGACCACCTAACCTGCCTCTTGAGAAATCTGTATGCAGGTCAGGAAGCAACAGTTAGAACTGGACATGGAACAACAGACTTGTTCCAAATAGGAAAAGGAGTACGTCAAGGCTGTATATTGTCACCCTGCTTATTTAACTTGTATGTAGAGTACATCATGAGAAACACTGGACTGGAAGAGCACAAGCTGGAATCAAGACTGCTGGGAGAAATATCATAACCTCAGATATGCAGATGACACCACCCTTATGGCAGAAAGTGAAGAGGAACTAAAAAGCCTCTTGATGAAAGTGAAAGAGGAGAGTGAAAAAGTTGGCTTAAAGCTCAACATTCAGAAAACTAAGATCATGGCATCCGGTCCCATCACTTCATGGGAAATAGATGGGGAAACAGTGGAAACAGTGTCAGACTTTATTTTGGGGGGCTCCAAAATCACTGCAGATGTTGATTGCAGCCATGAAATTAAAAGACGCTTACTCCTTGGAAGAAAAGTTATGACCAACCTAGATAGTATATTCAAAAGCAGAGACATTACTTTGCCAACAAAAGTCCACCTAGTCAAGGCTATGGTTTTTCCAGTAGTCATGTATGGATATGAGTTGGACTGTGAAGAAGGCTGAGCGCCGAAGAATTGATGCTTTTGAGCTGTGGTGTTGGAGAAGGCTCGTTAGAGTCCCTTGGACTGCAAGGAGATCCAACCAGTCCATTCTGAAGGAGATCAACCCTGGGATTTCTTTGGAAGGAATGATGCTAAAGCTGAAACTCCAGTACTTCGGCCACCTCATGCGAAGAGTTGACTCATTGGAAAAGACTTTGATGCTGGGAGGGATTAGGGGCAGGAGAAAAAGGGGATGACAGAGGATGAGATGGCTGAATGGCATCACTGACTCGATGGATGTGAGTCTGAGTGAACTCCGGGAGTTGGTGATGGACAGGGAGGCCTGGCGTGCTGAGATTCATGGGGTCACAAAGAGTCGGACACAACTGAGCGACTGAACTGAACTGAATAGTCCATTATATATATGTACCATAACTATGGTTAGGTAATTTATTTTTTCCTAAGAAGATATGAAGCCTGAAAGGGATGCAGGCTTCCTAAAGTTTTCCCTAACTAATTAGCATCTCTACTGTGATGAAGAATGTAAGAGTTAAAACTTACTGGATTGGATGAACCAGTGTTGGGACAGCAGGCCCTACAGTCAGACTGACGTAGGTTCCAGGCTCAGCACGACCCCTGCTCCTTCCAGCAGGTGGCTGAGTTGGGGTCTGAACAATGACAGTCTGGCTGCAGGCCCGCGCCCCTAACATGGTATAGAGGCTGCCTTGCATGGGACTTAGTAAATGTTAATTCTCCTATTCCTACTGTTCTAGAATGTTTAGTGGCTATTTTATTTTTACTCTCCAGCATACACACACTTTTCCTCATTGGGGAAGGTGTGGAATTTCAGGATACAGAGGAGATGAAGATAGGAGTATGGACTAGTACTTCATCCTGCCTCCTCATCCACAGAAGGTGAACCTATGAGCTTTGCATGGCTAATCTGATGTTCCTGCACATAGAGTATTCTCAGAAGCTCTGTTTGAGTTGTTTTCTAAAAATTGGAGCATAATTGATTTACAATGTTGTATTAGTTTCTACTATACAGCAACATGAATCAGCCATATGTGTATCTGATTGAGTTTTACATTCAGTGGATTTGTGGTGGCTTTCTGGGGGTGGCAATTCCATCAACTGCTTTGTCCTACACAGACATTTCTGTATTTGACTATAGGGATTTGACTATGTGTTCCTCTTTTTCTTCCTATCTGAGACCTCATCTTTTAAAATATTTCTTTGTTGCTTATATTACCAGAGTCGCTTTCTGTTGTTTGCAAATGACATAGAAATAGCAAGAGATTATGGTTTATGACTTACATTCAGCTGAAACAGTCAGCCAAAGAAAGCTGGGCAGTGGAATAATGATATTCAAATAATCATTAACAGGTACCACAGGAATTAAGGTGACCAAATGGAAGGAAAGACAACACCTACCGTTCAACCTAAGAAGTAACATTAATTTTACTTGATTGCCTAGGCTTCCCTGATGGCTCAGTTGGTAAAGAATCCACCTGCAATGCAGGAGACCTGGGTTCAATCCCTGGGTTGGGAAGATCGCCTGGAGAAGGGAAAGGCTACCCCTCCAGTATTCTGGCCTGGAGAATTCCATGGCCTATATGGGGTCACAAAGAGTTGGACACAACTCAGTGACTTTCATTTCACTTACTTGATTGGAAGTTTAATGGTGGGTCATGGCTGATATAAATCCAATCTCAGCACTGCAGGGCTGCACGAGTTTTTGTGGCTCAAGTACACAGAGTGAGGACCCCCTAAATGGGTGGTTATGGTTCTGTGGGTGCACACAGTGGTGTCCTTGAAGGGGTTGCTCTTCCTGGCACGCACTGAAAAGCGCTTTTCTATGTTCCTCTTATTGTATCACTTTCAAAAGTACAGTCCTCACCTCCATCCTCTGTGCAGTGATGTGAGACATGCAGTATGTATCCTAATATAAAATAAATACAAATATTATAAAGACTGAGAATGATCTGGCTAGCCTGTCTCTTGCTGAGGGTAACTGAACAGAGTGGGTCTACTTTTTCTGTTGATAGCACCATCTTTGACAAATCGTAGGGATTTACAGTACGAAGAAGCTTCAGGCATTTCTTTTGCCCCATATTCCCATGGCTGATCTGGTGCCCTAGTGGTATACATGTCCAGAAGATGCAATAAGAAGGAGGAATAAAATTCAGTTAAATAAAGCTTTTATTAATTTCTAAGCATTTTGCTTAAATCATGTTATTTATTCTTTGCAACTCTATGAGGAATGTTTTAGCATTTTTTCCACTGTAACAGATTAAAGCTCATAAATCTGAATTTGAGGATTATAAAGGTAACATGATTTGCCCAAGGTCACAGAGTCCATCTATGGTAGAGCTAAGATTTTCTAGCTAAGAGCTAATGTTCATTGCTGCCTGTTGACTGAGTGAAAGAAGACATTCAGAAGGTGACCCAGACTCACATACCATTTTTTTCAGGTGATTCCAAATAGTTGTGCTATCTTCCTGTTGCCAATGATTTTAGTTTTCACTCTCTGTACAACATATGCTTTTGCTGTCTTGTTCTGTCATACATAATTCTTGAATCCCAAGATTTATAAGCTCCATCCTCCAAGGAGTTTTTTTTTTTTAACCCCCTTCACTATATCGAGCAATATATGTACATCAATTAATATTTACAAATTATTCACTATCAGTCCTAATGGTGAATTTATTATAGTAAGTCAAAATATTATACCTAAAGGAATAGTCAAATCCCACAATGAGGCACTAAAGAAATACACTCCCCTCATCAACTTTTTAAAGTTGTCTTTTCAGGAGTGGGGATCTACACTTTCACAATTTCTTGTAAGCTCCACCTCTTGTTCTAGCCAGATGCTGACTCGTACTGTGGTCATAGAACACTTTAAGGCCAGCTGGCCTACTAAAGGGCCAAGACAACCTGGTTGCAGGTAAGAAAGACCTGGGGAGCTTTTTTTGAAATGTACAAATGCTTGGATTCCTTCCCTCAAATATTCTGACTTAATTACCTGGGGGTGGGGCCCAGTCATCATGTGATTTTAAAACTCCCTAGTTGATTTTATTGTGCTGCTTGGTTTAAGAACCACTTGCCAAACTGCAAAAACATTCCAGTAAAAATAAAGACCTGCCTGTGTTTTCTCATTACCTAGTTCTTTGGGACAGCAAGCAAAGTAGATAGGGTAGGAAAAATAACAAGGAGGGAAGTGGCAGGACTGTGCAACTTGGCATGTCATTGGAATGTAGTGAACTATTCGAAAACATTTGTAAAGTTCAACATTTTTGTGTACCTATACACCGAGTGTTTTAAACAATTGTTTCTCTCCTAATGCTCAAGTTTTAAGGCCCCCAACAACTTTGAAAATATGGGAGTATTTGGCAAAGGATTCTAAAAAATGACCCTCTGCTCTGGAATTTGCTCCTTCTAGCAGGCTGCTCTCTTTAGCAGTCGGCCAAACCCCAAATTTGGCAGCTTGCGGAATATGGTGCAAAATAGATTCTTTTTAAACCTGGAGTCACTGCAGATTTATTTTGCTGGAAAGATACGACTTTTAAAAATAACAATTACTGCTACTGCAGCAGGTAAAGTCAGGGATCTACAAAGGGGGCCAGGAAATCAAGAGCCACACATCTTTGCTCAATCTACTGATGAAGATATGGAGGTTCAAAAGGATGAAATGATTTCAAGTCACACAACCAACTGGTTGGGCCTGGGCACATTCCGATCTGATTCATAGGCCAGTTCTCACGTCTGCCCCACCACTGCCAGCGTCCTCTGAGAACAGCATAGATGCCTTCTTCTGTGATTCACAGTTATTCAGAAAGGCAGTGTTTTTGCAAATGCTGATATACAACCTTGGTAACTATAGCAAATAGTGTGTAAATTATGTCGTCATTTTTGGTAAGCAAAATCCTTTTTATACTCTCAAGTATAAAATCTGGTTGTCTGACTTTCTTGATTCTGACAATTAAAGTTTCTAATTCATTTAGAAGGATATATGTGAACCCATACATCAAATGCAAATCCAAGAGCTTTAACATCTACAACAAATTATTATAAAAAGGCCAGATCTTTCTCCACATTTCCTGTGAACTCATACCATTCCACACTATATTTTACGGTGACCCAGAGAGAGTCCAAGATAAGGGTGAAAATGATTCCAGAAAGGCAGAAAAATTCTAACACTTATTAAGTTCTAGGCAAGGAGTTACGCCCAGAGTGAGAAATTTCCTATAGTGATAACAGACTCATTTCTTAAAGATACATGACTTCATTTAATGAGGCAGAGAATGAATTGTGTCTCAGCTCTTCCCACTTCCCCACATTCCGCACTTTGTTCCATTTCCTCTCACCCAGGCTGAGAATATCGCTAAGACACAAAGGGTCAGAGAACTATTCCCAGAGTTCATTCCTCCTCATAAAATATATTTTGTTCTTTCCTCCTTTCTGCAGAAAATTTCCTTCCATCACAACCCGATCCACGATGATCATTTAGTAAAATGAACTACTTCAGAGAGAAGTTGTTATTATTTATGAAGGTTATTTTCCTGAATTTTATATTAAGGATAAAATGGTGAAAAATACAGAGATAGGAAAGACCCCAGGTCTTCCTGCTGTCCAGCCTCAGGGCTTTCTTCAGGCCCAAGTCAGCTCTCAATCGCTTCCCACTTGACTGCCGGCCCAGAAGCCTGTTTCCCTTTCCCTGAGGTGGTCACCAGCACCCACTCTCCCCTGGACATCCTCTTTTCCAGGAATGGCTGTGAGTAGGACATCATGTCCTGCTGCCTCCGCTCACTGTCCACTTCCTTGCTGTCCTGCAAAAAGCAGCAAGCCCTCTTTTTTGGTTTAACTATTAAGTGATGAGAGAGAAAGAGGAGATAATAAAAATAAGGACAATACAAAGGTTCTGGAATCTTTCTGTTCTTTTCAGTCATGGTCCTGTCTGTGTTTTTGATTCTACTGATGCCTTTTTCGCTTCTTTTTGAGAGCAGGCGGCAGCATAACCTTTTTGCTCCATGATGTCTCTTCTCAGGTTTGTTGACTCTTTACTGTAAATATTTAACATCTAGAGAGCTTAGAGATTACAGAGGACCACTATTTAGAAGAAAAACATTTTACCAAGTAAATCTGAGAGGAATGCTTTCAGTTCTCTTTGCCTCATTTCTCTAGAGACTAATGCAGGATCAGTGTGAGCTTGTGGAATCTAGCAATTTAAGCTCCGAGAGCACCTCCTCAGTGAAGACAGGCTGAATTAACAGCACTGAGTTCCCAGATTCCCGCACAGTTCTGATTCCTGTATCTACTGCAGTGCTAGGAAAACAAAAACAAAAACAAAAAAACTCCTCTAAATTATGCTCATAGGATCAATGAGTTGAAACACAAGATTAAAAGGTTTTATATCCACAGAGCAAATTTTCTCATTGGTTTCAAAAAGTTCTAGTTTCTTTCAGTCTGTTCCAATCCTAGACTGGGTTGTCCCCAGAAAAGAAGAACTATGATCTTCTCTATTCACCTCATGACCTTGGGGGCTGGCACACATTAGGTGTTAATACTTAGTAAGTGGCTGTCAGAAGAATGAACTGACAACCAATTGGAAGAACACATTCTTTTGAATGAATTGGTTCTTAGAAGAATCAAGGCACGAGGCTGAGTCTTTCTCTAGCAGAAGATGAACAAAGAACAGACAAACTGACTTCAAAGCTGGGTTTGAGTCTCAGTGATGCTGCTGAGAAACTGTCTTGCCTCAAGATGAAGAATTCTGATAAAGGAGGGTTTAAAGCATTTTAGAATCCCATATAGTTCTTTGTTCACTTAGCCCAACTTCCTCCCAATATACACTGATGACAAGAAAATGAGTAAGAGATTGGAACAGGATGGATCAAACAGGAATCTAGACCCTATGAAAAACTCTTGTCTGTGGGAATTTGAGCAAGTTACCAACCCTCCATAGGCCTCAGCTGTCTCAGTTTACATTCCTATCATGAAATGAGGTAGATCAGATGATATAAGTTTCCATACAGCACTGATTAACCTTTTATGATTCAAAGTGATTCAGAGTCATGCATTGCAATGTATTTTCAATCTTCCTCTTCTCTATTTCATCGCCCCCCCCCCCCCAAAAAAGTGCCCTCTACAATTACTTGGAGAAGAAGAAAAAAATCTTCATTATGGTCATGGGATCAATCAGTTGAAACACAAGATTAAAATGTTTTATATCCACAGAGCAATTTTTCACACTAGTTTAAAAAAAAAATTCTAGTAGATGTTTTACACTAGAACTTGATGAAAAATCCCAGACACAAAACTTCTGGAACTTAGACTTGAACTCAGAGAACTTCCTACTTCTGAATAAATTTTACAACTAAAACCTATTGGAATTTTTTTCCTTAACAAGTATTCATCTTTCAACAATTATTTAAGTTTTCTCATTAAGACTATTATGGTAAAACTCTGGCTATCTGGAAATGTGATCTAAGTATGGCAGATGGATGAAGATTTTTTTGACTATCTTTTAATGATTTTGGAGGACAATTTTGAAAGACATTATATTTCCTTGACTTCTGAATGTAATGCATGGAATAGAATTCAATCCTTTCCTCAATATGTACAATAGTTATTATAACACAGTAATATCCTCAGGCCCCTGTGAAAGCCTGTAAGCCCTGGATTTTTTTCTTCTGATGGCAATCCGGACTCTACCTGAGCTGTCACTTCTCACCGCAGTCACCTCCCTGTCAGTTTAGCCACTTGTGGTCATTTCTCCTTGATATCTAATTTGCTGAATAAAGGCATGGACACATTTCTTAATTAATCTTTACATACTCAAGAGTAGCATAATTTCTGCTACTTAAGATGCTACTATGTTAGAATAATGCATACATATTAACATAGTATGCTTAACACTTCTTAAAAAACAAGCTTGCTACAACTAAATGTGAAATAATACACAGATGCTGAGTTTGTGAGGCTTGGTTTTAACATGTAGACTTGCAATAGTTTCTGTATACTTTCTAATCCTCAACTATATTCCAGATTAGAATGCCATATGATTGAGTTCTGACTTTTTACCAGAGATGAAAAATAAGTGGTAGGTAAATAAAAAACATACAAAATGATTGTACAAACTTTGACCAATTTTAAAATTTAGTGCTATTATTTTTTTCTTTCTTTGTATTTCTAGATACATTTGACCTACTCCAAACAGAAAACTGAGGGATGGACTACCATTCTTATATTTTTTTAGGGAGTTGCTTTACTGGGCACCTTACCACAGCTGCTGGCTATGTGATTTTGGACAAATTATTTAACCTCTTTTAACTTCAGGGCAACAGAGGATGAGATGGTTGGATGGCATCACCAACTCCATGGAAATAAACCTGAGTAAACTCTGGGAGAAAATGAAGGACAGGGAGGCCTAGTGTGCTGCAGTCCATTGGGTTGCAGAGTCGGACACAACTTAGTAACTGAACAACAACAAGTTCAGTTTTCTTATCTGAAAATAGTAATAACAAAGCCTTTCTCCCAGTTATCTTCAAAGATCTAAATAATTCCTTTTAAAGCACTTCCCATAGGTCTGGGCTTTAATAAGCACATGGTGACTTTTAACAGGTTGTCCATTCTTGGAGTTGTGAAAGTGGCACCAACCCCGTGCATAGTCAGGCAATGTGGCTGCAAAGACATTGTTCTCCTGTATTTGCTGTCTGGCAGATACTGCCTTGCCTCAGTACTGGGTGTTTTCAAACCAAATGTGGCAGCCTAAATTGAAATGAGCTCTTTGTCCTCTATATCTCCTATGCTATAGAAAAATAGAAATTCTAAAAAATGTGGGAAATGTTAAAGGGTGAAGGAAAGGAAACTTGAAAGAAGACGGGGAATCCAAATCCCTACACTTTATCATAAATGTCATGATCTTAAGCAACTGGCATCTAGAAAATTCCTACATTGACGTCAATTGTGATAGAATTAAAATAGTCCCTGTCAGAAGTAAAAGTGTTAGCGTCAAATTTGTATGCAACTAAAGAGTTGCACACAAAAGTGGATTTTCCTTGAGGAAACACTTCTAAATTTAAACGAATGAATTCACAATATTCCAGTTTCATTCCCAGTGTTATTTACTACAACAGAATATACTAACATGTTTCTTAAGATAGAGAAATTAAATACTACAAAATAAATGGGCTATCTTTCAATTAGTATACTTGGGAAATCCACAAAGAACATATATTCCCTAAAAAGGAAGAATTCTTGCCATATAAAGAAATACGATGAATGAGATTTTATCTTTTCCACTTCAGCTTAACAAAATATCTTTTGCCAATACTTTTTCATAGTCTTTCTAATTTAACTATCTCCTTCCTGAACTTAGCCAATTTCTTTTTTATTTCTAGTTAAGTTTACCTGCTACTTGATAATGTTAAGTAACTCAAGTTGTTCTAGACCATTACCAGAGATTTTGTTCTCCAATGTCTTAATGAGATGCATTGCTAACTTTGAATTTTTTCTAAGTAAGGCATCCTTGGAGAAGGCAATGGCACCCCACTTTAGTACTCTTGCCTGGAAAATCCCATGGCGGAGGAGCCTGGTAGGCTGCAGTCCATGGGGTCTCGAAGAGTCGGACACGATTGAGCGACTTCACTTTCACTTTTCACTTTCATGCATTGGAGAAGGAAATGGCAACCCACTCCAGTGCTCTTGCCTGGAGAATCCCAGGGACGGGGGAGCCTGGTGGGCTGCCGTCTATGGGGTCGCACAGAATCGGACACGACTGAAGTGACTTAGCAGCAGCAGCAGCAAGGCATCCTTGATACACAAAAATATTATATTTGCATCTCAACTCCATCAGAAATCATTTTGACTTTTCCATAACACTTTTATACTGAACTTCTGCATTGAGTATTCTATCAGTAAAATACATAACACATTAAGAAAATCTTCAATAACACTTTTCTAAATGACTAAATCTCTTAAAATTATTAAACTGAATCACAGCACAAAGTTTAAAATATGCTGACATTAAAGAAAACTATTTAGGGCTTTAAAATTTTTATCTGAAATTTATTTTTTTAATTGCTTTTTACATCCCATTTTAAATTCTTGTCACTAATTTGGAGCTCATTTACTGAAAAATGTGTATCGACAAAATTATAGGCTGATCAAAATCAACTTTTAAAACAGATATAAAAAAACTTTGCAAAATTTATGCCACAATCCTGACACTTGTGGTTCTTCAGGGAATAGAAGAGGAAGTGATGAGGGAAATCAAAGATACGCAAACTCCAGAGGATGGTGAAGGACAGCGAAGCCTGGTGTGCTACAGTCCAAAGAGTTGCAAAGAGTCAGACACCACTTAGTGACTAAACAACAAGGGCCCTATAGCAGCAACCTTTCGGCCTGAAGGAAACAGAGCTTGCTAATAATTCCTGTACTCTGGGAATCCAGAAACAAACAAAAAAAAAATCCCTTAATAAATTCAATCATTACCTTCTAACATTTCTTCTTTAAAAACAAACTTTTCATACACTAATTTGATGAGCTAGATGGGTGGGGCTTCCCTGGTAGCTCAGTTGGTGAAGAATTTGCCTGCAGTGCAGGAGACCCAGGTTCAATCCCTGGGTTGGGGAGATCCCCTGGAGAAGGACATGGCAAACCCACTCCAGTATCTTTGCCTGGAAAATCCCATGGACAGAGGAGCCTGGTGGGCTGCAGTCCATGGGGTCACAAAGAGTTTGGCACGACTGAGCGACTAATATACACATAGATGGGTGGGGTGAGGGGTGGAGTGGGAGGGAGGTCTAAGAAGGAGGGAATATATGTATACATACAGTTGATTCAGTTTGTTGTACAGCAGAAACTAACACATTGTAAAGCAATTATACTCCAATAAAAAATACATATATAAAATTAATTTGGCTTTTGCTCTCCAACTTAGAAATTTTTCTCAAAAACGTAAAAAAATTCAGCTTTCTATGAAATCAACACTTTAACTATTCTACATGTATATCTCTAGTACACTAGAGAGATGTGTAAAAGGAAAAATAATGACCTGGCATATTAATTGTTGAAATCTATAAATAGCTGTGGTTTATCATAATACAGAGTCAGGTAGCATTTAAAGAGATTAAATATTGCTCTTTCCTTATGCTTGGATGCTTGGTCCTTTTTATTTCTAGTTTCACTAAAATTTCCTAGTTTTCTTTTTTTGGTCCATGATTTCAGGTCTGCCTATATGCTAACATCTTGTGTATTACTATCCACAGTCAAATACTTTATCCTGAACTTCAGAGTTATATGCACAATCGCCTAAGAAACGTTCTTCTGGAGACTCACTCACTCATTCAATTTTTTTTTTTTTGAGCATCAGCTTTATGTCAGGGTTTGTTCTCAGCATTGGGGATATAGCAATGAACCTAACAGACAATAATCTCTGCCCTCCTAGAGCTTATATCCTAAATAGATAAGCAAAGCGACTAAGTGAATTTAAGCATTACAGAGAAAACTTAAGGCAAGGAAGGATAAGGGAAACTTTGAGAAGGTAGTTTTTCAAAAAAGGCTGCTTTTTCTTTTTTGTCACTAAGGTGACATTTACACAAAAACCTGAAGCAAGTATATAGTGATGTGGTAGAAAAGCATTCCAAGAGTCCCATAGGCACTTCAAACCAGATTCCAAACTGAACTTACTGCTTCTCTTCCTAGTTTTTCCTGTGTTTGAATTATGCCATCATTTCTCCCACCATTCAAGAAAGGAAAAAAAAAAAACAAAAAACACCTGAGATTTACCCATAGACTCGACTCCTTCCATAACTCTGAACAATCTTCACCTCCCATTGATCCTATCTCTTAGTATCTCCTCGTGACTTCTATTTATTGTACTGCCTTGTTTAGGCCATCATTTTCCTGTTAAATTTTTCTAGTAAGTGTTCTCTTAACCTGTCCCCTTGCCTCCAATCTTGCCACCTCCAACCCATTCTTGATGTCAGTGATATTTGTGAAATGCAGAGTTTGTCATGCCATCCTGTTTAAACTTTTCAGTGGTTTCTAAGGGTCAAACCTACCCCTTATCATGGCGTGGGGAGAAGGGTGTCAAAGGTGATTAGCACATTTGCCCTGCCTGCCTCCTCTTCCTGATCTTTCCAGGTTTATTATTTTAAGCAAATATGCTGCCTCTGTAAAGTTCCTCTTAAAAGCCACCTCTTACAACAGGGTGTCCTCTTAAACATTCTACAAGTTACTTTTATAACAGTGACTTATGTTTCTTTCCTAAATCCAGCTCAGTACTTGATCCACACAGGCACTAAAAAAATGAATAAAATTAAATGTACTGCCTTTAAGAAGTGGTGTAATGTAAGTGTGGTAACCCCATATCTCAGCTCTAGGCACAAGCAAAAGGATTTCTCTCTCCTCAAACCCTAAGAAACACCTTAGAAACCTGTTTCCAACGTGTAATTCAACATATTTTGATACTGAACACAAGCAGCCAGTATTATTTGCTTGGAAAACCATCTGATTTGAAAGTGAAACAATACTTTCCCAAAGAAGAGCTTTTACTCCAGAGGAATTATCATATACAACATTTCATCTGTGTACTTTTTTTTTTTAGCAACTCAGAGAATTTCAGTTCCAGTATATAGGAATTGCAGAAATTATGAATCACTTCTCTTAAAGAATATGTGAAGCTGAGAGATCTGGTTAAAGGGATTTTAAAAATGTCAGATGCAGGATACGGCACGCTTGGGGCTGGTACACGGGGATGACCCAGAGAGATGTTGTGGGGAGGGGGGTGGGAGGGGGGGTTCATGTTTGGGAACGCATGTACACCCGTGGTGGATTCATGTCAATGTATGGCAAAACCAATACAGAATTGTAAAGTAAAATAAAAAATAAATAAAAAAAAAAAGCCATCAGTTAGTGACTGAAAATAAGCAGACGTAACAGAAAATTAGCCTCACAAAGCTATTCTAGTGGCACCTGGGAGAAAAATAATTCAACTTGAATATACGGGAGTAATGAAAGTGAAATACAGACAGAAAATTAACAAAATATTTAACATGAACAGGAGACCAGGAATAGCAAAATATAATTTGATACGCATCATACCTGCAACAAAAGAAAACAAACTGCAAACTTCTCATTTATTAAGCCTAGCAAGGGTAGCAATCTGTTTACAACAAGCACCTGGGGATAAACAGAAGCTTATAGTACAACACTGTATTAATTTGAGGTATGTTATTGACAGTGTTTTCATTTGTTACCATAGTCATTCCTTATTAATGAATAGCAATTTTCATTTGTTTTTTAGAGAACAGTAAAAAATAATTATTTGAACCAATTTATTATGTTCCTATCACTATTTTTTGATATTTACACCTATGTATCTAGGAAGATATATACTTGATAATGATATTGGTAAAACATTTAACTTTAAAAAATACAAATTCTTAAACACTTTAATTAGACATAGAAACAGGCTTTCATTTAGTTTTATAGATAATTGAATACTGGTAGTTAGTTTTCCTGAAAGATCTTAAAACTCAAATCTTTTTCTCTATGGCTAGCAACCCTAGGCAGAGATTAACTGGCACAAGGAGAATAAGCCACTGCTTAAACGTTTTATCAGTTTTTATTACACATGGCAATCAACTGGAGATGCTAATATACAGGCTGCAATTCAACAGGTCTAGGGTAGAGTCCTGGACTCTAGTTTCTAACAAGCTCTCAGAAGATGCTGCTGGTTCATGGAAACCACTTTTGAACAGCAAAGCCTAAATCCAGGGTCTCAGCCTTGTTATCTATTGGAAGTCACCCAGGAGCTTTAATAATGATAAAAAAAAACACTCTATCATTTCTGGAATGCAAAGTTATTTAGTCTGGGGTCCAGTCTGGGTATTGAGTTTTTACAGTTTCCAAGCTAAAGTGAGTTCCCAAGCCCACCTGGGCTTTCCTGGAGGCTCACATCGTCAAGAGTCTGCCTGCAAAGGTCCCTGGTCAGGAAGATCCTCTGGAAAAGGAAATGGCAACCCACTTCAGTATTCTTGCCTGGAATCCCACAGGTGGAGGAGCCTGGCAGACTACAGTCCATGGGGTCAGAAAGAGAAGCAACTGAACGACTTCATTCACTTACTTAAGCTAAGATGAAGCTAAATTTGAGAATTTAACATTCTAAAATGTATTGGTTAGATTTACCGTTAGGTTTTCTTTCCCCTGGTTTCTATCACCATGGTTAACAGCTAGAACTAACCTGTACTAGATAATGAGCAAGAAGCCCCAAATCTCCAATTTTTGACTGAAAATACAATGCATTATCAATAAGGTTCTAATGTTAAGAATCTTAGTGACTTCATATTTAACTACCAAATTATTAGTAACATAAATATCCATAAAATTATAATGAAATGACAATTTAAATCACTTTGATTAGGAAGTAGATATTTTAAAATGTGCTTTTAAAGTATATAGAGGTGTCTATCCCTAACTACAGGCTTCTCTGGTGGCTCAGTGGTAAAGAATCCACCTGCTAACGCAGGGGACCTGAGTTTGATCCCTGGATTGAGATGATCTCCTGGAAAAGGAAAACGCAACCCACTCTAGTATTTTTTCCCTTGGAAATCCCATGGACAGAGGAACCTGGTGGGCTACAGTCTATGGGGTCACAAGAGTTGGACACCACTTAGAGACTAAACAACAACCACCGCTAACTACAGATAAAAAGGTCAGATTAGTTAGGAAGTTTTTTATAAACAATATACAAACTTGGCACACCAGCAGAAAGGCTCAGAAGACAGAAAGGACAAGCAAATTTAACTTAGTGTCCTTATTTGAAGCAGGCACCACTGACCCTGGAGTTACAGACTGACTTATCACTCTTTGTTCATAGGCCTTTCCTATTATTTTACTAAGTTGAGATGTGAAAAATGTTAAGATGTGATTACATTTCAAGGCCCCCTCCTTAATTCTTAAATTGCACACAAAAAATAATGGAAAATATTTTAAACTCTCAGGTATTTGCATAAAGTCCCTAAATTACAGTAAACAGCTGGAGTACAAATCAACTGCCATTTACTAATGATATGACGGGTTTCCCTGGTGGCCTAGACAGTAAAGAATCCGCCGGCAATGTGGGAAACCTGGGTTTGATCCCTGGGTTGGGAGGATCCCTGGAGGGGGGCAGGGCAACCCACTCCAGTATTCTGGCCTGGAGAATCGCCATGGACAGAGGAGCCTGGTGGGCTACAGTCCATGAGGTTGCAGAGTTGGACATGACTGAGCAACTGAAAACGATGTGACAAACTTTCTGAACAGGCTTTCTCACCCCTCCATTAATAATGTAAATGCACATACAAATTCATGGTAGCATTAAGTTACCTATGATAATCTCCCAAATACATAAATAGTGTGGCAGAGCAAAGAACTTAAGTACAGACTGCGCACTATATCTAGGTTTCCCATTAATTAGCTCTTAATAAGCAAATCCCATACTTAGCCTCATTTTAAAAATAAAAGCACCTTAAGTAGACTATCCTGAGAATCTTTAGTAGATCAAAGCTCTACAACCTAAAAGTAACTAATTAGGTGCTCCTCTAAAGTAAATATGATTTATTCTAAACTAGCAAGAAAAACCAAGCTTATTACTTTTAACAAGGTTGGTTTAACAAGTTTCTTAAGAAAAACAGATTTTAACTTTAGCCTCAGGGAAGTCTTCTAATTACTAAGCAATCATTTAAAATAGCAAATAAATTAAAAAATTAAAAATTGGAATGTGGGGGAAACGGCAAGTAAAAGGATCATATAACACAGTGTAAGAATACACCGTGCCAAATTAAAATAAACAATGTAAAGTGAAGATAATGAGATATTAAAAAGCTTTTCCTAAGGAAAACTACTTCAAAGCATGCTGTATGGGATTTTTATGTTCCATCCCAAAGAATATATAGGCATTCTTTTTAAATGTACAAAATGTTTCTAAGAGCTGCGAATAACTCGTAATTCCAAAATAAAATTATCCCAAATAATAATATATGGAGATTATTTCTTTTTATTGTTCAGTTTGAAAACATGTCTTGTCAACCACAAATCACCTAGAGTGACCAAATACATGAAAAATCCCTGTAAGAACCAAAGTGCCATTTTTGCAGCTTTCTTCACAGGATGCTGAGAAAATGTAACAGTGAAGGAGTGAGAAACAGGTTGTCTCAATTATTAGTTGCAATCATTCATCTTCTTCAGAACTGGAATCATTCTCTTGGTCAGAGAGTTCAGGGACAGGGAAGCGGAGGATGGCAGCTATTCCAGTCAACTGGCTGAGCTGTTCCCCAGACACGTGAAGACTAGAGAATATCCTAACGGTGCCTGCGTTCTCTTTCACACTGTCCACCAGCCGCACATACCGGCTGCGTGTGGCTACATCCTGGTGCCTGAAGAGCTCATCGCTGATGAGCAATGTGTCAATTGCCATGGCCTCATTGGCCTTCTCCACCTGCTTGAGTCCATAAAATGCTCGGTCCGGTTCGTGTTGCAACATTTTATAGAAATCATCCAAGGCCTTTACTTCCCCAGCGGCTTTCGTGTCTGAAAGGCGGCTAGCTACTGTAGGGTCACAAAGAGCCTCTTTCAGGGAGTACTTGTGTCCAGAGGAGGCATGTACCTAGAATCACAATTATAAAAGTTAGTCAAAAGAATCTCTTAGGGTATCCGTTAAACTGCCCACAATGACCTCAAGCCAAAAACACTAGTAAGGTTTTATATGTTTAAGAATTTAAACCAAGTTTATTACATAAAATCTCTAGCTGCTTAACAGGTTTCTTTACACTGCATTATCCAATTCACAATCCCAGCCAAGTTAAACCTTTTTTCCTCTTGTACTATTCTGAGTTCTAAAACGTTAGTAGTTTAAGCAAACCCCTCTGCCCATCCATGTTTAATTATCCCTGGGTAAGACTGTTTTACCTGAAGGAATTTGGACCGGTTTTCCAGGAGCACTTTGTTGTCGGTCTTCACTGCCTGTTGAAACATGTAGTCGCAGAACTGCTCCCTCACAAATCCTGGGCTGGCCACTAGGACGCACTTTACAACATCGAAGTGTATGTGGCGCTGGATGGCCTGGACCACCTGTTCATAGAACCGCTCCAAGGCCCGGTCGTGCTGCGAGCAGTTGCCTTTCCGTTTCCGAGGGATGTTCACTTCCACCTTGGCCCGAGTGAGGGTCATGCTGGGAGTGACTAAGCAGATATGGGCGAGGCCTTCCTGCATAACCACAGCCGCCACATCGGCGCTCCAGGCTGGGTCACAGGCTTGCTCGATGCGCTCCAGGACCACACTGTCCCACTGTTTTTTGGCCAGGGTGAACTGGCGGTTGGGCTCCAGCTCGATGGTGTGGTAAGCCCCCATCTTGACATACTCATTCTCCTGGATGTTGGTCCCCTTGACCCGCAGCTGGCAGGCTTGGGAGTCGAAGTCGATGGCCTCCACACAGAGAGTGAGGGTCGTGCGGACCCGGTTGCTCCCCACGCTGCCGGTGGAGGACTCGGTCTGCACCTTGCGGATGGTGGAAGCGCGCAGGCTGTCGCCCACCTGCACTAGATTGTAGGTGTGCCACATGTCCTCGGGTTCCTCGGGAACTAGGGTCACTTGGCCCGCATTGTCTTTCTCAATGTCCTTCCTCACGAGCTTCATGACCCTGGCGGGGACTCACTGCCAAAACAAGAGGAACCGAGGGGGTCCCCACGGGAAAAGGGGTCGGGAAGGGAAAGAAATTCTAGGCCGGGAAGGGGGCGGGGCCCGGTTCCTACCGGCACCTGCCTCGCGAGAAGGAAACACGTTATATCCGACTCTAGCGGCCGGGGGGTGGGGCACTTACTCTAGCCCTTCCTTTTCGTAGTCTTGAGGCGCGCCGCGCAAAATCGGCTCGAGAGACACCGCTGCGAACACCTTTCTCTCCGCGGTTCCGGCTGCTGTACTGACCAAGGCTGATGCAACGAGGGCGCATGCGCAGCCCGCGTCCTGCCTCCCAGCGCACGGCTTACGTCCCCAAGGAGGAGGCGGGGCCGCAGCTTGCGCGTGCGCAGGCGCGCTAAGCGCGGAGGTGTTTCCCGAAGAATAAACCACCTAAGGAAAGCACACGGAGTCTTTGGTGGCGAGTCTTTGGTATTAGTGCTGAACTTGGACTTCCTAAGTTTTTTCTTCCACCCCTGTTTGTGAAGATTCTGGGGAGTTGTGAGTGCAAATATATATTATATATATATATTTTTTAAGCTGTGTGCTGCACCTTCTCCCTATGGATAATTCTAGTTACGGAAAAGTAATAATTTATGGAAAAGTAAAAGGGCTCTGAAAAGTGCAGACTTGGCACCAAGGGCCACCTTGCTCCTGCCTCATCCGCACTCAGACGGTGCACGCTTTTTGGAGCTGCTCAGTCCAGAAGCTGTTTCTTAAGAACGTCTGGTCACGGGGCATCTGCACTGAGTAACGTGCCCGCTACTTTCTGCTCTCAGTTGACCACGATCTGATTAATCCAGATGTTAGAACACTGATCCCAGAGAGAGAAACCATCTGTGGAATTTACCCCTGCATGGACCTCTCAGTTGCTTTGATCGGATGTCCTGAGGACCCCAGAAGCCAAGGTTGGCAGTCTCAGCTTTCCTCTGCTCAGCAGCCTGTGAAATGTTTACGGTAGAGGTTGGGTCTCAACAGTTTAGGACCGGAACTTCATTGTCAAAGCTGAGCTGAGACCCTGGGGAAGTGGAGGAAGGACTGATTCACCCTGACTGAACAGCTGCAGAATTCATTTGGAAAAAAAAAAAAAAAAATCCTTAAGTTACTTAACATTTTGGGATGAAGGAGAGGCGGGGGTAGTTTGAAAGGTGGGAATTGCCTCTTAAAAGGACCAGTGAATCGAAAAAGCCACCAAAGTTTTGAGAGTTAAGATGGCTTGGAGGGCAGAGGGCACAAATCTTCCCCATTCGCCTTCCTACGTTATTGGGTAAGGCATTGGAAGGGAAACTTAACCACCCTAAAATGTAAGACTGGGATGAAAGAGCATAATATGACTTTGGCACAAATCTTGATACCCAAATCTCTATTAACTTCCTCAGTCGGGGGCGGGGGAACACAAAGGCCCCCTCCAAAACTCTAGTGCAAATTAGAACAGGTTTTTTTTGGTGGCATCTCCTCTTCCTTGCCCTTTCCGTGCCTCCTTCTTTCGCCACCTTCTATCATACTGAGTGCCCTCCCAGAGTTCCTCAGACTGCCTTCTTCTTCCAGAACTCAACAACTTTACATTGAGCAAGGAACTGATTACACTAAAATGTGAGTATGGCTTTTGTCTCCAACAAACATGTATGTTTTTAAAAGGTGCTTGTTAAGCTTGAAGAATTCTTAACTGGTAGTGTGTGTGTGTGAGACAGAGAAAGAGAGAGAGAAAGAGAGGTGGTGGGTAAAGAAGGAGGAGGAGATGCTTTGAGATGCTCCTTGGTCACCTTTTAAAGTATAATCATTCCCCCTCTTGAAAATCTGCCAAGGATCAAAAACCACAGTGATAGGTACACAGGGCCCTTAATACATATTAGGTTTTTCGTGAAGAGCTATCAGTTCTTGAATATTCACCAGGTACTTCCTATGCTTTTTCCAGTTCTTACCTATAAGGTAAATATATGTTATTCTCATACATGAATGAAGAAAATGAATTAGAGAGGTTAAGGGATGTATTCAAGGTCACAGAACCAGCATTCAAATCCAAGCCTGCTTAATTCCACACTCATTCCAACACAAATCTAAATTTATGGACGCTTGAAATCATCCCCTAAACTCTGAAGGTTATGTGTAGTTGTTCAGTCGCTCAGTCACGTTCGACTCTTTGGGACCCCGTGGACTGCAGCACACCAGGCTTCCCTCTCATCGACTATCTCCTGGAGTTTGCTCAAATTTATGTTCATTAAGTCACTGATGCTATCTAACCATCTCATCCTCTCCTGTCATTTTCCCTTAACTCTCACCTTTATCAGTTAAACCAAGACTCACAGCTTAGGAGTCAACCTGGGGCATTGAAAGGAGGGTTCCTTCCTTGCTCTTTTATTACTAAAACAAAAAAGTCCTTATATTCTTTTCAACATAATTTTCCTTCTGCTCAGTCTTGGTCACCATTGTAATTCTTGAGAAAGAGCAAACATCCTACCTTGAAAAATAAATATATATTTCTACATTGCAAATCAATGATAAACCTCTGTTGACTGTTGAGTCTGTGATTCTTCTTCTTTTTTTAAATTATGAGACACACTGCTTTGGGTTGTCTTTTAAAATATAAATGTGCTTCAGTGATTGAACATACTACAAAACTTTCACGGAAATGATTGAACATACTACAAAACTTTCACGGAAATGTTTTTTGATCTGAAATGTCCATAACAGAATTTTTTTTTAGTAATTTGAGCTTGTTGTTGAATGGTCAGATGTTTTTTCTCCCAGATTTTGTGTTATAACTTAGTCTTTCTAGGTCAGTCATCACAGTTTTGAGTTATTTGGGGGTTCTCATTCTCTGTTAAAATCCAAATTCCATGAAATTCAAGGCTTTCAAGACATGACTTTACAAATTTTATTTCCCTGTGTCCCCTTCAGCCCCCTAAATTCCTCAATGGGAGCAGTCTTTTTTCCTTGTACATCCTGGCAACTTTCTACTTCGCTGCCTTAGCGCTTATCTTTTTAAAATGTCACTTTCTTTCACCCCTACTTCCATAAATCCATTTAAGCTTACTTATCATTAAGCTTAAATGTTACCTTCAGGTTGAAACCATGCATTCTATTAGTTGGGTACATTTCTTTCTTACTGAAATCTGCATGCGTACATCCTTGCATCCCTCCACTGTCCCATGAAAAGTCCCCTTGCACCTGGTAGGCACTCATATATGGATGACGAGCTGAGTGGATCAGATAAAACATGTAGTAACTATATCTAACATTATTACAGATACTTCTTAAGATACTGATATTATTAACTATGGCTCACCTGGTTTACAAAGTAATTCCCTTTATTTTCAGATTTCTACGGTTACAGTAGCTATATGACATATAGCCAGTATAGAGTGTTTTCAGTCTTTAAATAAACAAAATCATGAGGAAAAAACACAAAATTTAACTATGTTGCTTTAAATGCTAATTTTATACTTATTTATTGGCTCTTTAAAAATAGAAATCTTTGTATCAGTAACTTTAATTATATCTATTTTTCCTATAAACTTTTATTTATATTAATCTCTCCAGAAGAAAGAGAAGTCAGTGTTGTTGCTTCCAAAAGCTTTCAATTTGTTGTTTTTGATATACTTCCAGTGTCTCAGTTGGGCTAGAAGTCAAATATCCTGGATTGTAATTCTTACACTGTCAATTGTTTTTACTATAATTTCTGGCACCACTTAATCTCTTTGAAACTGAACTTCTTTTACTTAGGAATTGAGGAAGTTGAATTCAGTAATTAAAATTGTTTTCATTGTAAAACCTATTCTGCAATGTAATTTTTAAAAAATTAAAATACTACCCATAATCTCACCCTGACACATTTATTTTCAGTTTTGAATCTGATTCTTCTAAGGCCAATTTCAGTGGTAAAAGATCAATACTAATTTTAATGTTTGCATGTCAAGAGTTAGCAGACCTAAGTTATGGTCTTTTCTAGCTCTATTTTCGCAACTTTAGATAACTTCCCAACCTCTATAAACCTAAACTTTTTCACTGTAAATTATAAATAAGATTGTCTGCCTCTCTCATTCACTATCCCTTAGAAGGTTTTAATGAGATTATGATACTTTGAAAATTGTGAAACTGGCTTCCCTGGTGGCTCAAAGAGTAAAGCGTAGGCCTGCAATGCAGAAGACCTGGGTTTGATCCCTGGGTTGGGAAGATCCCCTGGAGAAGGAAATGGCAACCCACTCCAGTATTCTTGCCTGGAGAATCCCATGGACAGAGGAGCCTGGTGGGCTACAGTCCACGGGGTCGCAAAGAGTCGGACATGACTGAGCAATTTCACTTTCACTTTCATAGACATGTAAGGTATTGTTGTAAATCTCTAAGAATACCTGGCTTGAAACTAGAGATTTGGATCAGACAAAGCAAGGAGTAAGGGCTCAGTTTAACATGATCACAATTATTCAGCCTTGAAAAATAACTGGTTCAGTAGAGTTGAATGATGGCTGATCTGTTGGGTGCATTTATGTATACTACTTACTACCTCCTTTCCAGGGAAACCTTGCTTACTCCTACTGCATGAGCTGATTACAATCCTTTCTATTATAATAATAACATTAGAAATGATTTGTGTGATAGCAGCAGGGCTAATGGACTGTCTTGTTTGAAGATCCTGTACTTAGCACAGTGACCCTTAAATAGTAGAGGCTGTATACATTTTCTTGTATCCATCTTATATTTTTTGCAAAGGATACTTTCCAACAACACAAAACTAATATTTTCCTTTCTCTGCTTTGGGGGCTTTTCCCATTATTACTTTTTTGCTTGTCTATTACTTCTCTCAGACTCTGAGCTTCTTAAGGGCAGACACTACCTTTTATTGTGTTCCTTTGTATCACTTTTCATGTGTTCCTGGAACCCAGCTCAACTGGTATATTATCATAATTATATGAAAGAATGAGTGGTTATTAGCTCTACTTTAATTCAGAGTTTTTAACTTGTCTATCACTGACATCTTAAAATTATGAAATCACATTCTGTTTTATAATGTTACTGATAATTTGAAAGGAAGATTTCTCTTAAGATAAATTTTTGTAAACCTATTTCATTTTTTTGAGCTACCTATGCATGGATAAGAAAATGATTAATTTTAAATATATCTTAGTGAGAAAAAGGTCTTAAAATGTTTTAAAATCTTGTATGATGACAATTGGTGTTATTACACTTGGTTTGGAAAATGATCTTTACAGAATAAACAACCAGCACTCTTCTTATAAATTTCTAGTGATGATTGCAATAGTTATTTAAGAGAGAATGTGCTAACCTTAGATTGTACAAAGATGCCTATGTGACGTCCACAAGCAAAGTTAGTGGTTGACTGGGAGGATTATTCAGCTAATTCAAGTAAAATGGTAAAAGCGAAAAGGGGAAAGTGTTTTGTTTTGCTTTAAGGAACTTGCTGTACTCACTATCTAAATTTCCTGTGATTAAAAATGCTTACTTGCAGTTGTCACAAAACAATATAAAGCCTCCTACTAAATAAATAATCTTATCAACAAAAGTATGTGGGAGGGTATATTCCTGTTTGTATGAATCTCTATATAATATAGGATTATGTTATTAAAATATTACAATAAATATGTAATTTTAGGAACTGGTCAATACCTTTGAATTTTCAAACTGTAGTACTTGACAAACTAAAAGTATATAGTTAAAAAGAAAATTTTGAAAAGCATATTTGTAAGTTATATTAGGAATATAGGATTGATAATAAAATATGCAGACCATTCCAGAGAAGGCAATGGCACCCTACTCCAGTACTCTTGCCTGGAAAATCCCATGGATGGAGAAGCCTGGTAGGCTGCAGTCCATGGGGTCACTGAGGGTCGGACACGACTGAGCGACTTCACTTTGACTTTTCACTTTCATGCATTGGAAAAGGAAATGGCAACCCACTCCAGCGTTCTTGCCTGGAGGATCCCAGGGACGGGGGAGCCTGGTGGGCTGCCTTCTATGGGGTCGCACAGAGTCGGACACGACTCAAGTGACTTAGCAGCAGTAGCAGCAGCATGCAGACCATTCATCTTAATCATTTGAGGTTCTAATGTGATTGATTTAGGTATCCTATTCAAATTTAAGAATTTTCATTTATTTCAGCAGATCTCAGATAGTTCATACCAAAAAAAATATTCTTCACTGCTTTTACTGTCTGAATTATAATGATTTTTCAAAGATTTCTCACTTATTTTGTTTATAGAGTCTACTATTTTTATAAAGCAATATTAATGTTTTTGCACATAAAGTGAATTCTTAATTCCAACCAGTGCATATATTTTAATTGCCTTTTAAGATTTAGTTGACTTTTTAATTTTCCTTTTAAGTTAGAAAAGACATTTGATAAAAAATTAGGTCCCGTCAAATGTACTTGGTCCTGGTACTAACCACCGATATGAAAGAATATTAGAGATATTGCTGCTGCTAAGTCACTTCAGTCGTATCCGACTCTGTGCGACCCCATTAGATGGCAGCCCACCAGGTTCCCCTGTCCCTGGGATTCTCTAGGCGAGAATACTGGAGTGGGTTGCCATTTCCTTCTCCAATGCATGAAAGTGAAAAGTGAAAGCAAAGTCGCTCAGTCGTGTCAGACTCTTTGTGACCCCATGGACCACAGCCTACCAGGCTCCTCCATTCATGGGATTCTCCAGGCAAGAGTACTGGAGTGGGTTGCCATTTCCTTCTCCAATTAGAGATATTAAAGCCTGCCAAAACTAGAGTTATTGATCCTGTGACCTGGAACATTTTTGAATTATTTTATTGTCACTTTTCTCTCTAAGCTTCCTCTTAAAGGTATTCAGAGGAAGCTCTGTTATTGGGATCTGGTGAGGTTGCAGGTGTCACAGGAGTGATTTTTCTTTGAATCAAACTTGGCCCTGGAAGAGAACTAAAAGGAGGACAATGTTCATATCTTTGTATCTAGGACTGTGTTTGGAATCTTAAGATGCAGTTTTTAAAAATGTGATAGAAAATTGCATGTAGATATACTGCATGTTATTTATTATAATTTTCAGATGTATATATTTCAACATTTTAACCTCTCTTGAAACAAGGAGGCATCTGTAGGTTCAGTAATTATAATTGGATTGGCAGCACTTTTCTTTCTTAATAGTACCTAAAATACTGGTGCGTCCGTCACTTGATGGTGATTCCCATTCAACTAGATATAAATATGGATAGATAGAATATTCCTGATATAACTAACAGAGACAACTTGACTCCTTTATTATTTTATGAGTTTGTTTGTAGTCTGTTCTTTGGTGACTCATTCAGTAGCAAGTTTTCAAGTACCTATTATTCATAGATGGTAGGGATAATAAACAAAGACCCTATTCTCAACAGAGCATACACTAATCTGGGAAACAGACAACTTGATGTTTAATTTTAATATGCTGTATATTATAGAAGTAAAGGTGCTAGAGGCATACAAGTATCTGGGGGAGGGGGTTCAGTCTACTCCAGTGGCTTCATGGAAATAACATTCACATGGGGACTTGAGGATCTGTAGTGTAGGTAAAGAATAGCATTTTGATGCCTAGTTTTCTGAATATATTTAAAACATGAGCTCCTTTATTTTATAAATTAGTTAAGGGGCATATTAAAATTCAGCAAGTTCTACATCTAATGGGATGTTTGTTGGGTTGAGGTGTTAGAACCCAGGCAGAGGAGCATCCATCTAAGGAAGTAAGATCAACAGTTATAAGTTGTGGCCCTCGAGCTCATGCATCAAAATAACAGCATGAGAGCAGGGAAGAAAAGTAGGCAAACTAGTTTGGCATGTATATTTTATTGCTACCATTACTGCCCATTTATTAAACAAATGAACAAAAGTCCTCTGAATTTATTGCTGACTTTCCAGACTTCATAATGACTTAAATATTTTCCCTATTTTCAGCAGCTTCTGACAATCCATTGTATGTCATTGGAGGTCATTTCTTTGTTATAAGTAAGTGGCTGACTTCCTTCCATATCCAGCCATTAGCTCACTGGACTTCTTTTAGAATAGGAAATCTTGCCTGTGAAAAAAGTCATAAAAGAAGACTCCTGCTTGTAGTCTAGCTGAAATGTTTCTAGGGAGGAGAGATACACAACTCAATTAGGGATAATTCTATACTTGTATTTTTAATAACCGGAGATTATATTTTTTTGATTTATAATTTGAGTTATTTTGAGTAATTTTGAGTTATAATGAGTCTTATTTGAGTTATAATTAATGTAGGAAGAGTCATCATCTAATTTCACTATATACCTAAAAGTCATGGAAAACAGACCCACTTCATCGTTAATCAGATCCTTATCAAAGTCTTTTAGACAGTGAGACTTGGATTTAACATTTAGAGGGTTGAGCAAGAGGGAAATGGATTTATATTTAGACAGCCAATTGTTGTTGTTATTCAGTCCCGAAGTCATGTCCAACTCTGTGACGCCATGGACTGCAGCACGCCAGGCTCCCCTGTCCTTCACTATCTCCTCGAGTTTGCTCAGATTCATGGGCAAGTTGATGATGCTATCTAACCATCTCATCCTCTGTCACCCCTTTCTCCTTTTGCCTTCAGTATTTCCCAGCATCATGGTCTTTTCCAAAATGGTATATTATTTCGAGAACATGAGAGATCTGAATAGAGTATAGGGTTTGCCATTTATTAATTGTGTGACTTTAGTCAAATTAGTCTCTTAGTTTCTTCATCTGTAAAATATGAATAATAGTTCCAGAATTCCCCCTTTTTGAGACTAAAATGTAATATGTGCAAAATTCTTGGCACAGGGCCTCATATCTAATACATTCTCAAAAAATATGTGCCTTTCAGCAATAAGTTGTGCTAGTTCTGCTCTGTTATTGTCTTGATCTTTGTCTCCTGGGAGTTTGAATTTTGCCATTTGGAGATGACCAGTGGGAGAGCTGGGCAAGGCATTAGGGGGCAGGAGGAAAAGGCAGAGTATTCATTTCCCCTGTTTTCTCCCTGCTAAGCTTCAGCTTTGGCACTAGCTGCATTCTGCTTCTTATGGCCACAGCTCCTGTCCAGGGGTCCCCCTCCCATAGCCAGAGTTCACGGTCAAGCTGACGTTGCTACCCCGTCAGGCCTAGCAACAGCAGTGGCTTTTCATCTCATGTTGCTTCAGGTGCTTTGTTCCTACTTGTTGCTGCTTGTTCTACGTGCTCCATCAACTTTTGTCAATTCCTTTCTATGTTTCTGCAAACAGTCCCTTGACTTAAGTCAGTTTTCTTCAGCTAAATCTTTTATATGTGCCACTAGTTCTTTTGCTGAGACTTTGATGTATTTAAAGTAACGATAAAGACTTTAGACATACACAAGGGCATCTTTCTTGATGACTCATGTTTAAATGTTGAGAAAAGTTAATACAAGATAGTCCTAAATATAATGGGAAGTTTACTGAGATGGTTTATTAGAGAGATGGTTGTAGTGATGTAAACCCAGCTTTGAAGACTGGAGAGAGTTTGTTTAAAGGGCAGGGGGTAGTAAGAAAGAAGGGTGGAATGCTTTTCTAGATGTGTAAAATAGTATCATATGGACAGTAGCAAAATAAGCATGAGAACTAATGCGGGAAATAAGGAAATGTGACTCAGTGTCATGACTGGCAGTTTATGTTCAGAAGTTTTGGTAGGCAAATAATGGTCTTTCATATATCTTCATTTCCTAATCCCTGGAACTTGCAAATGTATCACTATATATGGCAAAAATGATTTGGTATATATGATTAAATTAAGAATCTTGAGCTGGGGAGATTATCCTGGATTATTCAGGGGAGCCCAGCATAATTAGCATTTTTATATAAGGAAGGAAATAGGGTCAGCATCAGAGATGGAGATGTGATGAAGAAGCAGTCACAGGAAAGATCTGAAGATGCTACTTTACTGGCTTTGAAGATGGAGGATGGAGCTACAAGCCAAGGAATGCAGATTGCCTTTACAATCTGAAAAAGGCAAGGAAATGGATTCTCCCCTAAAACCTCCAGAAAAAAGGCAGCCCTGCCAACATCTTGATTTTAGCCCAGTGAGACTTCTGACCCATAGAACTATAAGTGGTAAATTTGTCTTGTTTTAAGCCAGTAAATCTGGGGCAATTTGTTATGACTGCAATAGGAAACTGATAAGAGGCATAGTAGGAGACAGAGGGTACTGGATTAGGGCATACCCTGAAAGGTTGGTTGAGAATTGTAGATTTTATCGTATGGATAACATAGAGCCACCGAAGATTTTTGGCTAAAGACTAAGGTATGATAAAAACTATGTATTAGGAATATTAACTAGAGGTTAAGTTCAGACTGAAGACAAGAAGATGAGTTCTACAGTACTGTGCATGGGTGGGTATGGTGATAAGACCCTAGATTGTGGTGGACTCTATGGATTGATGAGAAGTTTGTAAGGAAGCTGACAACATGATGACTGACAGGATAACCAACAAAGGAAAAGAAGACATCAAATTTTAGATCCTTCTGTTATGGTGTGAAATGGGCATAAATATAACCCATAAGAAGGCTTCCCAGTTGGCTCATTGGTGAACAATCTGCCTGCCAATGCAGGAGACCCAGGTTCTGTCACTGGGTCAGAAGATCCCCTGGAGAAGGAAATGGCAACCCACTCCAGTATTCTTGCCTGGGAAATTCCATGGGCAGAGGAGCCTGGTGGGCTTACAGTCTGTAGGGTCACAAAGAGTTGGATGCTACTGAAGAGACTTAGCACATATGCATGCATTACCTCCAACAGTTGCAAAAAACTAACAGAATACAACTTACGGCTGTTTTAAGTATAAGGAAATAAAGTAGTTGAATGTATATATATATATATACACACACATATATGAAATTGTAATTTGTTTACTTCTGTTTTTTTTTGCGTTTCATTCTTTTCAGAGGATTTGCAAACCTTGTTTGATTATTTCTACATTGAAAGTTGCTCAGTTTTGTCTATCTCTTTGTGATCCCATGGAGTGTAGCCTGCCAGGGTCCTCTGTCCATGGAATTCTTCAGATTGAACCCAGGTCTCCCCCATTGCAGACGGATTCTTTATTGTCTGAGCCACCAGGGAAACCCAAGAATACTGGAGTGGGTCGCCTATCCCTCCTCCAGGGGAACTTCCAGACCCAGGAATTGAACAGGGGTCTCCTGCGTTGCAGGCAGATTCTTTACCAAGTGAGCTACCAGGGAAACCCATTTCTAAATTAGTGACTGCTTATTCAGTAAGATGAGAAAAGTACAAGTTGAGTACTTAGTAAAACATTCAAATTTTGCACAACAACAACAACAACAACAACAACAAGATGCAACAGCCTCCAAAAAAATTGAGTTGGAGAGGAATCATAGGTCAAATAGGCTTCCCTGGTGGCGCTAGTGGTAAAGAACTCACCCACCAGTGCAGGAGACAGTGAGAGACTTGGGATGAATCCCTTGGGAAGATCCCCTGGAGGAGAGTATGGCAACCCACTGCAGTATTCTTGGAAAATCCCATGGACAGAGAAACCTGGCAGGCAACAGTCCGCAGCGTTGCATAGAATTGGACACGATTTAACACGCATGCATACATAGCTCAACACAGCCACTCACTGACTGTAAAGCTGTTCAGAAGTTGACACTATTTGGATTATTGGCCCTTTTCACACAAAGCTTCAGCCATCTGCCTTCTCTTTCTTTCACCCTTGCAACTTTTCCTGCTCAGTCAGTAACTAGTAGAAAAGATCTAACTATCGGTTAATGATTTGGAAAATCTTAGAAAATGCTTTGATTCAACCTTTTTTCCGCCCTTAAATTGAGCATAAGCTTGCATCTCCACTGTGCTTGTCTCTCCCAAAAGATACCTGTTTATGCACAAGTAACAATACTTTGTATTTTAAAAATTATTCTACTAATTCTCAAAGTAAATGTTCACTACTTCCTCAATTTCAATATGTTCCTTTTCCTGGGTGCTAACACAGAAACATCATTTCAGCACAAGAGACAACTTTGCTTTGCATTCTTCTCTTTCCTCCTCTGTAGCAGAAACTATCTTGAGTACATAACAGCAAGAATAATGTCCACTCTTGAGCAACCTGAAAGTAGAAACTCTATACACAGACACGAAAAAGGAAAGTAGAAGCCGTCAGCAAAGTCCTAAAATACCATGTATATTGTGAAAAACAACTTTAATTTGAAAAGTCACTTCCACCTTGTAAAGTTTTCAGCACCGCTCCCCCCATCATTGATTGGAGGGGGAGGTTTTGAAACAACTTCAAAAGTAATTCACACCGAAAACCCAACGCAGAAAACTGCTTTCAGAGCTCCAACCTGCCCGGACTATCTGGAGCACCCGAAAGTGGATCCGCTCTCCCTTCTCTCTCCGGGCCAAAGCTCTGCGCGCCTCCCTCCCGGATCCCGCGCTCAGGAGATGCTCGGAGAAAAGCAGGGTCACTCACCGGAGAGGAGCCAGCAGTAGGCGACAGCGACCCCTGGGCTGGCGCGGCGCCGGGGGTCCATGACTGGAGTGGGCGCAGCGCCCGGGGGACGCGCGGGATCAGAGGCGAGGACTCGGCGGAACCGCGCGCAGGAGCCGCGTTGCTCGCCGCCGGGGGTCTCAGTCGCTGGCCAGTCGGCCCCGGCGCCCGGGGAGCAGCCGGGCGATTTCCTGTGTTTTCCACCAGTGCCTCTAAGTTCGGTTCACGCTACTCGCCTCGCAGAATTGCCACATCGCCCCCCCTCTTCGTGCTCTGAAATCCCACTGGCAGCCTCCCAGGCTCTGTCTGAGACATGGACAAATAAAGCCAGCTTCGCGGGTCCTTGTTTAGGCTAAAGTCCACGAGCTGCGAAGCAAACCTTAAAGGGACATCTGCCTTTCATTGAGAGGGTGATCCGGCTCCCGGCGCCAACTCCCTAAGGTGGTAGGAACGCGGGCGAGGGCCGGACCTTGCAGGGGTGTCGTTAGCCCAGTGGCTCCGCCTTCGCACCCCTCGCTTCTCCCTGGGTCTGGGCACCCAGGCGCTTTCAAAGTGCCGGCGCTCCTCGGCCAGTAAGCGGACGGGGGCGGCTTTCCTGAGGTCCGTATGAAAGTGAGCGAATTTGGTTGCCGCGCGCCTCTCCTGCGGGCACTTGAACTTCGCTGTCCAGCCCTTTTGCACTCAAAGAGGGTGGGGGCGTCTACCCTGACACGCCCCTCTGAGGGCTTGGCTTTCCATAATCAGGGTTTGCTTCCTTTCTGCTGATTCGTGGTCGCAGGGAGGCTTTTCTTCGGGCAAACTGTGATAGCTGGAGGAAAGGAGAGCTAAGACTGGGAGAAAAAGGGAAAGAGAAATGCAAGAGGGAATCTACAGGGGAAGGAAGGGAGGAAAACAGCCTCGTTAGAAATGGAATGTGTGTGGGCTATTTGTTTAATCTCAATTAGGATGTTTGTACACTGGAAATTGAACCTAAGAAAGAATTTAGGGCACTTTTTTATTTCTTGTTGCTACAGACTTTAATAAATAAGAATGAGTGAATTTGGGTGCATGTTATTTACTCCACTTAGGAGTTTGCAGTGCTTCCCTTGTCGAGTTGTACATCCTTTAAGTCAAGAGCCACATCTACATGGTACCTTCGCCAAATACTTGCTGTATTTAAATCAACTATGTTTTAATGGTTTTGAGAATTTCAAAGAAGGGGGAGTAATGGATGAGTAGACTTGTGTTTACAGGTATTGTGTCTGTGTGTGTCTGTGTGTGTCTGTGTGTGTGTGTCTGTGCACTCTCAGTGGCCCAGTCGTTTCTGACTCTGTGACCCCAAGGACCGTAACCCGACAAGTTCTTCTGTTCATTGAATTTTCCAGGCAAGAATACTGAAGTAGGTTGCCATTTCCTCCTGCAGAGGATCTTCTTGACCCAAGGATCAAACTCCCATCTCCTGCACTGGCAGGTGGATTCTTTACCACTGACCTACCTGGGAAGCCCCTTACAGGTGGTCAGTCAGTTCAGTTCAGTTGCTCAGTCATGTCCGACTCTTTGCGACCCCATGAATCGCAGCACGCCATGCCTCCCTGTCCATCACCAACTCCCGGAGTTCACTCAGACTCGAGTCCATCGAGTCAGTGATGCCATCCAGCCATCTCATCCTCTGTCGTCCCCTTCTCCTCCTGCCCCAAATCCCTCCCAGCATCAGGGTCTTTTCCAGTAAGTCAGCTCTTCGCATGAGGTGGCCAAAGTACTGGAGTTTCAGCTTCAGTATCATTCCTTCCAAAGAACACCCAGGGCTGATCTCCTTTAGAATGGACTGGTTGGATCTCCTTGCAGTCCAAGGGACTCTCAAGAGTCTTCTCCAACACCACAGTCCAAAAGCATCAATTCTTCGGTGTTCAGCCTTCTTCACAGTCCAACTCTCACATCCATACATGACCACTGGAAAAACCATAGCCTTGACTAGACGGACCTTTGTTGGCAAAGTAATATCTCTGCTTTTTAGTATGCTGTCTAGGTTGGTCATAACTCCTTCCAAGGAGTAAGCGTAATTTCATGGCTGCAATAACCATCTGCAGTGATTTTGGAGCCCCCCAAAAAAGACCTAATAATATGCACCTCTACTGGACTGGGTTCAATTTAACTACTAATTGAATATTTCTGTCTCGCAGGACTAGAGTTAGTTAGGACGAGAGTGCCACCCAAAGGAGGACTCATTGCCTGGAATACAGTACAGGTGACACAGTACAGAGAATCCAAGGAAGGGCAGGGAGAAAGCCACAAGGATGATTGAATAGACTGCCAAATAGAAGATTGCAAGAGTAAATGTTGGAGAAGATGAAATTTAAGAAGTTTAATGAAGATAAAAACTTGGGTAGGTAGAAGTGAGATGTTGATGTCCATCACATCTCAGAAAGGGACCTATCAGCCAGAGAATTCCTCTTCTAATTTATGAATGTGAAGTGATTCACTCCTTAGTAAGTATATTTAAAAATCCTGTAAGTCTGTAAAAAATTACGTTGTGTTGGGCCATAGTTAAACCTACTAGGCAGTACTTGGGCTCCTTTGCATGCAAGCCTGCTAAGTCGCTTCATTCACGTCCAGTTCTTTGCAACCCTGAGGACTGTAGCCCACACAACTCCTCTGTTAGATTCTCCAGGCAAGGATGCTGGAATGGGTTGTCATGTGTTCTCCGGGGGATCTTCCAGACCTGGGGTATCTTCCAGACCCAGGGATCAAACTCAACTCTCTTAAGTCTCCTGCGTTGGCAGGCGGGTCCTTACCACTAGCACCACCTGGGAAGCTACTTTGCCTTCATTCAATGCTCTCAATATCACACTTTGACTTTCCAATCTCTCATTTTTGTTAATTTGATATTATCAACCTACTTCCTTCCTCTTTCTGGAAAAGTTCTGCCACAGAATGCCTTTCCTGTGTATATCTCATCTCTCTGTATAGTTTCACCTGCATCTTAGGCTTCTTATCATGACCCAAAGGGCTTTGCACTATAATCGGTAAATTCTAGTTAATTGATTTCTGCTTAGACTTTAAGGCTTCCCTGTGGCTCAGATGGTAAATAATCTGCCTGCAATGTGGGAGACCCAGGTTTGATCCCTGGATTGGGAAGATCCCCTGGAGAAGGGAATGGCAGCATATTCCAGTATTCTTGCCTGGAGAATTCCATGGACAGAGGAGCCTGGTGGGCTACAGTGCATGGAGTCGCAAACCGTCGGAGATGACTGAGCGACTGACACTTTCAGTTTCACTTAGCTATTAAAAATCATAATAAATATTTTCCCAAATTGCTCAGTTTTCAAAAATAGATAATGGTATATGTGGTCTGTATAATCAAAGCTATGGTTTTTCTGGTGGTCATGTACAGATGTGAGAGTGGGATCATAAAGAAGGCTGAGCTCCATAGAATTGATGCTTTCAAAGTGTGGGGCTGGAGAAGATTCTTGAGAGCCCCCTGGACTGCAAGAAGATCAAACCAGTCAATCCTAAAGGAAATCAACTCTGAATATTCATTGGAAGGACTGTTGCTCAAGCTGAAGCTCCAATACTTTGGCCATCTGATGCAAAGAGCTGACTCATTGGAAAAGACCCTGATGCTGGGAAAGATTTAAGACAAAAGGAGAAGGGGGCAGCAGAGGATGGGGTGGTTAGATTTCGTCACCGACTCAATGGATGTGAATTTGAGCAAACTATGAGAGATAGTGGAGGATAGAAGAGCCTAGCATGCTACAGTCCAAGAGGTTTCAAAGAGTCAGACATGATTTAGTGACTGAACAGCAACAAAATATTTGTGTCTATGTGTGCATATAGGTATACAAACACATATATACACATGCATGTATGTGTAAGGAATTGTAGAAAATTGCAATATATTCAATTAGAAAAAAATGAAAAGAGAAATTCTAAAATTATAACTAAGCCTATAGTTACTGAGAACTTTACCTTTCTTTGTGGCGGGGGGTGGGGGGTTTGTTAATAAATACTTTGAATGTAAATATTTTAAAAATCTCCTCTAGGATTTACAGAATAATGGTGATAAACAGCACTACCAGTCCTGTGGTTTTTGAAGTTAATTTTCATATGTGTTATGAATCTTGTAGCTGTGTTTATCAGTCTTCTTCATGTCAGGTTAATACAGTGCAGAGAGTGAGAAAACAGCTATTGCTGGAGAAGTTAATTTAGAATAAGTGTTCATTTTCTAAATTTCAATACTTCTAAACAAAAATCAATGTCAGAAAAGCTAGTTTCTTAACCAGTTTTATCCTAACAGAAAGACATGCCACTGAGTGAATTGAGGCTTAGAGAAGATAAAAGTAGTGGTCACAAACTAGTAATTATATGAGGTTACTTGATGGCTAATGTTAAATAAACTCTTCCCTGGGGACTCAGAAGGTAAAGAATCTGCCTACAATGCAGGAGACCTGGGTTTGATCCCTGGGTCAGGAAGATTCTCTAGAGAAGGGAATGGCTACCCACTCTAGTATTCTTGCCTGGAGAATTTCATGTAAAGAGGAGCCTGGCAGACTACAAACTCATGGGGTCACAAAGAATTAGACACACTGAGTGACTAACACTTTCATTTTTCTCAATGTTAAACTCTAGACTTTATGTTATATACTTTTCTAAGTGAGAAAATCTGATCAGATCTCTTAGAGTTTGGAAATATTGGTGAAAATTAAAAATACAGTAAGAAGTTAAAGGCTGAACTGATTAAGGATTTGGAAAGTAGAGTCTGTGAAATGAAGCAAAAGTAATTGGGTTTGCCGACTAATAATTTCAAAAAAGAAAGATACTTCATTCCAAAGTATTCTCCTTGGAGCTTATCTAACGTATGAGTAAGATTACTGTAGGTTCTGGAGTTAAGACTGCATGGATTCAAGTCCTGGAACTACCATCTAGGAGCTGTATTACACAGGAAGAATTATTTGATTTTTCTAAGGCTCAGTTTTCTCAGAAGGAAAATGGGGATGAAAATATTGCTTATCCTTGAAGACTGTCTGTTGTGAAGATTAAATGAGACATGCCTAAAAAAGCATTTAGCACAATGCTTAGTTTTAAAGTAAATGTGTAATAGAAATGAATCATTCTTCTCAGTGGTAGAAGAATTAGTATTAGATAGACATTTGGAAACATAGGTCAGGGCCTCTGTGTGGTGGGCCCTATAGGAAGTGATATTGGATGGGCATCAGAAGGGAACTTTAGTGTTTGGCTAAAACATTACCATCAACTCCTATTATTGTTTCTAAAATCTTCCCCTTTAAAATATTTACTTTTGGATGAGGAAATTATCTTGAAAATATAAAAATTGTAAAATCTGTAAAATGGGCATACATTAAGACAGCAGAGCCCTTTATGGCATTAGCAAGGATTTGCTTTTCAAATTACCTAGCTGTCAAAAAATTTTTTAACAAGAGAAGAAAAATTTCACTAGGGTTAGGAATAAAAGAGAGTCTAGAGTTCTGCTTCTGGTGTATGCCAGGGTTCTTTGGTAGTAAGATCATGGATTCTAAAGGCCACAACATAAAAAAGTTATCCCCCTCTGGGTACGAGAGTAGTGTCAATTTTAGTCAATAATAAATAACTTTTAAACTATTATATGTTAAAGTAAAATTTTTATAGGAAACATACAAAATAATGTGTTTCGAAAAGTTAGAGGTTTCAAATACATTTTAAAGTAGCTTCAAGGGTGCTTTCATTCTCCCTCTTTGAGGATTTAGGGGTAGGTGTTTGTTTTTATAAAGATTTCACGATGATTCAGATTTTAAAATTTTACTATGTATGTGTTTAGAATAATGCAGTCCAAAACAGAGATACTAATTCATGGGGCTAACCCATATGGGGAGCTTAATCTAGTTCAATAAATTTTGAGTTCCTGCTGTGTATCAGACTCCAGGGTTATGTTCTGCTGAGGCAAAAATGGGTAGAACAGTTGTTTTTTTTACTGAAAATCTGCTGTCCATTAACTTCTTTCACTTGTAACTAGGAACAGAAAGTAAGCAGTTTTGTCCTCAATTCTAACATTGGTATGTTTCATTTTAAGCTTGTTAAATTAAGCAATTTTGTGAAATTATCATATTCATTGTTGCTACCTTGACTTAAGAACCCATGATACTTCTTCCATGACCAAAATAAAGTCATGTTTATGATGACAATGATGTGGGACTTGAACTTCACCACCAGCCAACCTTTTTTGGTCTTGTTATTATGTAATGTTCTTGTGTGAATGTTTTTTCACTTAAAATATAAAAAGGTGTTCCTCCCACTCTATTTCCTGGATAAGTCTGTGCCAGAAACCTGGTCCAAAGACATTTGGGCAATGGGTACTTATGAAAAAAGATCTGACTTTAGAATCCTGATGAGGGACAGTTCTTAACACTGCAGTAAACTTCTCTAAAACTTGGCAGACTTCAACATGAGAGAGACAGTAAGACCACAGTGAAGGGAGTGAGGACCAGGGTGGTGCCCTGGCAAGAATATTTAATTTGTGGCACTCTCTGACTCAGTATAACCACCACTCATGAGCAGTAACATTTTAGCTATGTTGTGGATCCCTGAATTTGAAATGTGAGCTGATTATATTTTAAGGTATTAGGCAATTCTAGAATTATTTGAACAACTTGATTTAATTATTTTCCTTTAACCAATTTCTAAAATGTTAAATCAAGTAAATGGGCTCTACAATCCCAGGATTGTAGCATATAAATGATTAGTTAGTAGTCAAGCTAAGAACATAGGTATTTCTTATAATAGGACTGGTCAGTAGATATCTATATCTATGCTGAAGTGTGTGTGCTCAGTTCTGTCCAACTCTTCGATACCCCATGGACTGTAGCCCGCTAGGCTCCTCTGTCCATGGAATTTTCCAGGCAAGAATACTGGAGTGGGTAGCCATTCCCTTCTTCAGGGGATTCTCCTGACGTAGGGATCAAACCTGTGTCTCTTACATCTCTTGCACTGGCAAGCAGATTCTTTACCACTGTGCCACCTGGGAAGCCCCATATATCTGTATCTATATAAATACATCAAGAGAAAGAAAGTCTATTATTTTGCTCTAAAATAATAACAAGTAGATTATTTTGCAACTTATGTAGCTATTTCTCATTTTTTACTAGACCATAATCTATTATCAAGATAGTCATTTTTATTACCTGCAGACATCTGCCCCCATGTAATTCATTCATTCAAACATTTATGAAATTACTTCTGTGCAGCAGCAAGTCTTTTAAGTCCTGCAGATTCAGAGATGTTGAAGTGCATGGCCCCGTCCTCAAGAAAATTCACAAGCTATTTAAATATATGCATAGAGTGATATTTCTATGGTATCTGATGAACCCTAGAATGGAAGGTATTGTCAACAGAAAGAAAAAGAGTTTCAAAGAGATGGTGGCACTGGAATTTAGCCTTGCAGGAAGTGGGCAGAGGTTTCATAGATGGAGAAAAGGAGATGGGCATTCTAGACACAGGCAGCATGAAATGGATGAATACAATGAAATAGAAGTTAGGAAAGGCAAGTGAAATTGTGGCCAGATGTGAAAGAATCTTGGAAGGAGGCCACGGAATTTGGATTTCTTGTAAGCAAAGAATATTTTCATAGTTCTGAGTGGCCATTCAAACTTGTTTTTTACTGTTTTTGTTTTCTTCTCTTATGCATTTTCTAAGGTGGCTTGATGTGATCTAATTTTGAAATATATTAGAGCAGATGAAATATATTAAAGCCATGAAGCACACTGTGGAACATTTTTTCCCCAGAATTTTTATGCAATGTCTTCTTTAAGGAAATATTATTATTATATATTATCAGTAAATAACAGTTACATGCGCTTCTAGGATAAAGGTGGAAGATTGAACATTGCTTGAACAAAACATGGAGAGCCAAGAAGAATATTTGGTTTTTATTTTAAAGTTTGAAGTTGATGAAAAATGAAACTACTTATCATGACGCCTAAAAGAAGTTTTAAATACTCCAATTGGCACCATATATTAGGAACTTAAGTATTAGGAAAGATATGCTACCAGTATTGGCCATTTTATTTTGGTCCCAATGTAGACTGATGGAATGAAGGCAGCCATGAACTCCTAATTGAAGATTTTGTTCTCTGGGGTGAGGACTGCTTTTAAAGGCCCTGCACTGAAAGAGGAGATGTGGGACTTTTCATGAAAGATAGCCATGACCAGCTGATTGCTCTCCAGGAAAGGAAACTGCAAAGCCAAGAGGATGGAGCCCGAGACTGGGAGTTAAAAGCCACTGAAGTTGCCAGGGTAAAGCAAGAAGGAACAGCCAAGTGTGAGTAGGCAATGAAGACAGCCTTACTGTGGAGCAAGTTTGGAACCGGATGGCTGAGAAAATTTAAAACAAAGGCTATAAATACCAGGATCTGCCCTGGGTTTTCTTTCATGTGTGCCCAGATGTGCTACAAAGGCACAGGCAAAGAGTTTAAAGTACCTACTATGGAGCTATGGCTAAATATATCTGAGCCATAAAACGTAATAGGACAAGTAACTAATATTAATGTATTAGTAAAGCTTGTAAATAAATGATAATGTTAATAAAAGAATTATATCTGTATATTGCAGGAAAGAATTTCATAGTCACAGAAAAAGGTGTATAAAAAAGGAGATTATGAGACCAAATTTCTCTCTCAAGCCCTCAAATACAGATAAGTAATTCAATGTTTTCTTCTTTTATTTTTTTCTTTCCTGGGAATGACTTAAGATTTTTTTAAAATTTAATGCTTGCAGAGGGGAAAAGAGAAATAGGAAAATATATGACCAAAAGAATGGGTTTTCCTTTTCAGAAGAGCTACAGGAGGTTGTTCAACTCCTTGGATGAGAAAAGAGTTATAAAGGATATAAGAATGCAGAAAATTGGTGACTCCTGAAGTGGGAGAACTAGGCCTAGAATAACTACAAAGAATGTTAATCTCTTCTGATCTTATAATTTATTTTTACAATAACCACTCTTCTAGGAATACAGAAGTATAAAATCTTTTGATATAAATTGAATCTACCTAGAGTAACAATATTTAGATTTCCTTATCATTTTTATAATACCTAGTTTTGAGATTATTATATTTTATTTTACTAGAAGTTAGGGAAAGTAAATCAGAGTTTTCTACTTTGTGTTGATCAAAGTTAATTCTTCTGAGTAAAAGCCATATTTTTATTCAATGAAAATATCTTAATGAAAAATTCATGTCATGTGAACTATAGTAATAGGTGTATGTGTGCAACATTAAAACAAACAATGGGGGAGAAGTATTTCTAGAATTATAGAGTATCTCCAAAATTCTTCTCCTCCATAAAGGTCATGAGAATACTGGTAAAAATTGTGAAAATAAACTTGTTCAGCATTCTGCAGTTAATCAAAGAGTTGTAAATTTAAGAAAAACAACAGAACCTTCAAAAAACAGATTCTGTGGTGTGTTAATTTTCCCTATTTCCATCCCCTTCCTCCCATCTCTGTGGTACCCTGAAAGCAAATGGCCTCACAACTAGAGTAACTGAAAATTGGCAATCTAGGAGTCAGTGTATGTGGCAAAATAGGTTTGGACCTCCCCAGAATTCCTAACTCAAGAGAATCATTACTATTTGACCTGAATGCCAGTTTCCTGAGAGGTTCCATTTTCAAAATTTGTCTTTATTTGGTCTGATTCAGAGCTAGATCTGTGAAAGTAACCCTATTCCAGGGGCATTTTTTAAAAAAAAGTTCATTGGCCATCATTTTACATTATGGAGGTCTGAAGAAGCAACACCAGTTAGGTTAACAAGAGGCTGATGGAAATGCAAAAAAAAAAAACAAAAAAACAGAGAATAAGATGTTCATAGGGAAGTTTGAAAAGGTTCTACATATTTCTGAGAATGTGCATGGTCTGGAAAGACCTGAGAAGGCTCCTTTCTCCACCTCTGCCTGACTTTGAATCTGTGTGGTCAGGAAGTTAAGTCTAAGACAGAATCGTGAACTGTATGGTAGAGTTCTGAAGACTCACCCTAACATGCAGAGAGAGCCCTTCAGCAAAGGTAGGAGATTTGATGTTTCAAGGTATTAAACAGAAATCTCCATTTAATCATTAAATTTAAAGCAAGTGACTTTAAGCTAACCAAGAAAAGACTTCAGTGGCCATAAAAAATAGACTTTACAGAGTTACTCTAGGAAAGTCACTCAACAAACACACAGAAGCAGCGGCATCAGTAACAATAGACAACAGTAACATACTCTAGAAAGTCACCCAGTTTTCAGAATCACTGTATTATAATATTTTAAATGTCTGATTTCAACCAAAAAAGACACATAAATACAGGAATTAAACCAGCAATAGAAACCATCCCTTAGGAATCCTAAATGTTGGACTTACTAGGAAAAAAAAAAAAAACCTTCAAATCAGCTATAAAATGTACTCAAAGGAACCATATCTAAAGAATTAAATGAAAGTATGAGAATGATTTCTCATTCAATATAGGTAATCAATAGAGGACAGATATTATTTAAAATTAAGAATTGTAAAGGTGGTAAGTATAACAGCTGAAATAGAAGTCACTGAAAGTGCTTAATAGCAGATTTGAACTGGCAGAAGGAAGAATGAGTGACATTAAAGAGTTTATCCAGTTGGAGGGACAGAACAACAACAAATACAAAATAAAGAAAAACAAATAGTGTCTCAGAAGCTTGTGAGATGCTGTCAAGTGTGCCAACGTCTCATGATAGAAGTCTTAGAAGAAGAGCAAGAAGAGGCCAGAAAGCATATTTGAAGAAATAATACCTGAAAACTTTCTATATTTGGTAAAAAATATTAATATTTACATTCAGAGAGTTTAATGAGTCAAAGAAGGAAAAAAAAAAAAACATCTAAGGAGATCTACACCTGGATTCATTAGTCAAACTGTTCAATGCCAAAAAAAAAAAAAAGAATAATGAAAGCAGTAAGATAAAAGTACTCATCGTATAAGAATACTGGAGTGGGTTGCCATTTCCTTCTCCAGGGGTTCTCCCTGACTCAGGGATCAAACCTGCATCTCTAGCTCTGGCAGGTGGATTCCTTACCACTCTACTACCAGTGAAGCCCCGCTCATAATATACAAGGCATTCTTAAGATTACTAACTTCTCTTCAGAAATCATAAAGGCCAAAATAGAACAGGGTGACATTTTCAAATTTCTGAATGATTATTAGCCATGTCTAGCAAAACTATCCTCAGAAAAGAGAGAAATTTAGATGTTCCCCAGTATAGAAATACTGAGATCTGCGATTGCTAGCAGACCTGCCTGATGAGAAATACTAAAGGAGTCCTTCATTTTACATGAAGACAGTAGACAGTAACTCGAATTCACATGAAGGAATAAAGAACACCAGTAAAGGTGATTATCTTTGTAACTGTGAAAGAGAATACAAATGTATTTGGTTTCTTTTCTTTTATTATATTTAAAAGTAACTGTAGAATAATAATGTTGGTGAGCTTACAATTAATAAGATGTAATTTGTATAATAATAGTACAAAAGGGGAGGGAATGGAGCTATATTGGAGCAAAGTTTTTGTATACTATTGAAATTAACCCCAACTAGATTGTTTTAAGTTAAGATGCTAATTGAAATTAATCCCCAGAATAACATGAAGAAAACAACTAAAAATATACATAAGAAATAACTAGGGAATTACTATAGTATACCATAAAAATAGCTATTTAACAAAACAGGAGATATTAATAGGGGAATAAAGGAAGTTTCTATATACCATACACAAAAATTAACTCAAAATGGTTCAGAAACCTAAATGTAAAAGATAAAACTAAAATACTTCATAGAAATATAGTAGCAAATCTTAATGACCTTGAATTAGGCAAAGGTTTCTTGGATACTGTACCAATAGTACAAGTAATGAAAAAAATAGATAAATTGGACTTCATTAAAATGTAAACCCTTAGTGTTTCAAATGACACCATCAAGAATGTAAAAAGGAAAAATATTTGAAAATCAGAAATCTGATAAGGGTCTAACACCTGGAACACATGCTTCTCTGGTGGATCAGTGGTGAAGAGTCGGCCTGCAATGCAGGAGATGTGTATTTGATCCCTGGGTTGGGAAGATGCCCTGGAGGAAGAAATAGGAACCCACTCCAGTATTCTTGCCTGGGAAACTGCATGGACAGAAGAGCCTGGTGGGCCACAGTCCATAGAGTTGCAAGAGTGGGACATGAACTAGCAACTAAAACCACCACCACCACTCAGAATACATAAGAAACTCTTACAACTCAAAAATTAATAAAACAATGACAAATAACCCAATTTAAAAATGGACAAAAGCTATAAATATGAATTTCTATAAAGAAGAGATAAACATAACCAATTAGTACATGAAAAGATGCTAAATATCATTTGTTATTGGCAAATTCACATCAAAACTACAACGAAAGAGTACTTCAAACCCACTAGGATGGCTATGATAGTAATGGGGCTGGCAAGAATGTGGAAAAATTAGCACTCATAGATTGCACAATGGTACAGTCAGTTTACAAATATCCAAGATAATTGAAAACATCCCCACAAAAACTTATACACAAATGTTCATAATTCAGAATAACCAAACAGTGGTAACAACCCAAATGTCTATCAGCTGATAAATGGATAAATAAAATGTGGTATATCCATATACTGTGACATTGCTAAGTCATAAAAGGAATACAATACTAGTGTATGCTTCAACATGAAAGAACCTTGAAAACATGCTAAGTGAAAGAAGCCAGACACAAAAGGCCATGGAATGTGATTCCATTTATATGAATTGTCCCGAGTAGACAAATCAATAAAGAAATTTCCAGGGGCTAGAGGATGAAAGGCATCAGGAATGACTGCTAATAACTAAGGGAATTCTTTTTTTGATGGATAAAAATATTCTAAAATTAGGTAGTAAGGATGGTTGCACAACTCTGAATATATTAGGAACCATTGGAATTGAACACTTAAGAAGGGTTCATTTTATGTTATCTCAATAAAGCTGTTAAAAAATAATATGTTGCTAATTATCACAGTGGGTGAGTAGATACCCAGAGGCCTAGTCTACACTCATAGTGGTAGGATTAATGAAAAATGGATTCTTTAACTTTTGATAAAACTAATTAGGCCAAATGTCTACACTGACGTATTAGGGATAATCAGTGATTCATAGTTGCTCCCCATTACGATTTTTGGTAAAGTGTAGAGATTTTAGGGAGAAGGCAATGGCACCCCACTCCAGTACTATTGCCTGGAAAATCCCATGGACAGAGGAGCCTGGTAGGCTGCAGTCCATGGAGTCTCGAAGAGTCGGACATGATTGAGAGACTTCACTTTCACGCATTGGAGAAGGAAATGGCAACCCACTCCAGTGTTCTTGCCTGGAGAATCCCAGGGACGGGGGAGCCTGGTGGGCTGCCGTCTATGGGGTCACATAGAGTCGGACACAACTGAAGCGACTTAGCAGCAGCAGCAGCAGCAGCAGAGATTTTAGAGCTGAAAACTTGATTGTAAACTGTAGTCCAAAGTATTCTGTAGTGATGTGGCTGCTATACGTATAGATGCAGAACAAGTGAAAACTATGTTCTTTCTCAGTACTCACCTTGATACATTTAAGAATTCTAGAGAACCAGCTGAAGTACTATACTAGCAATGACTGCAAACCAGAAAAAGCAAACCACCAGACTTCTTCAAAATAGATGCTGTTTGTTTAAATGATAGTGATTGGTTTCTTATTTGGGTGTCACTAAGCCAGGAGGACCCCATGCGCAAAGAGTGGCGGCCAAGAGTAGTTACCCCACGTCCAAGGTCGGGGAAGCGGCCGAGAGTGCCAGGCTACGACGGCGCAGGAACTGCCAAGAGGAGCCACCCCGCGCCTGAGGCCAGGGGTGGCGGCCGAGAGGAGCAACCCCACATCCAAGGAGTGGTGGCTGCACGGGCACAGGAGGGCCTAGAGGAGCCATCCCACTTTGAAGGACAGGAAGGGCAGCAGTGAGGAGACACCCCTCATCCAAGGTAAGGAGCAGTGGCTGCGCTTTGCTGGAGCAAAGATACCCCACAGATATCCCACACCCAAGGTAAGAGAAACCCAAGTAAGATGGTAGGTGTTGCAAGAGGGCATCAGACAGCAGACACACTGAAACCAACTCACAGAAAACTAGTCAATTTAATCACACTAGCACCACAGCCTTGTCTAACTCAATGAAACTAAGTCGTGCCCGGGGGTCAACCCAGACGGGCGGGTCATGGTGGAGAGGTCTGACAGAATGTGGTCCACTGGAGAAGAGAATGGCAAGCCACTTCAGTATTCTTGCCTTGAGAACCCCATGAACAGTATGAAAAGGCAAAATGATAGGATACTGAAAGAGGAACTCCCCAGCTCAGTAGGTGCCCAATATGCTACTGGAGATCAGTGGAGAAATAACTCCAGAAAGAATGAAGGGATGGAGCCAAAGCAAAAACAATACCCAGCTGTGGATGTGACTGGTGATAGAAGCAAGGTCTGATGCTGTAAAGAGCAATATTGCATAGGGACCTGGAATGTCAGGTCCATGAATCAAGGCAAATTGGAAGTGGTCAAACGAGATGGCAAGAGTGAATGTCGACATTCTAGGAATCAGTGAACTAAAATGGACTGGAATGGGTGAATTTAACTCAGATGACCATTATATCTACTACTGCAGGCAGGAATCCCTCAGAAGAAATGGAGTAGCCATCATGCTCAACAAAAGAGTCTGAAATGCAGTACTTGTATGCAATCTCTAAAATGACAGAGTGATCTCTGTTCGTTTCAAAGACAAACCATTCAATATCACAGTAATCCAAGTCTATGCCCCAACCAGTAACGCTGAAGAAGCTGAAGTTGAACAGTTCTATGAAGACCTACAAGACCTTTTAGAACTAACACCCAAAAAAGATGTCCTTTTCATTATAGGGGACTGGAATGCAAAAGTAGGAAGTCAAGAAACACCTGGAGTAAACAGGCAAATTTGGCCTTGGAATGCAGAATGAAGCAGGGCAAAGACTAACAGAGTTTTGCCAAGAAAATTCACTGGTCATAGCAAACACCCTCTTCCAACAACACGAGAGAAGACTCTACACATGGACATCACCAGATGGTCAACACCAAAATCAGATTGATTATATTCTTTGCAGCCAAAGATGGAGAAGCTCTATACAGTCAACAAAACCAAGACCAGGAGCTGACTGTGACTCCGATCATGAACTCCTTATTACCAAATTCAGACTCAAATTGAAGAAAGTAGGGAAAAACGCTAGACCATTCAGGTATGACCTACATCAAATCCCTTATGATTCTACAGTGGAAGTGAGAAATAGATTTAAGGGCCTAGATCTGATAGATAGAGTGCCTGATGAACTATGGACTGAGGTTCGTGACATTGTACAGGAGACAGGGATCAAGACCATCCCCATGGAAAAGAAATGCAAAAAAGCAAAATGGCTGTCTGGGGAGGCCTTACAAATAGCTGTGAAAAGAAGAGAGGCGAAAAGCAAAAGAAAAAAAAAAAGAAAGATATAAGCATCTGAATGCAGAGTTCCAGAGAATAGCAAGAAGAGATAAGAAAGCCTTCTTCAGTGATCAATGCAAAGAAATAGAGGAAAAGAACAGAACGGGAAAGACTAGAGATCTCTTCAAGAAAATTAGAGATACCAAGGGAACATTTCATGCAAAGATGGGCTTGATAAAGGACAGAAATGGTATGGACCCAACAGAAGCAGAAGATATTAAGAAGAGGTGGCAAGAATACACAGAAGAACTGTACAAAAAAGATCTTCACGACCCAGATAATCATGATGGTGTGATCACTAATCTAGAGCCAGACATCCTGGAATGTGAAGTCATGTGGGCCTTAGGAAGCATCACTACGAACAAAGCTAGTGGAGGTGATGGAATTCCAGTTGAGCTGTTTCAAATCCTGAAAGATGATGCTGTGAAAGTGTTGCACTCAATATGCCAGCAAATTTGGAAAACTCAGCAGTGGCCACAGGACTGGAAAAATTCCGTTTTCATTCCAATCCCAAAGAAAGGCAGTGCCAAAGAATGCTCAAACTACTCCACAATTGCACTCATCTCACATGCTAGTAAAGTGATGCTTAAAATTCTCCAAGCCAGGCTTCAGCAATACGTGAACCATAAACTTCCTGATGTTCAAGCTGGTTTTAGAAAAGGCAGAGGAACCAGAGATCAAATTGCCAACATCCGCTGGATCATGGAAAAAGCAAGAGAGTTTCAGAAAAGCATCTATTTCTGCTTTATTGACTATGCCAAAGCCTTTGACTGTGTGGATCACAATCAACTGCGGAAAATCCTGAAAGATATGGGAATACCAGACCACCTGACCTGCCTCTTGAGAAGTCTGTATGCAGGCCAGGAAGCAACAGTTAGAACTGGACATGGAACAACAGACTGGTTCCAAATAGGAAAAGGAGTGTGTCAAGGCTGTATGTTGTCACCCTGCTTGTTTAACTTCTATGCAGAGTACATTATAAGAAACACTGGACTGGAAGAAACACAAGCTGGAATCAAGATTGCTGGGAGAAATATCAATAACCTCAGATATGCAGATGACACCACCCTTATGGCAGAAAGTGAAGAAGAACTAAAAAGCCTCTTGATGAAAGTGAAAGAGGAGAGTGAAAAAGTTGGCTTAAAGCTCAACATTCAGAAAACTAAGATCATGGCATCCATTCCCATCACTTCATGGGAAATAGATGGGGAAACAGTGGAAACAGTGTCAGACTTTATTTTCTTGGGGTCCAAAATCACTGCAGATGGTGACTGCAGCCATGAAATTAAAAGATGCTTACTCCTTGGAAGAAAAGTTACGACCAACCTAGATAGCATATTCAAAAGCAGAGACATTACTTTTCCGACTAAGGTCCGTCTAGTCAAGGCTATGGTTTCTCCAGTAGTAATGTATATATGTGAGAGTTGGACTGTGAAGAAGGCTGAGCGCTGAAGAATTGATGCTTTTGAACTGTGGTGTTGGAGAAGGCTCTTGAGAGTCCCTTGGACTGCAAGGAGATCCAACCAGTCCTTTCTGAAGGAGATCAACCCTGGGATTTCTTTGGAAGGAATGATGCTGAAGCTGAAACTCCAGTACTTTGGCCACCTCCTGCGAAGAGTTGACTCATTGGAAAAGACTCTGATGCTGGAAGGGATTTGGGGCAGGAGGAGAAGGGGACGACAGAGGATGAGATGGCTGGATGGCATCACTGACTCGATGGACGTGAGTCTGAGTGAACTCCGGGAGTTGGTGATGGACAGGGAGGCCTGGCGTGCTGCGATTCATGGGGTCGCAAAGAGTCGGACACGACTGAGCTACTGAACGGAGCTGATTCAATAGTAAAAATTACAACAAAGTGAGAGGCAATATAAAACTCATCCAGAGTATCTCTGTTGACCACAGAATATTAAAGTACTTGCATGAATTAGAAAACAAAATGTATAGGGTGTATTCAGTGAAAAATGCTGTAGATATCGAATGAAACCATGGGCAAAGTGAACATTACAGGCAAATGCTGTCCATTTACTTTCAGCCTTGCCACTGAATCTGTGGTTATAACTATCTCAATGAAGTAAGTTGTCCTAAACTTTAAAAAAGGAAGAAATACTGGAAATAAAATTCCAACAAATAAGCAACTTCTCAGTTCAGTCGCTCAGTTGTGTCTGACTCTTTGAGACCACATGAGCTGCAGCACAACAGGCTTCCCTGTCCATCACCAACACCCAGAGCTTGCTCAAACTCATGTCCATCAAGTCAGTGATGCTATCCAACCATCTCATCCTCTGTCATCCCCTTCTCATCCTGCCTTCAATCTTTCCCAGCATCAGGGGGTCCTTTCAAATGAGTCAGTTCTTTGCATCAGGTGGCCAAAGTATTGGAGTTTCAGCTTCAGCATCAGTCCTTCCAATGAATATTCAGGACTGATTTCCTTTAGGATGGACTGGTTTTATCTCCTTGCAGTCCAAGGGACTCTCAAGAGTCTTCTCCAACACCACAGTTCAAAAGCATCACTTCTTTGGTGCTCAGCTTTCACGTCTAGTGGTCTATAAATGACTCCAGAAATTTTTGACCCTTATTTAAAAGCAATTAAATAGAATTCAAAGTTGATAAAATGAAGTAGACTTGAAATTACTGTATCTATATTTAGGGGAAGAGCTCAAGATTTTCTTACAATTTAAAAAAAGAAATACTTGACTATTCTCCAGTCAAAAACTAATAATCTGTAAATTAAGTAAGAATGATTGTGTCCTAACATATAAAACACACATCCAACCATGCACATGTGTGTAAACACACACACAGACCCAAACACACATCCCAGTACGTCATCCAAAATATGATACTGCGGAAACACAAGCTGAGGTTAAGAATGCTCACTTACTTAAATATATATGCAGCTCTTCGCTATATTTTATGCTTTTGCTTCTTTATTGCCTTTACATTTCAGCTTCACAGACTTCTAAGTGATACTGTCTTTCATCACTGTTTGCAAAGATTTAGTTTCCTTTGAAATTTAAGAGGAGTTATGACACTTCATAAACATTCACAGAAAGAAATCTTAATAATTATTATTTGTATGGTTTTATAATTAGTGAAATTGTTCCATTTATTTTTATATTTTTTCCCTTTTAGCCTTATACTTGAGTTTCACAATGCCCCCATTAGGAAGACTGGCTGGGTATCTAATTTAGTTTTCAGAAATCTGGAGCCATGCAATAAGTGGACATGCCAAGACTGAACTAACATCACTAACTCTGGTGTTTTTTTTTTTTTTTTTTAATTCTGTGTACTCACAATTTGGGAACATTTTAAAGAGAATTTTTAAGAAAATTTATTTTATGTTAACTTGGTATTTTAATTTTTGTCTGTTTGTAGTAAATACACACAAAATTTAGACTAAATCTCTAGGACACATCTGTTTCCTGTTCATTGTGCACATCAGATTATAAGCTTTTGGAATGAAAAGTGGCATTTGAAAGCCTCAAGAAATGACAATAGCAGCAGTGATGATGTTTTGCAGCTCTCACTGGTAATGTGGGAAGTGATTATTTGTTTTCAAAAGCTTTTATAAAATAAAGCAAATCTTAGAATATATTCAGTTAGGAAATAAATCTTGACATTATATGGTTTCCAACAGCAATAAATAAGAGTTTCAACAAAGACCTTGGTGATTTTTTTTACAAATATTAACATTTCTTAAGTACTTGTCCAGGTCGTTTTTAAATTTTATGATATTGTTAAAAACTGATGTCTGCATGTGTGCAAAATATATTACTCCATCTTTTGGGTTATACAGGTGGTTGAAGTACCTTAACACATATTTCACCTAAATAGATGCACCACTTTTAAATAACCTTATATTTGGGCAGGTTCCTAACTTTTGATTTGGAAGAAAATCTACTGAAGTTTGTTCTTTGATATATTAAGAAACATAGTTTTTTTATCTTAAAAAATCTAAAGGAAGAATTTGAGAATTAGAATTCCTTTGATGCAAAAGCATACCTGCCTTATTTGTTACTTATCAAATCTATTTATTACTTATCGAACATTAAGAAGTAAAAAAAAGTTACTAAGACAAAGAAAAAATTTCCTTTCTATCCCTTTTCTATCCCTTCCTTCCCTTTTTCATTTCCTTAAAGGAAAGTTTTCTGCAATTTTTGGTTCTTTTCTGTAGAAATCAAAGAGCCTTCAGTGGGAATGAGGTCTTTCTGGTCACATAAATAAACATATGTGTGTATATATCAGATAACAGAAGCTGCAACCAGCTAGGAGTTCAGATAGAATTCAATAAATAGGCAGAATTCAATAAAGTTTGCAGAAATCTGTAGTTAGGGCTGAGGAAACCAGCAAGGCATGTCTGATTACAAATTATTCCCACTCCTAGGTATAAACGAAGGAGATGGCATTACCAGTGAGAATTGGGGTCTTGGAAATGGGTTGGTGTCCAATAGAAGGAGGCAGCCTGGAGGAGTGGGGTGGAGATTGAGATAAAACATAGGGTGAGAAGGAGCCAGGATGGGCACAAGGAAGCATCTTCCTTCTCCATTTTTCTCCCCTCCAGTATCCTGCCAAAGGCTCCTATTGGTCTCATCCTCAGAGGGCAAAAGGACCTTGGAGGTGACATCTATAGGGGTCAGTCTCCATGGAAAACAGAGCAGAGAAGGAAATGGCAGAGAAAGTATCTGGGAAATGATGGGAGCAAATGGTAAATAACCAGTCTTCATCTCCAGTGTTTCATTTTCTTAGTCTGACTGCCCAAACTGTCAGGTGAGTCGAACTCTCACTGCTTTAAGAGTACTCACATAACTGAACATTCCTTCCCCAAAGGCAAGGATGCTGCTCTCTCAGTGGGACCACCTGACTTAAGCAAACAAGACCTTCCTCTGTCCCTGCTCTCAACCCCTAGACTCCATATCATTGGTGATGGTAATTGGGGTGATGAGAGTTTTCTAACAAGTCTTTCTGATTTTAGGCTCTCCATGTCCTGAGTTAATTTATGAGGATGAAACAAACTTGGGTCATAATCTTGGAGAATTCCTGAGGGTTCTCGTATGGAGCTGGATATTGATGTGTACATTTCTGTCAGCTGACCTCAATTAGATCAGGACTTTGATGATCATATTGGCTCAAACCTTGAGGCTGATGGTATTCCCCAGGGACTCTGGATGTGCTCAAAGTGCTGGCATGCATATTCCAGTCAGACAAAAGTTCACCAGCCCAGGAGGGGCCCTTGTCTAAAACTCTGAAGGGTTATGTTTCTATAGAAAGTGTAAATCTTTTGAAACCAAATTTATTGTTCAACCTTAATTAACACTAGAGGTTCAGACCATATACAATCTCCAGTATGGTGAAAAAGTATATTTGAAATAAATGTCCTGTGTTACCTTAAAATATAGCTCTGGTTCTCATTTTGGCTTCCCTAGTAGCTCAGTGATAAAGAATCTGCCTGAGGAGCCTGGCTGGTTGCAGTCAATGAGGTCACAAGAGTCGAACATGACTTAGTGACTAAACAACAACAACTGGTTCTCACTTTAGGAAAGAAAACTCTAGCCAAAAAGCACTGGAATTGCCCTTAAAATGCATCTGTTTGGTATCACGTAAACATGGACTAATATGAAGATGGTAGTGGTGGTGGTTTAGTTACTCAGTCATGTCTGACTCTTTGCAACCCCATGGACCATAGCCTGCCACGTTCCTCTATCCATGGGATTCTCCAGGTAAGAATACTGGAGTGGGTTGCCATTTCCTTCTCCAGGGGATCTTCCCAACCCAGGAATCAAACCAGGGTCTCCTGCACTGCAGGCAGATTCCTTACCAACTGAGCTACAAGGGAAGCCCAATATGAAGATAATTAGATATTATTGAACATTATTAATGAATCTTATTTCTCATGTTTAAAGTTTACTTAAATTCATGTCTTTAGGAGGTCAGGGAGAAAATTATGGCCAATGCATGGGAATTAACTGCTACATCTGACTGAGTGACACTATTAGTCCAGTGAGATGCAATTTTTCTAGGAATTAAATACTTTCAAAATATAAAGAAAATCATGACTGGTACTGTGATTGCTATTATTAATACTATAGTGTGTCCCTCCATGGTTTCCTCTTATGTCAAAAATATAGTGTTAAAGTTGAAAAAATACAGTAAGAGAATGCTTAAAGAGAAAAATTGAAACCTACAAATAAACAAAATAAGGATAGTAGATTGTTCTGCTGTTTAATGATCTGCCCTTGAGATTTTGGTACACCTGATGACTCATTGTAGCCCTAATTATCTTGCCTGTCAAGATTCGTATAGGAGAGGATCACAAACTATCAGCAGAAACCCTCTTGTTTAAATCCAAATTTTTATTGGTTCATTTATCATCACATACCGTGAGGCCCTCTTTTAAGTGCTGGAGCAGGGGTAGGCATGGGGGCATTTGCAGTAAGGGGAGGTCTGGTTGGTGAGAAGACATGTCGATCAAGGAGGTCGATGGAGATCAGTGCTGCCTAAATGTCCCACCGCTCGCTGTGAGAGCACAAGTAAGGAACAACAAGCATGTTTTCTAAGTAATCGAACAAGGTGGGTTATGCAATGTTCCCATGCAAGAGTAGGAATCTGGAGCTTTTGTTTCAATTTTGAAAAATCTAGAGGGCATTGAGAAGACAAATTAGTGCTGTCATTTCATTTGGATGAAGTTGATAAAGAGCTGAACTACCAGGGGAGGAACACAGAATAGGTCAGAGGGTCAGAGAACAGCTGGGGGTAGAAGGGCTTCTTTGCTTAAATATATATATATATAATTTACTCATATATTTATACTCACACATACATACATATACACACATATATCTATCCTTTAAATATGGCTATCAGGAAGCACTTCTGTTAAAAAGATACTTGTTACTTTACAATACTGTATTGGTTTTGCCATACATCAACATGAATCCACCACGGGTGTACATAAGTTCCCACTCCTAAACCCCCCTCCCATCTCCCTCCTCATACCAAAAAAAAAAAAAAAAAAACCACATCAAAGGTATCCCCAGAGGCTAAACAACAACAACAAAAGATACTTGTTATTCAAGAACATACAAGAAGTCTTTAGAATTTAAACAGCAGGAAGTATATGGGAAGTCTCTGCTTTTATTTCTTGATTCAGTGGTTTAATAATACTCTGCGAAGTGCCTGCTATATGCTAAATATTATAAGCCACTATACAAATATGTATTACTTAGTATCAGTTTTTTCTCTAGTTCATAACTTTTAATTGAATAGGAGTCTTCATGCCTGTAGGTGTGTGTATATGTTTTAGGTATTTTGTTATATACAAAAGGAAAGAATCATCAATGTGTTTTATAAAGATAACTTTCCTAGGAAAAAAGCCATGACCTGCTGAAAAAGTTTTGGACAGCCAACACAAAAAAACCCAGCCTTGTAAACAAGGGTTTCTGGAAGTTTGATATACAAGGTCCTCCACCCGTTTTCCTGTCACACAGGATGTAATGGCTTTTGTTGAAATGCAGTGTGACACTAACTGGCAGTCACTGAATACGCTGCTTATTATTTGGATTACTCTACAGAGCTCCATTTACAGGAAATCAAATGACCTTCACTAGATAGAATGCATTGATGTCAAATAAAGCAATGTAAGGTTTTGTTGTGAAACTATTCAGTCATAGAGATTAATATTTCATACATGCCAAGAACAGCTTTATTCTTAAAAGTCTGTGTTCATAGTTTAGGTGCATATTTAATCACTTTCTATAAGTCACAATTAAGATCCTTGATGCCTCACTTAATCATTGCCTCCTAACATAATTTTTGCTAGAATGAGTTGTCATCTAATAGAGGAACTTCTTTAGAATGTTGATGACTTTCCAGGAGTGCAATGATAGATTTTAATCTAACAGCTTCCTCAAATCACTCTATATTGTTATCAATAATTTATCAAATTTTATTTTTGGATAAATAAAATAATGCTATTCATAATTTTGTCTTCTGTATTACATGTGTTATACATGTTATACATTATATATGTGTTACAATGGAGTTTTGTTTTTTGAACCATGAGTTAATAAGAGTGATTAATTATATCTGTTTTCTTGTTGACCTTGACCGAGTCAGTAACTGTGGGACAAGATTGGATACAGACTTAAGATTATTCAATTTTACATGCTATATTCATCGAGGACTATTTTCCTTTAGTTAAGTGAATGTTGCTCTTAGGTAGGAGGGTTTGTACACATATTCATTCATTTGTTTATTCATTTTATCTTTAGAACTCATTGAACACCTACGAAATCCCAAGCCATTCTCAGGTAGAAAATAGGGTAGACATTGCCCCTGCCCTCATGAAGCTTATCATTTGTTGGGAGGAGATAAGTGAATAAATGAGCAAATGTGTCATATAGGAGTAAATATTACACAGATAATTACCATGACTGGTGACTACTTCATTTGGATAGTCAGAAAAGACTTGACTGAGGAAATGACATTTGATCTGTCTTTTGAATGATGAGAGGCCAGCTATGTGAAATGCACATGATGTAAACCTATATTTGTATGAAGAAACAAAGGTAAACTTTAAATTCAATGTGTTCACCTTTGGCCAAGGAGACTGATGAATGTGTGTAAATACAGAATGAAAGTGACATTGGAAAAAATAAATCCAGGAGTAAGCTGCATTGCAGGTGAGCTGTTGCAGAGATCAGTGTAAAGTAAGAGTGAACCATGACATGAATACATTGAAGTTGTAGAAAGAAGAACATGAGCAGAACAGGAAAATTGAAGAGCAATTCCCCTTTATTTCTCATGTCTCCACTCACTGGGCATGAAGATGCAGATGATTAACAAAAGGTTATTTTGGCCAAGTGCGTGTATGCTCAGTTGCATCTGACTCTTTTTGACCCCATGGGACTGTAACCCACTGGGCGCCTCTGTCATTGGGATGTCCTAGGCAAGAATACTGGAATGGGTTGCCACTTCTTCCTCCAGGGATCTTCCTGACCCAGGGATATCCTGTATTGGCAGATGGATTCTCTACCATTGAGCCCCCTGGAAATCCCAGTTTGGACAAGTAGCATGGGCTATTTGTTGGTGTAGTAGCATCATTTTATTCAGCATTTAGCACTATATTCTACATTACAGAAAGTAACTTTAAAAAATCAAAATAGGTATGTATGTCTAAAAATTAAATATTTAAACGACAGGAGTGGGTGACAATCTAGTTGTATACATTCTGAATCCTTCCTTTCACAATTGAATATTTTGGAAGAATGCTAGCATACAGGTGTAAAAATGCCAGTTTCTCTTCCATCTTGTGACTTCTTTATCTTTTGGATAAATCTCAGTGTGAGCCCCAAGGCTTATTAGGATACATTTTCCATCTCAGAGTTGTGTCTAACTGGCTTCTTATAATTAGACAAAATAAAATCACATAAACAAACTTGGTCATTGAATGGAATGCATAAGACTCAAGTAAGAAAATCTATGGGGCTTCCCAGGTGGCACAGTGGTAAAGAATCTGCCTGCCAGTGCATAAGATGATGCAAGAGCTTGGCAGGCTACAGTCTATGGTGTAATGAGCATACACATACACAAGAAAATCTATGGGTCAACTGGTTTCTGATTTCTTGTTTGGGATACATAAACTGAGGTTACAGAAAAATCAAGCAAGTAAAGTTGAATTTAGCACCTCCAGACAGAATACAGAACACATGTGAAGTATCCAGAAAAATAAATCTGGCCTTTAGAAGTGGAGTTCAGAGTTATTAATATTTTGAGAACTTGTGGGTTCAGTTTGTGAAAGTGAAAGTGTTAGTTGCTCAGTCGTGTCTGATTCTTTGCCACTCCATGGACTGTAACCCTGCAGGTTCCTCTGTCCATGGAATTCTCCAGGCAAGAATACTGGTGTGGGTAGCCATTCCCTTCTGCATGGGATCTTCCTGATTCAGGAATAAAAACCAGGTCTCCTGGGTTCAATGTAAAATGTCTGTTTATGAGAACTATCTTTAAGGTAGCTTACTCCAGAAGAAAGGACAGGGAAAGACTTTTTGTTATCTTAAGCAGAAAAAAATATCTTGTAATATTCCATTCTAGAACTCTGTGCTACATCTAGAGTGATGGATAGTAAAGCATCTTTGTGTGCTTTTGTTGAGTAAGTGATGTTTTTTAAATTACCTAGTCTTTGCTCAGGAAATGTTTAATTTAATGATCTTCATTGCTCCCCTCATGAAAAAGAAATCTATACAATACAAATTAGACAATAAGTAAAAAATAAGTACATAGTCTTGCCATCAAGAGATAACTCATTAGTGACATTTAAGGCTTTTAGAACTTATTTTGATACATATGTGAATACAAGGATATTTATTAAATGTGATCACTGTATGCATGCTACATTTTTATAATCAATTTTTGCATTATGTAATTTCACCATGTGAATATATGGTGAATGTATTTATTATGAATATATTTTATGTCATTGGTTATACATTGACATCATCATTTTTATTATATTTTATTACATATTATAGATTTACTGTGTCTGCTTCTGTTGGTCACTTAAGTAATTGCCAATTTTTGTTGTTAAAAACAGTATTTTAATAGACCTAATCAGAGGTAAACTGCAATAAAAGCACATGTGGTGGACGTTTATCCAGTCCAAGTCAGTGAAAGTTTCTCAGAAGCTTATAACCCTAAGTTGACACATAAAAGCTGAGACCTGAGAAGCCGATCTGTAAATGTTGAGGAAAGATAAGATCAGAGTTTAACATCCTTTTTCTTTATACTTAATCTTTCTTTAATCATTAACTTAGTAGAACATTCTTTCAATGCTTTCTTCTTCTCTCTGACCTTCAGAATCAGAAATAAAGACTTCTACTTATTTCTCTCTTTTTCTGCCATATTAGTAGCAATGTGTCAAAGTGTTAGTCACTCAGTCGTGTCCGTTTTGACCCATGGACTGTAGCCCGCCAGGCTCCTTTTTCCATTCGATTTCCCAGGCAACTATATTGGATCGAGTTGCCATTTCCTTCTCCAGGAAATCTTCCTGACTCAGGAATCAGACTTGGGTCTCCCACATTGCAGGCAGATTCTTTACCATCTGAGCCACCAGGGAAGCTTGTTACATTAGTAATAATGTATAGGTATAATAATTCTCCTTTCTTTCAGGATATAATTGAATAAATATTATACAACCAAATTGCTTGTATTGCTATTTTTGTATTAGCTTATATGCCAAAGCCTTTGACTGTGTGGATCACAATAAACTGTGGAAAATTCTGAAAGAGATGGGAATACCAGACCACCTGACCTGCCTCTTGAGAAACCTATGTGCAGGTCAGGAAGCAACAGTTCGAACTGGACATGGAACAGCAGACTGGTTCCAAATAGGAAAAGGAGTACGTCAAGGCTGTATATTGTCACCCTGCTTATTTAACTTATATGTAGAGTACATCATGAGAAACACTGGGCTGGAAGAAGCACAAGCTGGAATCAAGATTGCTGTGAGAAATATCAATAACCTCAGATATGCAGATGACAACAACCTATGGCAGAAAGTGAAGAGGAACTAAAGAGCCTCTTGATGAAAGTGAAAGAGGAGAGTGAAAAGTTTGGCTTAAAGCTCAATATTCAGAAAACTAAGATCATGGCATCTGGTCTCATTACTTTATGGGAAATAGATGGGGAAACAGTGGAAACAGTGTCAGACTTTATTTTTGGGGGCTTCAAAATCAGTGCAGATGGTGATTGCAGCCATGAAATTAAAAGATGCTTACTCCTTGGAAGAAAAGTTATGACCAACCTAGATAGCATATTGAAAAGCAGAGATATTACTTTGCCAACAAAGGTCCATCTAGTCAAGGCTATGGTTTCTCCAGTGGTCATGTATGGATGTGAGAGTTAGACTGTGAAGAAAGCTGAGCACTGAAGAATTGATGCTTTTGAACTGTGGTGTTGGAGAAGACTCTGGAGAGTCCCTTGGACTGCAAGGAGATCCAACCAGTCCATCCTGAAGGAGATCAGTCCTGGGTGTTCATTGGAAGGACTGATACTGAAGCTGAAACTCCAGTACTTTGGCCACCTCATGCAAAGAGTTGACTCATTGGAAAAGACTCTGATGCTGGGAGGGACTGGGGACAGGAGAAGAAGGGAGTGATGGAGGATGAGATGGCTGGATGGCATCACTGACTCGATGCACATGAGTTTGGGTGAACTCTGGGAGTTGGTGATGGGCAGGGAGGCCTTGCGTGCTGCGATTCATGGGGTCGCAAAGAGTTGGACACAACTGAGTGAATGAACTGAATTGAAATGAGTGCATAGTCTCATTTAACCAGGTATAATAAGCATATCATTAATGAATAAAGATTACACTTCATATGTAGAATTAATGCCTACAAATCCCTACCGGGAAATTGGTCAGATGTCTGTTCTAAAGTTTACAAAGTACACCTTACAGGTGATAAGGTCATTTCCCGGCAACCCAGGAACACTTCAGACTTGGGAGATCTTGAAAAAACAGAAAATTCAACCAACGTTCACTCCATCTCAGGCCATTAGAATCTTCACCCTCCTTGGGATCCATTTCCAGCACTGTCATCTCAATAGAGTCTCTAGAAATGACTATGAGTTCTTGCAATTAAAAACTATACCACCTTGACCAGCCCGGTGGTTAGGAGAACCCAAGAACATGAGGACCATAGATAAAATAGTAAAGAAACTCACAAAATGAGAATTAAATAGTATGACTTAAGCTAGAGACAGAAAAAAAGACAGATTAAGCTAGGATCCAACATAGGAAATAAATTTCCACATTATAATACAGTTTTGGATAGGACCCAGGTCCTGTCGACAATCCAGAGGAAATGCAAAGAGCAACAAACCAGCTGAGCTGATTTTAAAATAATGTTTCTGCCAACTCTCACTTCAGTCATAAGTCAAATAGAGATTGTGGGACAAGTTGTATTAATATTTGTTTATTTTATGTTGTCTAGAATTTTAGGAACTGGCTTTGTGTAGATGATAGGAAATTATTTGCATATCAGGTATCACTTTTGTCTGTTGCTTCTATTTTGGGTGAGATGGGTGTGTGACATTATATTGTGGTACATAAGAATGGCAGCCTGCAAGAAACTATTCCACAGGAGCTGAGGAGAGATAATAGGCTGGAAAGAAATAGTCTCAGGCAGATCAACTGTGACCACCCAACTCCTAGTGCAGACTGCCTTGAAATTTTTCGCAATATTTTAAGAACATGTTAATGAAATAAATTTTTGCCAGAAAAAAATGGGTGAGAGGTTTGATCAAACTTTGGAAAATTATTTGTACTTCCTTTGGATGGAGCCCTGTGATGAAAAAGACCAGAAAAGCTTTCAACAGTTTATTCATGTTCCAAAGGAATGTGAAGAGTGCCTGCCCACTATCCAAATTCATCAGGCAAGTATTCCAAGTTGGGTTCATTTCATGAGATGACAAAGTTATCAACACTTTAAATTGTTTTTATATTCATGACCAGACCTTAACTAATGTATGCAGAAATTGCCAGCAAAATATGGTAAATTTGCTAATTTTTGTGCTGTCAGCTGAATGGAAGATGAAAGCTTGTTGGAGAGAATGAAAACTGCATTTTGCTATCAAGGAATGTTTGGAGTTAAGGAGATCTACAAGAATCAGCTTTGTCAGAGGGATCATGGTATGGTGTTTCCTTACTGATATTAGGAGATAACACCACAGACTGAATATGACTTAAGCAAAAGCCAAACTAGATTCAGACAGCTCTTCTTTCTTTAAAGAAGTGAAATATTCTGATTTAAACCAGACTTGTGAATTGAGTAACTAGAGATTCATTTCCCTTTTCAGATCTGCCCTGTGCTTGTAAGAGTCAGATTGCCCATGTTTACAAACACGATGGTATAAATGAAGGCCCAATTTCAGAGGAAATTCTCAAGTTACAAGAAATATGCAACACACTTTAAGATTTGGCAGAAATTCTTGGAAGATAAACCTCAAGATTTTTCTAGATAATCACAAACCTGATATACCTGCATTCCTCAATATACAAATAAACCAATGAAACTGTAAGTCAATTTTTCTCAGCAGGTTAACCCATGAACACTAGAATTCTGGAGATGGGTATATAAATCTTAAAACTAATGAAATCGTCAGCTCTGTGACCAAATTGGGCTAACATCTAGCAGAAACTACCAAAATATGTCTGAAAGTCACCATTGATGTTGTTAACCCAGATTAAAAATTAGGATGACCCTGAAAAATATTCTTTGGGCTTTTCTTAAATGCCAGCACTTCATTCTCGTCACTTGACCAAAATTGATCAATTAGTAGCAGTCGGTCAATTGAAAAAAAAATATATATCTATATAATAAATTGGTTAAACTATGTTTGGATTACTTTGGCATCTTTGCCTATTTATTGGGTTATATTTTACCAATGTTATCAATAAAAGATTCATGCAGTGCACACTTGGGGATTTCTGGGCACATTCTTCCCTGGGAAATCCCATGGACAGAGGGCCCTGACAGGCTATAGTTCATGTGGTTGCAAAGAGTTGGACACAACTTATCATTCAACAACAAAAACCTATAATAGAAAAACATATGGAATTAGGGGCCATTGACCCAAGGACAGTTCCCTTATATATTCCTAAAATGGAAAATAAGTAAAAAAGCCTTTTTAAAAAATTATAGCAATGTAATCTAATATCTTCTGAAAGGGAACAATCACTTGGCCACAGAAGCAGCATTAAGGATCACTAATCCCTCTTTTTTTTATAGCTGACATGGTCTCATCCTGCTTCTCTGCTCTCTGAGCTGTCTCTTTTGTTCTTATTATCCAGCCAATCTCATAAAACTAAAAATTAAAATTTTATAAATATATAAATGAAAATCTTATAAAACCAAAAATTCAAAAGGAAGAAAGTCTGGTTGCTTTAGTGAAAACCAGGCCACTTTATGGCTCACAGGCTAATCTAAGCTGCAGTGCCTTGGGTTAAGTACCCAGGAATGTCACGAAGAATGATTACTCTTCTGCAGTGGACAGCTTGGAGCTATTTCACAGAGCATGTAGTTTATGGGTGTTTGTGTGTTTGTGAGGTGAGTAGATGGTGAACAAGGAAGTTTTTGAGACATTAGGCATGACACACATGTCTACTATGGGGTAGCAGTCATAGTAATAAATATTCTTCAGAAGAAAAAGCAAACAGGAAGCTAGTGGCTTTTAATTACTATCTGTCAAGTGAGTTAGTAATCATGACTGTAAGACAGAAGTCACAAAGTCAAAGAAGGCCGTGCCATGGAGTATGAAAAAAATCCATCTTAAGCTGTTTTCATAGAGAGACACATCATATGCATATTAAAATAGATAGCAGTGTTCTTCATTTCCACAAAATAAATGTGATTCTTATTTTTTTTTCTTGGTTTCATTATCATCTCAGTTTATTTTTTCCCCTCAATTTTGATGGTGACATGAGGACAGAGAAATAATAAAAATGCAGATCAAATTGAATAATATAGAACTGACACTTGGTAAAAAAGGAGGGAATTGGGGTTAACAGGGAGCTCTAGGCCTTGTATAAAGTGATTAGTAACTACTTAGATCCTGATAATTGTTGTCACTCAAGAATATGGGCTTAATGAAATGATATGTTCTAGAGCTTTAAAAGAGGGCAGAAATTTAGGAAGTTTAAAAATTAGAAATAATCTCATACATTGGCATTTTCCCCCCTCTCTTTCAATTATTCAATGGAAATTCTTCAAGGAATACCTATTTGGCGGCTTTTGGGGAGCTTCAAGGAATATCTATTTGAGCCATCAGGAATACCTGGTGGTTCAGCAGTAAAGACTCTGCCTGCAATGAAGATGAAAGTTCGATCCTGGGGTCAGAAGATCCCCTGGAGAAGGAAATGTTGACCCTCTCCTGTACTCTTACTTGGAAAATCCCATGGACAAAGGAGCCTAGGGGGCTACAGTCTACGGGGTTGAAAAAGAGTCAGATACAACTTAGTGACTAAACAACAAGAAGACAGTCTACAGGTCTCTAGTTTGTGATTATATCTGGCAGAAGAGAAGGTGAAGTTTTCCTTTTTTTAAAAAATACTTTTTGAGTAGTTTTGTAGCTTTCTATCTTTAAAAAAAAAACTTTTATTATGTAATGATTAGAAAAATGGGATTGTTTGGAAAGGGAGTTGAATGCAAGGAAAGCTCCACCCTACTCAACACAGATTTTTGAGTAAATGTTTCCCACATAATGAAATAAATGTTGGGAACTTTTAGAATGGACTGAATCTTTCAGAATTGAAATAAGGGAAATAATGGAAAAGGAGGAAAATAGAAAAGATTTTCAAGTATCTATTTTTGCTTAGTAACTATGTGACTTTGGGCTTCTCTTGTGGCTCAGTTGGTAAAAAATCTACCTACTGTGGGAGACCTGGGTTTGATCCCTGAGTTGGGATGATCCCCTGGAGAAGGGAAAGGCTACCCAGCATACCCAGAGTACTCCAGTATTCTGGCCTGGAGAATTCTATGGACTGTATAGTTCATGGGGTCACAAAGAGTCAGACACAATTAAGTGAGTCCTTTTATGTGACTTTGGAGAAGTCATTTATCTTGGGTGTAAGTTACTGAATCTGTGGAATTAAGGGGCTGATCAGGTCAGAAGTTTTCAAACTTGTTTGACATTAAAACTTGCAGTCGGAATTCCGTTTTCCAGATACACATTTTTAGTTGAGTACCATATATGTGTGATCTTTAATTTTCAGACAAACTAGGAAAAATTGTACTAGTAGAAAATATTATTAAATAGAGCAAAATATAATCAAAACCATTTCCATGTGTACATGATAAATCAAGTTGTTATAATAAGTATATCTGAGTTTTTCTGTGTTCATCTGCTTCTAGATTATTGATTTTTAATGTCTCTTAGTACTTGTTTGTTGATAAGTGACTGCAGTGCCAATATCTTAAAAAGAAATTTATGAGATAAAAATTAATTGAGAAAATATTTCTATTAATTTTTTATTTCTGCAAATTGGAAAAAAATACTTCATTATTCAATTTTATGGTGGGAAAGCTTGGCCTACCCATTATGGGAACATAGTTTAGGACATAGCTTAGGTTCCCTAAGGCCTTCCCTGGTGGCTCAGATGGTAAAGAATCTGCATGCAATGAAGGAGACCCAGGTTCCATCCTTGGCTTGGGAAGATATCCTGGAGAAGGGAATGACTACCTACTCCAGTATTCTTGCCTGGAGAATTCCATAGATGGAAGAGCCTGATGGGTTACAGTCCATGGGATTGCAAAGACTTGGACACAGCTGAGTGACTAATACTTCTGCAAATTGGAAAAAATACTATATTATTCATTTTTATGGTGGGAAAGCTTGGCCTACCCATTATGGGAACATGGTTTAGGACCACTGGAATAGGTTCCCTAAGGCTCCTTCCAGCTATAACATTCCATGCATCACTACTTTTCAAGTGTGGCCAAGCAAGATCCACGCACATTCAGTTGGAGAGAAATTCTCTTATAAATGAAATATAGCTGTGGGCCACTTTCTGTTAATTGAAATGGGAAAAACAAACTTTTGAGGACAAGTGAAACAGTTTAAATGCATGAACATTTTTTTTCCTCAGCAGTAAACTTTAATGGTTTATCAAATCTCTGTTTAATCAAATCGTCATCTGGAAAGCTTCGTTAATTCATTATATTAATTTATTCCAGTGGCTACTCTGTTAGGAAATCTCTGTGTTCCAGGGATACAATGAACAGAATGAACAAAACAGAAGGAAGTTCTCATCATAATAAAGCTACATTAATGAACAACATCCGGTGAATCATTGAAAAAGAAAGAGAGTTCCAGAAAAACATCTATTTCTGCTTTATTGACTATGCCAAAGCCTTTGACTGTGTGGATCACAATAAACTGTGGAAAATTCTGAAAGAGATGGGAATACCAGACCACCTGACCTGCCTTTTGAGAAACCTATATGCAGGTCAGGAAGCAACAGTTAGAACTTGACATGGAACAGCAGTCTGGTTCCAAATAGGAAAAGAAGTGTGTCAAGGCTGTATATTGTCACCCTGCTTATTTAACTTCTATGCAGAGTACATCATGAGAAATGCTGGGCTGGAAGAAGCACAAGCTGGAATCAAGATTGTTGTGAGAAATATCAATAACCTCAGATATGCAGACGACACCACCCTTATGGCAGAAAGTGAAGAACAACTAAAGAGCCTCTTGATGAAAGTGAAAGAGGAGAGTGAAAAAGTTGGCTTAAAACTCAACATTCAGAAAACTAAGATCATGGCATCTGGTCCCATCATTTCACGGGAAATAGATGGGGAAACAGTGGAAACAGTGTCAGACTTTATTTTCTTGGGCTCCAAAATCAGTGCAGATGGTGATTGCAGCCATGAAATTAAAAGACACTTGCTCCTTGGAAGAAAAGCTAGGACCAACCTACACAGCATATTCAAAAGCAGAGACATTACTTTGCCAACAAAGGTCCATCTAGTCAAAGCTATGGTTTTTCCAGTAGTCACATATGGATGTGAGAGTTGGACTGTAAAGAAAGCTGAGCACTGAAGAACTGATGCTTTTGAACTGTGGTGTTGGAGAAGACTCTGGAGAGTCCCTTGGACTGCAAGGAGATCCAACCAGTCCATCCTAAAGGAAATCAGTCCTGCCTATTCATGGGAAGGACTGATGTTGAAGCTGAAGCTCCAATACTTTGGCCACCTGATGGGAAGAACTGACTCATTTGAAAAGACCCTGATGATGGGAAAGATTGAAGGTGGGAGGAGAAGGGGATGACAGAGGATGAGATGATTGGATGGCATCACCGACTTGATGGATATGAGTTTGAGTAAGCTCCTAAAGTTAATGATGGACAGGGAAGGCTGGTGTGCTACCTTGAGGTTGCAAAGAGTTGGACATGACTGAGTGACTGAACTGACTGACATGTGACTACTCTATTGAAGATCTCAGAATGGGGAACAGGTACATTGTTGCAGGTGGTTCTATTGCAGGCCACAGCTCTAGAACATATCTCCTATCTTATTACTGATTACAGAAGAGAGGAAGTGAGAAGTTGGAAGTCACTATCCCATTCAGATAACCTAGGCGAATCCCCCTTCCTAACCAACTTGGAAATATTTTCTCTTGCACTGATGACTGTATACACTAGATTTCTAAGGGCTTTCCAATTACCTTCATTCCTTAATGCATCTTTTAAAGGCAATAAGTACAATTACAATATTGTGTGAGTATGTGCATACTAACAATCAAGACCCTCTCACCACAGTCCCATGAGGACACATGTCTTTGGCTTGGTACAACTGTTAGAATTTTTCAAATGACTTTTGCCTGAACTTATGTTTTAAAGGAAATGAATCCCACATGTTTTGGTTTATTTATACTTGTTCTTCCAACTTTTGATTTGAGGATGACTTGTGGTGTCTGAAAAATCTTTGGGGACTTTCAAATGAACGTTAATATTAATTTCCCCTTCAAAATAGGAAGTTAGGTTTGGTAATGGGTAAATGATAACAAAATCCTACATGTAGTTAGCCTTCAAAGCTCAGATTTGCCAGTTTGGAGTGGGTGTCAAACTTGGCAAGGGGTATACTTCATTCATGGGACTTAGTCCATTAATGAATTCTTTTCGAAAGAGAAAGGACAGTGTTGGAAGATTTACAGTAAAACATTTAATTGTGAATTATATTATGCTAACTATGGACCATATATTCTTTCTAGACTCTTTACAAAGGAATAACTGTAGCCTGCCAAGCCTGCCACCAGTTGACCTTTTGAAGATGCTGCAGTGAACTGGCAAAACTACAAGCTCATGCCAGCTTACTTTAGGATAATATCTGAAACCTTCTGGAACTTTGTTGAGTAGTGCAGCTAGATAGTCATTGTTATTGCAGTGTATCTCAGGACTCTACTATTCTGGCTACCACTGATGGGCTGACACAGGCCCAAAAGTTGGCAAGTAATAGAGGCATGTACTTTCAGCCCTCGTATTAGATGATGTTTGGCCAAGAATACCAGATCCCCCCCAAATAAGTGATACCATACATGGTGGTCTTGCCTTATACCAAGTACACTTCAAAAATTAAACAAAGTTGTGCCTAACATATATAACAGCTCTTCATGGTAAATAGTAATATACTCATTTTTTAGTTTTGTAAAATGAAGTATGTGTGCGTGCTCAGTGGCTCAGTCACGTCTGACTCTTTGCCACCCCATGGACTGTAGCCCACCAGGCTCCTCTGTCCTTGGAATATTCCAGGCAGGAGTACTGGAGCGGGTTGCCATTTCCTCCTCCAGGGGATCTTCCTGACCCAGGGATTGAACCCATGTTTCTTGCACCTCCTGCATTGGCAGATGGATTCTCTACCACTGCACCACCGGGGAAGCCCAAACTGAAGCTTGATTTATCAGAAATAATGCCTGGAAGCAGAATCACATGGAATTTTCTGATTTTGATGCCATTTCTTTTTTAATACATTATAATTCCTTTAATTTTTCTCCTCTATTTTCAATTTAAAACCCATATAAAAATGTTATTTAGATTATAATAAAGGAAGCATAGAAATGGGCAAGGTATATTTGAGTCATCATAGTAGAAGAGCAAATAGAAGCTACTGCAAAAGTGGACAATCTGACAGGGTATTTGGAAGAGTTATGCAACAAGTCCCCTACATATGAATGAGTTCTGTTCTGAGAGGGTGTTTGTAAGTCGGATTTGTTTGTAAGTCCAACAAAGTTAGCCTATGCTCCCAATGAACACAATCAGCTCTATACCACTGCTTTTAAGCTTGCTTCCAGACATCCTGGGCTTAAAATAAAGATACTGCACTACTGTACTCTCTATACAGTAAAGTACACAAAAGCGCAACCACTTGAAGAGCGTGCATGCATATGCAACGTATGCCAAACACATGAACTAACTTACATGATCGGATATGTGAATGCATGTTCACAGTTTTGAAATTTCTCAATCTGAAGGTTTGTATATAAGGGACTTGCTGTAGTTGTCTCTGGGGCGTGATTATAAATAAACAGCTGGATATGTCTTCCAATGTCTGGCCATAGGCTGTTGAAAGAAATTGTTGCTGTTATTGTTGTGTTGTTTAGTCACTAAGTTGTATCTGACTCTTTGTGACCCAGGGGACTGTAGGCCACTAGGTTTCTCTGTGTATGGGATTCTCCAGGCAAGAATACTGAAATGGGTTGCTATTTTCTTCTCCAGGGGATCTTCCTGACCCAGGGATCGAACCCAAGTCACCTGTATTGCAGGCGGATTCTTTACCACTGAGCCACCTGGGAAGCTGTTACTTATTCCTATATCCCCTTTTAATAAATCCATTCACTGGTGAACAGTGCTGCAATACCTTTACTACTGAAATATCCTACCTGCTTAATGAATATTCATTATGCCATTGTGAGTTCTAACTTAAATCCTGAAAGTATAATTGTCTAATATACTATCTGATCTATAAAAGTTCTCAGCAGACTTTAGGATAATGTTAGTTCTTTTCTATTCCCTTTTTTGTGTTTATTTATACTTAAAAATAAGTAGGAGTTTCCAGACTTCCATTCTAGTCTAGTACACTGTGTTAGTTTCTTCCTTTAATTATAAATTCCATTTTATAACAATTGCAAATTCCAAAGAGTACATTTCAGGGAAGTTATTACAGTTCATTTGAGGATAAAACCATTGGCATTTGACCTCATGTCACCATTTGTAGAATGCTACAACTTCTCAGAATTACATTGCCTTGTCAAGCCTTCTTAATTAAATCTTCCTGTAAATTTCTTGAAGGCAAATTAGCCAAATAGCAGCAATTGAGGTGGTAATACTTATTTTATATTGAGTGGAGTCTTGGATATGAATACTGAAATGCTCAGCATCTTTGATGATGCAAAATAAGGACAATGAGTTTGATGGAGAAATGTCCTCTTTCTTTTTTGATAACCAACCCTCAGCTTTGTTTATCATCTCATATCTTCTGAGGCTCAGGGAAGAACAAATCTACTATTGCCCTGGCGATCTGAGGCCTCAATCCAACCGGAATCTAGAACTTGGATTAAATTCATTCCTAAATATGATTCTTGCAGCAGGGTCTTCACTGCATGCTTTAGACCTAGGAAAACAGGGCCCTGTGCCTTAGGGAGTCCATGCCTTTGTCACCATGTTCTAAGTCTCCTGACAGTGCCTGGGACCAGTGGGGCCCAGCAGTGCCATCAGGGAGATGTTCCCTGAGCCTGGCTATGGGCCTCCTATGCTCCTCTCTCCTCTGCAGCACTCAGAATGACCCTCCTCCACAGCACAGGCAGGGACAGAAAGTCTCTCTGGAATCATGGGGTTGACTTCAGTAAGGGGAAAAGTGACAGTATATGTGAGGGTCTGGGGATAGGAAAGTTGTGGAAAGACCCATTTTGACCTGACTCCACTGAGAAAATGGACTTTCAGGTGAATAGGAGGGAACAGTTGTTCTTAGTGCAGTGGCAGATGTTGTCCCATCTGATCTAGTGTTCTAAGGGCTGTCATGGACACCGATAGATGGTTTTAAAAGAAAACCAAAGAGCTCATCCCAAGGAGCTGTGAAGTTTGGGGCTGGAGGGGAATCCCTATCTCCTGCAAAAAGCTCTATAAAAAGATTCTACTCTAGCACTTATAGTAACAGCCTTTGCAAATAATCCAGTATCAATCACAGCACACCAGGGCCAAGTTCCAGGGATATATTCACTTGTGAAAATGGAAATGCACTTCCTTGAAGCTTGGTTATATTCGGACAAAAGCATTTACTCAAATCACCTTGTGGGTAACCCATGTGTGCATGTGTGCTAAGTTGCTTCAGTCATGTCCAACTTTTTTGACCCTAAATACTGTAGCCTGCCAGGCTCCTCTGTCCATGGGATTCTGCAGGCAAGAATACTGGAGTGGGTTTCCATGCCCTCCTCCAAGGGATCTTCCTGACCCAGGGGCTGAACCGGCATGTCTTATGTCTCCTGCATTGGCAGGTGTGTTCTTTATCACTAGTGCTACCTGGGAAGCCCAGTGTTTTGTTTAAGATGATCCAGCCACCACTTTGACCTTGAGAAACCTTGCTGATGGGTGGTAATGGTCCATCTTAGCTAATCTCTTCTGGCTCAAGATTGAATATCCTTTTTTTTTTTCTTTTAGTACTTACAATTTAAGGATGCTTATTTAAATATAAAAAAAACCTATAAACTTTATTGCCGTGTGATATTTCCATCCTCTCTCAATCATGATAAGCTCTCTCACAAGTTTTAATGATTCATTAAACATTCCTCCACCTCATTATTTTTGTTTGGAATTTTATGCTTTTAAAAAAATATTAAGTATTTTTTCTTAGACAATAGTGAATTAATTTGATTAACACATTTTATATCAGTTTTTTATATTTTTTACCCTTCTTCCAGATTCACTTGTCTGCCAGCTCAAATATGTCTTGAATAAGAACTATATGTGCAATGTGTAAGTGTGAGCACAAGTATGTTTTCAAGTGTATATGTGTGTGACTCAGTGGGTATATGTGTGTAAGTGTGTGCATGTGTGGGTAGACTTTGTATATGTGAAAATATCTTTATTTTGCTCTCAGCCTTGCATGACTGGGTATAAAATTATAGATTGATACTTATTTTCCCTTGCCTACTTTAAGTTTTCCCCTAGTTTCTTCTGACCTCTATTATGCTGATAAATAATCTACTCTTAGATTTATTGTCATTACCTGTAAGTAATCACTCTTTTTTCACTGCTAGCTTTTAAGATCATCTCCCTCTCTCAATTATAATGTTTCCAAGTGTAGATTTATTTTTATTTAATCCTCTTGCTTCTTGGAATCCCTTAAACCTGAGAACTTAGATCTTTTTCTATAAGTCTGGAAACTTCCCATTAAAAATTTCTTTAAATTTTGCATCTCCATAATTCTTACTTTTATTCTTAAGAACTTCTGTTTTGTAAATGGTGGAGCCTTTCATTCTAGATTTTTAACTATGCTTATCTTTGTTCATGCTAGAATTCATCAATTGTATGTTTTAGTTCATTAGTTCATTTTTGTGTTGCTTCTGGAGAAGGCAATGACAACCCACTCCAGTACTCTTGCCTGGAGAATCCCACGGAGGGACGAGCCTGGTAGGCTACAGTCCATGGGGTGGCAAAGAGTCGGACACGACTGAGCGACTTCACTTTCACTTTTCACTTTGTCTAGAAATTATCCCATCTATAGCATTTTCAAATTTATTACTGTATTTTACATTTCCAAGATTTATAGTTGGTATTTCTATCTATCTACCTACCTACTTCTGATTTTCCTGTGTTATGTTTGTTTTTGTTCAATTATTTTTCTGTTCTATTTAAATTATTTCTTCAGTTATTTCTTTGACATCCTTGATACTTTAAGAATGTCTTTATCAGGCTGTTTTATAAATATCATGTAGAAGAGCTCTACTAATGAATTATTGATTTTGTTTTTTAGTATAAGATCATGTTCTAGTTACTGATCATTTTAGTATCAGATTTTCTTCATATATTTTGAAATTTTTGTATACTAGTTTATTTCTCTCTCTGTCTCTTGTCTCTCCAATCCCATCTTTGTCACACACACACACACACACACACACGCACACACACACACACACGCACACACACACACTCATTCCTCTCATACACATACATGTGCTCTCCCACCCTGGCCCATGCACACACACATGGTAATCCGCCTTGTTTTAGGTTTTGTAGTTCCCTCTGTTCCTTTTGTATCTTCAATATAGGGCTAGATTTTACAAACACACTTTGAAGTTACGGCCTCTATGAGCTGTTTGGACATATGACAAATCTAGGCTGAATCTTGAAGGCAGCTTGATTCAGTTTTAGAAAATGAAACTGTTTTTTTTCCCCCCACAATGCCTTCTTGAACCCACAATGTCTACATATTCTTAGCTTTCACCTGCAAACTGATCTTAGATTTCCTCCTACTTCTTTTTGCAAGTGAAGGAGGCTCACCAAATCCATGGTTCTAAGTAGAAAGTTAAACTGAAGTCCTCCTCCATGATCAGAGGACTACTTTTAATGAGCTCTGGCCCAGCATTGCTTTATTATTTGTCACAACTACAAAACACAGAAAACTGACTTCAGCTTCCACTCCCCACTCTGTGTTTCTGTTCTATTTCTCATCCACATAGATAGTTCTCTTACATATGAGCCCAGTTGTGTTTTGTGTTTAATGTTTTATCCTTCATTGCTATTTGTTGAAAAGAAGGTTTTTTTGAAGCATAAATTCTCAGCATCATGTTAGCCTGACAGCCTCCTCCTCTTTTCAGACTTCTTGAAAAACTAGTCCGTTTTTAGCATCTCTATTTCTTCCTCACCAGTTAAGTCCTCCACTTGGAATCAGGCATCTGCATACACAGCACTGATGAAATTGCTCTTCCCAAAGTCAGAGAAGACATCAGGATTTTTCCATATTATCTGTTTAGTTGTTGGCAGAAAGTTCCTCTGCTTTCCTGCTTATTCTTATAATAAACTCAGTGTAACCCAAGGGAACTTTGCAACCTAAAAATCCTAATAAACATAGAATTGTAAAAATTGGCCTTTTAAGATGTAAAGGAAAATCCAGTCATGTTTCTCACTTTCTCACTTGCCTAAATGCTTTGATGACCAGGTCTCATACCTGTGAGATGAAAGCTAAAATTGTTTAGCATGACATGTTCATGTTCTGCACACTGCTAATTTTTTTGCCCTGTATCACATGCTCTTCCAAACCCCATCTCAGATTTTATACCCCAGTACCAAGCACATCTCTTGGTGCCTTCATCTCTTTGCACACTGTGTTATGTCCTTGTCTGCTATACCCTCCTGTTTTTGCCTAGTTCCCCTGGCAAACTCCTAACCTTCTCTCAAGAGCTAAGTAATGTATCCTAATGTATTTCTTTACGAATATTTTCCCTATGTATATTCAACAGTATTTAAGAGGTACTAATTGGTAGATTTTATAGATGTTATTCTGTATGTTGAGAATTTAAAGTGGGCAAGAACAGACATGCTCCATGCCCAAATATTAATGGAAGAGATAGGCATTAATCAAATGCTCATGGGATAAATGGAAAATTGCATTTATGATAGAATTTCTGTCAAAAATTATGGTACTATTCAAGCCTGTAATTAAGGAAAATTGATGTTGAGGAGGAGATTTTCTTGACATTTCTACAGAATTAAACACCCCTTTCTCTGGTATTGTATGCATGGTTCTGTTGTTACAGTCATCAAAGTGGATTTCAATTTGTTCATATGTCTGTCTGCTTTGGGAAAAAAACCCAGATGCTGGGGAAGATTGAGGGCAAGAGGAGAAGAGGGCAACAGAAGATGAGATGGTTGCATGACATCACTGACTCAGTGGACATGAGTTTGAGCAAAATCAGAGAGATAGTGAATGACAGGGAAGCCTGGCATGCTGCAGTCCATGGGGTCGCAAAGAGTAGGACATGACTGAGCTACTGAACAGCAACAACTGTCTTCAGCCCTAAGATGTGAAATGCTTACTCATTTCTGAGTCTGTCTTAGTCAGCTTATCTGGCAGATAGTAGGGATATATTAAATAAGAAAAATGATGAACTATTTTTCTGATTGAATTAAAGAATAACTTTAGTATGAGTTGTAGTGAAAATTATAGAGAAATCATTTTTTATTCCCATTATTTACTTTCTCAAGAACAAGACATCCAGTGTTTAGTTGCTCTGCAGAAAACAGTACCATTCTCTAATAATTCTAAGCTTTTTAGCATTCTTTCTTATAGGTCACAGACTATTCTTGCAGCTACTTGCTAGCTTTGAGGTTGGAAAATGAGGGAACAGCATTCAGTAGTCTAATTATAAATTATTTCAAAGGTCAGAGCATAAGAGCACATGCTACACTAGTGCTTTTCAGAGAATGGAAAGTAATGAACATCTATTTGATGAAATAAATATTGTAATGAGAGCAAAAATAGCCAAGCAACTATATCAGACATTTCTGGAATAAACAAGAGAATGATAAGGAAATGTTAAATAAGCCTTCTATGATTTTCTGATCCTATATATTTTAAAATATTGTAGCACATAAAACTGGTTCTAGAATGGATTCCACATTGATATTAATCCATTTCTTCACACTGACATTAAGTACATTGAGCACAGTCCAGATATTAAGTACATTGAGCATGGTCCATACAGAGCCAAGACTGTTTCTATACAGTCCAAATCCACTCCCCTCCCCCTTTTCTAAAACTAGGTTAAAGACTGAAATTGTAGCTGATTCACTTTATTGTACAGCAGAAACTAACAAAGTTGTAAAGCAGCTATATTCCAATAAATTAAGAAAGAAAAAAGTTGTGCTTTGCGTTTTGACTCATGCTTCCATCCCAGTGACTTGGTATTGAATGCTTCTTTATTTTTTTACCTATTAGTATTTATTTATGTATTTATTTTTAATTCATGTTGAATGCTTCTTTAGAACCCACTTCTGGGGCCTGTAGCAACCACAGACAGGCTAACAGAATGCATGATCTGCATTTACATGTCTGGGCATAAAGTCCTGACCTCAAGAGGTCCCAACATTTTCTTCATAACTAAGGGTGATCCAGGGATCCTGCAACCATTTATTATTCTTTGACTCTGTGTTAACTTGGATACCTTAAGATCTCGATAAACTCCCAAAGAGGTTAATTACTCCTATTTTCTGTTTTGATTATAGCCATCCTAGTGGGTGTGAGGAGGCAGAAGGCAGGAGGAGAAGGGGACAACAGAGGATAAGATGGTTGGATTGTATCACTGACTCAATGGACTTGAGTTTGAACAAGCTCTGGGAGTTGGTGATGGACTGGGAAGCCTGGCGTGCTGTGGTCCATGAGGTTACAAAGAGTCAGACACAACTGAGAGACTGAACTGAACTGAGTGGGTGTAGTGTCTCACTGTGGTTTTAATCTGCATTTTCTGAATGACTAACGATAGTGAACAACTTGTGCTTATTGGTCACTTGAATATCTTCTTCTGAGAAATGTCTATTTTGCCTTATGACCCAGCAATCCCACTTCTGGGCATACACACTGAGGAAACCAGAATTGAAAGAGACACATGTACCCCAATGTTCTTCGCAGCACTGTTTATAATAGCCAGGACATGGAAACAACCTAGATGTCCATCAGCAGATGAATGGATAAGAAAGCTGTGGTACATATACACAATGGAGTATTACTCAGCTGTTAAAAAGAATGCATTTGAATCAGTTCTGATGAGATGGATGAAACTGGAGCCTATTATACAGAGTGAAGTAAGCCAGAAAGAAAAACACCAATACAGTATACTAACACATATATATGGAATTTAGAAAGATGGCAATGATGACCCTGTATGCAGGACAGCAAAAAAGACACAGATGTGTATAGTGGACTTTTGGACTCAGAGGGAGAGGGAGAGGGTGAGATGATTTGGGAGAATGGCATTGAAACATGTATAGTATCATGTAAGAATCGAATTGCCAGTCTATGTCCAATGCAGGATACAGCACGCTTGGGGCTGGTACACGGGGATGACCCAGAGAGATGTTGTGGGTACGGGGGTGGGAGGGGGGGTTCATGTTTGGGAACGCATGTACACCCGTGGTGGATTCATGTCAATGTATGGCAAAACCAATACAGAATTGTAAAGTAAAATAAAAAATAAATTAATAAATTAATAAATTAATTTAAAAAAAAGAAAACAAAAAAAATAAATCTTTTGCCCTTTTTTATATTGGGCTGTCATTTTACTATTGAATTCTAAGAATTCTTTATATATTCTGGATGTTAGACCCATATCATTTATATATAATTTTCAATTATTTTCCCCATTCTATGGTTGCCTTCTTACTTTCTTGATAGTATCTTTTGAAGCACAAAAATTTATAATTTTGTTGAAGGCTGATTTTTCTATTTTCATTTGGTTGTTGCATTTTTGGTGTACTATTTAAGAAACTGCTAATCTGAGGTCGTGTAGATTTATATCTATGTTTTATTCTAAGAGTTCTATAGTTTTAACTCATGATTAGGCCTATGATTGATTTTGAATTAAGTTTTATATATGATGTGAATAGGGTTCCAACTTCATTTGTTCAAATGTGAATATCCAGATTTCCTAGCTGTATTTTTGGAAAGATGATTTTTCTCCCTTTGAATGGCCCTGGCATTCCTATTGAAAGTCAATTGAACATACATATATGGATTTATTTTTGAACACTTCATTCTGTTCCATTGGTCTATATGCCCCCCGTTATGTCTTTACCACACTATCTTGATTACCGCAGCTTTGTACTGCCTCTTGATTACTATAATTTAGAAATCAGAAAATTTCTCAAAAATCCTCTATTTATGTTTTTTCCAGATTGATTTGGCTATTTAAGATCCTTTGTATTTTCACATTAATTGTAAGATCAGCTTGCTCACTTATGCAAAAATACAGTTGGAATTTTGATACAGATTGTATTGAACTTATAGATAAATTTGGGAAGTACTACCATCTTAACAATATAAAGTCTTCAACATAGGCTGCTGAACACTTTCAGCAATGTTTCATAGTTTCTTTTTCTATAATTCCTCTGTCATTGCTCATATGGCCAGCTTTGGAATCTGCTACTGCTTGTTCTGGGAATGTAGTAATTATTCATTCCTTGTAGTAATCAGTCTTGGCATCTGGAAGTAGTGACAGAAGAAGTACAGGCAGTGAGGGACTGAGCAGTGAAATGCTGAAAGAAAAAGGAAATTTCCGATTAAAACCAAGAGATAGGGAAAGGAATTCTACTTATGATTTTGATTGAAATGACTTAAGTAATTAATGAATAAATAAATTCATGACAACGTCAGCTACTTGAAATTGACTTTTTATTGAACCAGCAGGCATCTCTTAAAATATCTCTCTTGAGAATTAAATTCAGTGATAATCCATGATAAATAACTCAAGAATTAAATTCAATGATATTCAATGATAAATCATTCTTGAGAAATATTGCTATTGTTCAGATAATTTATTGAATCTCTTCGTTTGCATTTGCACTCAAGGAATGCTCTCATGGTGGCATTCTGATGATCATTACTACTTTATTAAAAGAATTGAATGTAATTATAAAAATGTTACTTTTTAAATGGAATTTGGAAATTATAGTGATACTATATTGGGATATTAACTTGTGCTTAATTCTAGGGATATTTTTTCCTTCCCAGTTCCTAGAGAGTAGATAGGCTCTTTTTGTTCTTTTGTCATAGGGAGGCTTTTTGTTTTTTCACTGAACAGGGTTTCCTGTACAGAAACTCACTTTCTAACTTTGGCATATTTGCCTTTTGGAAGAATGGGCTACTTAATGAAGAGTACTAGTAATGGAATGTAATGGGTTTCCCTTGTGGCTCAGCTGGTAAAGAATCTGCCTGCGATGCGGGAGACCTGGGTTCAATCCCTGGAAGATCCCCTGGAGAAGGGAAAGGCGTCCCACTCCAGTATTCTGGCCTGGAGAATTCAATGGACTGTGTAGTCCATGGGGTCACAAAGAGTTGGACAAGACTTGAGCGACTTTCACTTTCATTAGTAATGGAAAGGCACATGGAGGAATTAGAGAGACTCAAAGCAAGAAGTAAAGCCAGGCTGCAGAATGGATGAAAATATTCACATTTTTCTGGGGGTTGGGACCCATGATTTATTCTTCTAAAAGTGATGCAGATGGTTGGCCAAGTCCTTCTTGATAACAGAAGGCATAGTTTCATATGGAGACTGGGTCTTGGGTATTGACAGTTCCAGCCTTGGTCAAGGTCCTATGCCCAGTGAAATCACAGAGGTTTAACCATGAATGAGGACTTGGACAGAGATAATATTAGGGTCACCAATGTGTCACCCAAATCTGAGAAAGCCTACAAATATTTGTAATATGTAGCATTTCTACTTTCTGCATATGACTGTGGTGGGTAGAAGGGAATGGTATAGGAAGAAACCTCTTTTGAGGTATTCTGAGTTCAGTTCAGTTCAGTCGCTCAGTCGTGTCTGACTCTTTGCAACCCCATGAACTGCAGCACGCCAGGCCCCCCTGTCCCTCACCAACTCCCAGAGTCCACCCAAACCTATGTCCATTAAGTCAGTGATGCCATCCAACCATCTCATCCTCTGTTGTCCCCTTCTCCTCCTGCCCTCAATCTTTCCCAGCATCAGGGTCTTTTCACATGAGTCAGCTCTTCTCATCAGGTGGCCAAAGTATTGGAGTTTCAGCTTCAACATCAGTCCTTCCAATGAACACCCAGGACTGATCTCCTTTAGGATAAAGTGGTTGGATCTCCTTGCAGTCCAAGGGACTCTCAAGAGTCTTCTCCAACACTACGGTTTAAAAGCATCAGTTCTTCGGTGCTTAGCTTTCTTTATAGTCCAACTCTCACACCCATACATGACTACTGGGAAAACCATAGCCTTGACTAGATGGACCTTAGTTGGCAAAGTAATATCTCCGCTTTTCAATATGCTGTCTAGGTTGGTCATAACTTTCCTTTCAAGGAGTAAGTGTCTTTTAATTTCATGGCTGCAATCATCATCTGCAGTGATTTTGGAGCCCAGAAATATAAAGTCAGCCACTGTTTCCACTGTTTCCCCATCTATTTCCCATGAAGTGATGGGACCAGATGCCATGATCTTTGTTTTCTGAATGTTGAGTTTTAAGCCAACTTTTTCACTCTCTTCTTTCACTTTCATCAAGAGGCTCTTTAGTTCTTCTTCACTTTCTGCCATAAGGGTGGTGTCATCTGCATATCTGAGGTTATTGATATTTCTCCTGGCAATCTTGATTCCAGCTTGTGCTTCCTCCAGCCCGGCATTTCTCATGATGTACTCTGCATAGAAGTTAAATAAGCAGGGTGACAATATATAGCCTTCACGTATTTCTTTTCCTATCTGGAACCAGTTTGTTGTTCCATGTCCAATTGGAACTGTTGCTTCCTGACCTGCATACAAGTTTCTCAAGAGGCAGGTCAGGTGGTCTGGTATTCCCATCTCTTTCAGAATTTTCCACAGTTTATTGTGATCCACACAGTCAAAGGCTTTGGCATAGTCAATAAAGCAGAAAGAGTTGTTTTTCTGGAACTCTCTTGCTTTTTCGATGATCCAGCGGATGTTGGCAATTTGATCTCTGGTTCCTCTGCCTTTTCTAAAACCAGCTTGAACATCTGGAAGTTCATGGCTCACGTATTGCTGAAGCCTGGCTTGGAGAATTTTGAGCATTACTTTACTAGCGTGTGAGATGAGTGCAATGGTGTGGTCTTTTAAGCATTTTTTGGCATTGCCTTTCTTTGGGATTGGAATGAAAACTGACTTTTTCCAGTCCTGTGGCCACTGCTGAGTTTTCCAAATTTGTTGGCATATTGAGTGCAGCACTTTCACAGCATCATCTTTTAAGATTTGAAATAGCTTAAATGGAATTCCATTACCTTCACTAGCTTTGTTTGCAGTGATGCTTCCTAAGGCCCACAGGACTTCACATTCCAGGATGTCTGGCTCTAGGTGAGTGATCTTTAATTAAATTTAAGAAAATAAAGTAAGTGACATTTCTGGCATAGCCTGAGTACTTCATAGAATAGCATTCACCCCTGGAATACTGTTTCTGATGTAAGTTCCAGACTAGGACCTCTGCAATTATGTTAAACTATTTTGAAATAAAACAGTTTCTTCAGGGGGTGACTTTGAAGTGCAACGTTCATATGGGTATAACTTTTCATCTCTGCCTCATCATTCTGTAACAGCCTGGTGTTCGTGTGGGCCAGGATTACATGTACTTTAGAGTGTGGTGTGTTTTGAGAGATGTTGGTAGTAATGGTCATGATTCCTTTAGCTCTGGCTTCTCTGATCTTAAGTGATTCCCACTACTTGAAGCCATACAAGAGTTTTCTGGGGCACAGAATATACAAATTGTGGTTCTCTCTTCCTTATTTTTAATCACTGAAGGCAAAGGCAAAGTTCAGATACAGTTTTACATTAAGCCTTGTAAATATAAAATTGATATGAAAATCATAAATTTCATTGTTAGAGAGAAAAATTATTATTAGTATTATGCCCTTTGGTCCTGGCCTTGCAAATCTATCTAAGTTCCCATTCCTCATGTCGCAAAGGGCACATAAAGGACAATCACAGGTAATGGCTTGACTCTAAGGTGTTTCTTCAACTTGACTGCTCATTCTGTTGTGTTCTGTTCTCTTTGGCTCTTAAGTGCTTAGGGTTTTTAATTTTGACCCACATGCCAGTTGCTGGCCCTCCTTTTTGGCTTTGTGATCTTTGATTGTGTAAGCTGGATCTTCTGCTATTGGTTCCCAATCCACAATTCTAAATTTCTCTTTTTCCCCATAGTTTTTAGTGGTTTCATCAAGAAGAGACACTTGGTCTATTATTAATAGTTTTGGTTGTCAAGGACCCAGATCATCTTCTGGGCTCACCCCGGCCTAACAGTCACAATCAGGTATATCCATTTATCCAGCCATCCACCCTTCTGTATAGTCTGCTTGTTTGTTAGGTAGATTTTGGGAGGCATAGTGAAATGTACAAAAGCTGTACTTAGAATCAAAGTACTTGGGAGAAAAAAGATTATTAGTCTAGAAAACGTAGACTAGAGAAGCCTATAGATTGTGTCCCCTCAAGTCATATGTTGAAGTCCTAACCCCGGTACCTCAGAAAGTGATCTTATTTGGAGATAGGGCTGTTGCAGATATAATTAATATGAAGTCATCCTGGAACATGAAAGTGAAAGTGTCCGTTGTTTAGTCATGTCCAACTCTTTGCAACCTCATGGACTGTAGCCCACCAGGCTCCTCTGTCCATGGGCTTCTCCAGGCAAGAATACTGGAGTGGGTTGCCATTCCCTTCTCCAGGGCATCTTCTTGAACCAGGGATTGAACCCGGCTCTCCTGCATTGCCGTCAGATTTTTTACCATCTGAGCCACCAGGGAATTGAGTATGACTGGTATCCTTATAGAAAGGGTAAATTTGGACACATACACTCACATAGAAAGAATGCCATGCGAATGTGAATGCAGAGATTAGGATGATACATCTACAAACCAAGGAACCCCTAGCAGCCAGAGGAGAGGCCTGGAAGAGGCTTCCTCCCTGTCCTCAGAAAGAACCAAGCCCTGCCAAGACCCTGATCTCAGGCTTCTAGCCCCCAAACAGGGACAATAAATTTTTGTTTTTTAAGCCCCAAGTTTGTCAGTTTGTTATAGCAACCCTAGCAAACTAATACATGATCTTAAACATAAAAGCTGTTTTTCTACTTATATAACCTCTCTTTTTTCAAAATCATATTTTGAATGTGATTGACTGTGTCATGTAAATGACATAAGCTTTTTAACATTTTCTTAACCATCCAAGTTGAATATTGAATACTGTTTTTCTACATTTAAAAATATCAACCAAAAAAAAAAAATAAAAAAAAAAAAATAAAAATATCAACCAATATGGCCCGTATGGATATTGAATGGCCCTCTTGGTTCATAAGCTCCACCTGCTTCATACACACAGTGCCTACCGAGCCAATGAAATTCGCAAGTATACCACCTTAAACTTATTTTACTTATCTCTCTTTATTAGTGGTTTGACCTTGACTTTACTCTGATTTTGATTCCTTAAATGGGAGAAAATTTGGCATGGCTCCCAGTTGTATTTGGCCTTTTGTGAGTTGTCTTCCCTAGAACTTCCTTCCTCTCTTCTCTCCCACCCCCTTCAGTTAATTCAGCAGTGGTTTATTATTAACTACCTCTGCTGCAACCTCTGAACATTTTCTTCAACAACTACTTCTAAGGGGCCCATGTAAACCAGAGACTGTGCTCAGTTCAGTTCAGTTGCTCAGTTGTGTCCAACTCTTCGCAACTCCATGAGCCGCAGCTAGGTACTGGAAATATAGAAGTCCACGAGACACAAGCTATCCTTAGAAGGAAACTTTGGTACTATATTGAGGTTCACAAAAGAATCAAAGCATAACATTTTGTGGCCTAAATTTTTGTGCCATCTCCTTTTTCCTGTAAAATGATTATAGTGGTTAATGACGCACCATCAGTCATGATTATATATCTACTATATACATACCAAGGAGGTCCTGATACCCTGTGTATGCAAATTATAGAATCAAGGTTTCTTTCAGGCTAATATTTCTATTATCCCAGCAACCCAAAGGCCCTTCTCTTGTTAAAAAAAATTTATCCAAGTAATACATGCACATAATGAAATCATAGAAGCTTTCTTGTTGAAAAACTGTCCCTTCTCTAATCTATGCCCCAGAGGCAACAACTTTCAACTCTTAGAAATTTTCCTCCTGCTGCTTCCTCCATATTTACAAATTATATTTCTGATATTTCTTGATATCCATTTTAGATATGATTTACTGAGTTTCTGTTGTCATAGTTAAAATTTTGTCCTTCCCAGCACACCCCCTGTCATCACTAACATTCCAACATGCCATCTCATCAGCCTCCCCTTAGAGTTCTAAGGTACATCTTTGTTATTTAGGCATGTCAACATTATGTTTATGTAAATAATAATCTTTGCTATTCTGCATTCCTTTCTCAGACAACTTTTGTCTTTACCTATGATTAATAATTGCCGTTTTGAAAGATCCCTCTGATTAGTGTGTAGACTTTGAAGAATCCCCCTGTTTTCAATGTGGTATCTCCCCAAAGCTTTGCCTGCCCAGATGTCAGTGGCCCTAACCCTGAGCCCCTCAAGGTTCCGCTGAGTGAAATGACTCATTTGGATGGGGGAGGGGTTTTCACATGCAGATACTAAGATTGTCATTTCCTCTACTTTATTCAGTCAATAACCAGGCCTGAATCTACTTAGAAGCATCAATACTTTTCTGTTACACTGTAATTTAAAAAAAAAAGATTTAGAAAAGAAGATAAACTTAACATGCATATTCAGAAGTCCACAATTCCTCTCTTAATAAATCGTTCATTTCTCTCTGGTGGACTCAAGACCAAGAGGCAGTCTCTCCAAGTACCCCACCCCACCCTGCTGTGTAGGCTCATGCATTCTCATTTCAAGCATGTGATATTTTACTTTATAGTTTTCTTTCTTCACCTTCTCTCCCTCTCTTCCAGCCTCTTCCATTTTACAAGTGGTTCTTAGATTCAGGGGCAAATGTAAAATGGTATAATCTGTTCAGTGAGTGAAGATTCTTACAAGCACGATTTGCATTTACTGTAACAGGAAATTAGAGAATCAGTAGTCTACATGCTAATAACTTCCTCACCTCAGTACATCTATGACAAATGAAATAGTTTCTGAATTGATAAAGCAAAACAGATTATACTAGCGAGAAAAAGAACTTTCGGAGTCCAGAATGCTGAGGGATTAATTTATTATCTGAGTTCATTCTCACTGATGGCCTGAGTTTACATAGCAATACATTTGAATAATTAAATGAGATGCTGCCCTCAGTCCAGGTGCTATAAGAACTGAGAAATGGAATCTAAATTGGGACTCCAGCAAAGTTTAAACTTTCTGGGTAGAAGTGGCAGCAGCCTTCAATAATGATATACCCAGATTGCTTTATTTTTGTAATTTTATGGATCTTTTGCCATATATATCACATACCAGGAGTTCTATAAGTAAATTAGCTCTCCAACAGCAAAGTAGCTTTGTGACAGTGCTAGCTAATAACTTCAGTATTAATGGAAAAGGAATACTATCAAGATGTCCAGTATTCACGCTCAGAGTATTTCAAGACATGTTGGCTCTAAGAGTACAGACAGTGTCTTTCTTGATTGTGGAATAGGGCTTGTCAAATAGTCTTCCAAAGATCCCCTAAAGTATTCAACCATTGACACTGTCTGATTTAGTCCAGGCAGGAGCTGTCTTTAATGGCTCCCCTCTGGATCACTCTGATTCCATTCTCTAGGAGAGCAAGATTCTATCATCTAGAAATTGCCCTGCCTCATATATATTCAGGCAATGAAAAGATCCATGATGTACCTACAAGCAACCTATATCATAAATATGTCTTACGTGAGAGGAAAAGCATCTGCTTCATGTTAGGATGTAACAGTGGGTGAGACAGACATAGGATCTTATGTGTCTAGAGGACCATGCTATCTCCAATGTCTCGCAGAGAGTGGACACTAGCTGGCAGCATGTCTTTTCCATCATGGAACTTATAGTCCAGCTGGCAAAGAAACCATATAACAAGAAATTATGATGAACTATGATAAGTATAGAGGAAAGTAGGGAGTCAGTAAGAGCTCCTAGAGAAAGCGATGTTGGAGTGAAGGATGAGTGGGACTCAGCCAGCCATCAGTGGCTGTATGGGTAATAGCTAACTGCAAGAGGGGACTATTGCAGCCAGGAATGTTCCAGCAGGAGAGGTAGCATGAGCCAAGGCTTGGAGAAGAGACAGAATTTGGAAAGAAATTGACTATAACTGGACAGTAGAATGAGTGGATGTCTAAAAATAAAGACGAGTCCATAAGGGAGAGTTGTAAAATCTGCATTCAGAGTTTGGATTTGATTCTAAATGCCATGGGTGACTATTGAAGGGTTTTAAGTCAGGGGGTGACAGAACCTAGCATGTCAGCTGGCACGACGCTTTTATAGGGATTTGGATGCTTGAACTTTAGTGGAAAGGCTGAAGGGCAAACATCATCTCTTTCTTTGACCATATTCCAGGGTATATTTTTGAATATTGGCAAACTAAAATTTATAACTCCTACTGAAACTAAAATAACTCCTTGGATCTGATTCTGCCTAGCTTTAATTACTTTCCAAAATCTGTGTTAAATTGACACCTGGTATTTATTAAGGTAGAATCCATTTCTCAAGGCTCCTGGAAATCAGGGCATATCAAGGAAGTTGCTCAGGCCCAAAGTATTTCTTTCCAGCTGTCCCCATTGGCTTGTGGATAACATTTCCTAATCTTGTGGGGTTTGAGAATTTGTTACAAAAACCCATGTTGGACTGGATTTAATACTCAAATTAGGATATATCATTTTGCTAAAGCAGTATCTCAAGTTGATATATATTCTTTTTCAAGATCACTAGAATTTTTAGCAGGCTATCTTGTTCTACCCATCAAGTTGATGAAGGAGGTCCCTGAAGTCTACTCTGGTAAGATGGAACTAGGTGATTATTGTAATGTCTTGTTGTAATGTCTCCCATCAAATGAGCATTTATTAGTGCTGGAACATCATTGCCTGCCATTCTCCTGACTGAAAACAAGCCTTGTAGCAGTGCCAGGCTGACTCCTACAGCTTTCCTCTTAGATCAGTGGTTGTGACTGACTCTGACTTTCTTTGCCTTCTGTCTCCCCTCTATTTCACCTGGGCTCCATAATACAACCCAGTGATGGAAGAAGCACAGAAAAGGCGTGGTAATCAGGTGGACCTGGCTTTCAGTCTTGATTTTATTATCACTCAGTATAATATCCGTGACATAATATTTACTTTCTCAGCTTCATTGTCCTCACTTGTAGAATGGGGTAGGACTATCCAGTGCGAGACTGCTGTAGGATGAAATGAGGTGATGCGAATGAAGTGCCTAGCACAATGCCTGGCACGTTTAAACCTCAATAAATGGCAGATGATGCTACGTTTATGAGAAAGATGTCAGTCTCTGGCATTCTGTCGTTAGAAAACCAAGTCTGGACTTTAAAATTAGCCAGCACGCCAGGCTGGAGGAGCATATGCAAATCACACGCAGATGTGGCCTTCACCCCGGTGAGAGTCTCAAAGACTGCTGCTTTCTGTCATCAGAAAGAAAATGGCACAGGGATTGAGGAAGCAGTTTTCTGTGTGAGAGACTTGAGGTATTGTGCGTGTCTTTTGTTTAAACTGAGGTATAGTTGATGTGCTGTTTTTTCCTCTTACTGATTCTTAGTGTCCTCATCTGTAAAATTAATTGTGTTGTTCAGTCGCTAAGTCATGTCCGAGTCTTCGTGACTGACTCCATGGACTGTAGCATGCCAGGCTTCCCTGCCCTTCACTATCTCCCGGAGTTTGCTCAGATTCATGTTCATTGAGTCATTAAATGACTTCCAAATAGTTTAAATTCCATTTTTCTAAAGTACCGGGGTCATGTTTTAACCACATTATAATTTTACCTTAGGCTAAGGCCATTAAATATCTGGGTAGAGCTAAGAACACAGTTGTATAGTCTTGTGTATATATATGTGGTACCCACACAGCACATTAAAAAAAATCCATAAAATTTGCAAATATTTATTTTTGGTTCTTATGTTGTTCAAAAATTTCACGACAGTGGTTTTAAGTGCTTACTCCTAACTCCACCCATATTTATGATGGCTTCACTTTGACCCTTTCTTCAATAGTCTTGTAGTCTTTAGGAAGTCTGCTATACTTCTTTTCTTGTTTAACGTGTATAAGTAATTTAGGAGGATAGTGCAATCTGTGTGTGTGTGTGTGTGTGTGTGTGTGTATGTGGGTGCGCACTAGAGACAGGCCTTTTGACTTCAAGAGTTAGTTGTGACTTTGTGAAAAACATTAAAGACCCTGCCCATTCCACATATATATGTGGTCTAATAATCCAACATGGATTTGCCTTTTAATGCCCCATAATGTGTGTATCTCTTAAAATATTATCAAACCCCGTGACTTCAACTACCACTTATATGGTTCAGTTCAGTTCAGTTCAGTCGCTCAGTTGTGTCCGACTCTTTGCGACCCCATGAATCACAGCACGCCAGGCCTCCCTGTCCGTCACCAACTCTCAGAGTTCACTCAGACTCGCGTCCATCGAGTCCGTGATGCCATCCAGCCATCTCATCCTCTGTCGTCCCCTTCTCCTCCTGCCCCCAATCCCGCACAGCATCAGAGTCTTTTCCAATGAGTCAACTCTTCGCATGAGGTGGCCAAAGTACTGGAGTTTCGGCTTTAGCATCACTCCTTCCAAAGAAATCCCAGGGCTGATTTCCTTCAGAATGGACTGGTTGGATCTCCTTGCAGTCCAAGGGACTCTCAAGAGTCTTCTCCAACACCACAGTTCAAAAGCATCAATTCTTCAGTGCTCAGCCTTCTTCACAGTCCAACTCTCACATCCATACATGACTACTGGAAAAACCATAGCCTTGACTAGACAGACCTTAGTCGGCAAAGTAATGTCTTTGCTTTTGAATATACTATCTAGGTTGGTCATAACTTTTCTTCCAAGGAGTAAGCGTCTTTTAATTTCATGGCTGCAATCACCATCTGCAGTGATTTTGGAGCCCCAGAAATAAAGTCTGACACTGTTCCCACCTTTTCCCCATCTATTTCCCATGAAGTGATGGGACCGGATGCCATGATCTTCATTTTCTGAATGTTGAGCTTTAAGCCCACTTTTTCACTCTCCTCTTTCACGTTCTTCAAGAGGCTTTTGAGTTCCTCTTCACTTTCTGCCATAAGGGTGGTGTCATCTGCATATCTGAGGTGATTGTTATTTCTCCTGGTAATCTTGATTCCAGCTTGTGTTTCTTCCAGTCCAGAGATTCTCATGATGTACTCTGCATATAAGTTAAATAAGTAGGGTGACAATATACAGCCTTGCCATACTCCTTTTCCTATTTGGAACCAGTCTGTTGTTCCATGTCCAGTTCTAACTGTTGCTTCCTGACCTGCATACAGATTTCTCAAGAGGCAGGTCAGGTGGTCTGGTATTCCCATCCCTCTCAGAATTTTCCACAGTTTATTGTGATCCACACAGTCAAAGGCTTTGGCATAGTCAATAAAGCAGAAATAGATGTTTTTCTGGAACTCTCTTGCTTTTTCCATGATTCAGCGGATGTTGGCAATTTGATCTCTGGTTCTCTGCCTTTTCTAAATCCAGCTTGAACATCAGGAAGTTCACGGTTCACATATTGTTGAAGCCTGGCTTGGAGAATTTTGAGCATTACTTTACTAGTGTGTGAGATGAGTGCAATTGTTCGGTAGTTTGAGCATTCTTTGGCATTGCCTTTCTTTGGGATTGGAATGAAAACTGACCTTTTCCAGTCCTTTGGCCACTGCTGAGTTTTCCAAATTTGCTGGCATATTGAGTGCAGCACTTTCACAGCATCATCTTTCAGGATTTGAAACAGCTCAACTGGAATTCCACCACCTCCACTAGCTTTGTTTGTAGTGATGCTTCCTAAGGCCCACATGACTTCACATTCCAGGATGTCTGGCTCTAGTTGAGTGATCACACTAACTCCCCCTAAAATATTTCTAGCTCTCCAGAGAAAGGTAAAGTCCAAAAACATGTATTTCATATGAGATCAATATATTCAGCAGACTGCTAGTAAGGCAAGGTGATTGATTCCATCTCTTCATTTTTTTCTGAGTGCAATTTGCTTCCTCATTGTTATGAGTGTTTATCTCATTGGAAATGGCATCTTCACTTCCACAATCACTCTGTGTTTGGCAGACAGCTTATAGAAAACCATGGTGGTATGCAAAGTAATGGGTGTTGAAATTAGTGTTTTTAGCATGAATTAAAAGTCAGGCTAGATATTGTTAGGGAATGAAACAGTAATAAAATAAACAGGATATGTATATAGGCATGTATTTATAACTAGAAAAGTTGGAAAGTACCTGGTTTATTATTACTGACTGAGTAATTAATTGTCTTACATTTAATAGCTTAAAAATATCCTTGTATCAGAGTCGTGGTTATGCTGTCTATGTATTTTTGGGACTAGGACAAATGTACAAACGTGTGTCTGTTCTGATCAAATAGCCTGTAAAACATGGGTTTAAAAATCCCTCAAGTTGGTGAATAACTAATTTTACTTTTAGTTATATACTAATTTTATTTTTAGTTTTTTTTACTAACTTGGTATTTATTTTTACCAAAGAATATATCAGAATAATTAAACTGGTTTGTGTACAAAAAGCTCAATTTAATTGTTTATATGAATAGCTTTAAGTTTTTGGAAGCTTAACTCTTTTTTTTTTTTTGGAAGCTTAACTCTTAACTTCTCTCAAAATTTGATCTCAGTATTCTTCCCAGGGTTACATGTATTTTTCTTGGTATAGTGGATCTCTGCTTCTGTTACTAGTAGCTTCAGTGGCCAGAAAATTATCAGACAAATACTAGGAAAGTGGCTGAGAAAAGAAAACTAAAGTTTAGAACAAGAGCCATGAGGAAGGGAATGGATATTGTGGAGCTGAGAAGAGAGGCATGAGAAGGTTTGGGAGCAGAATTTGAAAGCAGATGGTAGAGTTGGACTGTCATAGATAAGGATGCTGTATGGTATTTAAGACTTAAAAGGTTGGACCAGCAGAGCCAGAGTACTAGGGATAGATGAAACTGATGATCAAAAGCAGGAGATTTTTGCTGAGTAAGAAGGGCCAGAGAATAAATGAAAACTAAAGGTCAAGATAAGGTTGCAGTTAGAAAAATTACCAGGAGAGTGGCAGTAGACACATATCCAAGAGATAAGAGATCTTTGAAACTAAAGCACAGTTTATTTCCTGCTGGAGCAGGAAACAGATGATATAATTTACAGACCAAAAGCATCCCAAGGCCTTAAGGGTTAAGATCAATACCGTCCTCAGCTAGCCACCATCCTAATAGATATCAAGAGTAGGAGAGGGGCTAAGGGCTGCAGAGAGTCCTTCTGAGATGCTCAAGTATTTTAAGGAATGTGTTGATTTTGTAATCATAAAAATTTTCCAAAGAAAAATTTTTCGTGGGTGGCTTGGCATTATGATACAGAGTCTGACAACAGGAAAAAAAAATTAATATTAGGACTCTCTCAAAATATTCAGGCCAGTTACTGCAGTTACTCTGGACTGGAAAAAGAAAGACAGGAAAAGTGATTTTTATGGAGCATAAGGAATAATTTAAAAATATAAGCCTCAGTCTCCCACAAAAGGGATTAACTCAGTTCATGGCTCCAACAACAACATAAAAAAATGTAGCACATCTTCTATTAGACTAAGGCTGAAATGCTTGACTAGGTCACTGTGGTCATAAAAAGCAAAGACTTTAAGGCTGTTAATGCTTTCTATCTTATTTTAAAGAAAATATATATCATTGATTTCTCAATGAATCATAGAGTACTAAAATACAATGTAAAAAAAGGAATATGGTCAATAATACTGTAATAACTTTGTATGAGGACTTGCCTGGTGGCTCAGACGGTAAAGCATCTGTCTACAATGCGAGAGGACAGGTGGTGATTAGAATTACTGGGGTGACCATTTCCTAATGCATTTAAATGTTAAACATGATATTATACACCCCAAAACAACATAATACTGTACCTCAACTATACTTCAACAACAACAATGAAAAAAATGCTGTAAGATTCCACAATTGAAGAAAACATAGAAGCGTGATGATAGAGTAATTTTGATGCTTAAAAAGGAAGATTGTGCTTAGTTACTCAGTCGTGTCCCACTCTTTGTGACCCCATGGACCGTAACCTGCCAGGCTCCTCTGTCCATAAAGATTCTCCAGGAAAGAACACTGGAGTGGGTTGCCATGCCCTCCTCCAGGGGATCTTCCCAACCCAGGGATCGAACCCAGGTCTTCCGCATTGCAGGTGGATTCTTTACTGTCTGAGCCACCAGGGAAGCCTCAAAAGGTAGATTAGTCTGAGGCAAAATAATACACCCTAATGTTGCTGGAGAAGCAAAGTAACTCCTGAAGTCCCTTTTGGAAAGGGGTATTCTATTCCAAGCCACTTTTAAGTCAGTAAAGCAAGATGATTTTCCATTTGATCTGCAGTTGATAATGTACTAATAATTTTGTAAAAATAAATACGTGTTGGCAATCTTCTGTGCTGCAGGGGAGTTTTACTAGTTAAGTCTGGGGTCATAGAGTAGTAAGAAATTTTAGAAAGGCGAACATTACTAGAAATGAAATATAGGTGTGTTCAATTTTTTTCTTTGTGGTCTTAAATATTTGGTGATAACTTCAAAGAGTCCTATTTGTAAAAATTTCTGTTCAAAGTAGGTCAATAATTGTACTTAAAACCCTATCTGTTGACCTGGACAAGCAGCATATATTTCCCCTCTAAAATGTACTTTAATATGTACATAGTTTGTTTTTAAAGACTCTTAAGAAATGGCTTACAAAGCACAGCTGCGTTTGTATCTAAGAAGGCAGTAGTCTGATGAATTTAGCAAAATTTCTGGGTTTAATAGGAGGCCTGCTCGTAATTGTACAGGTTGCTGGAAAACACTTTGGATTTCATCTTACACCCAAATATGAGAGCAACTCGATTTGTTCTGGTGGTATTTTTTGAGGGAGCCACCAAGATGTCTTGTGTTCACCAACACAACTTACTTACGTAGCATGTGAGCAGAGGGATTTTTAATAGCAGTTTCTAATGTAGTGTTTCTTAGGGTGAGATTCAAGGGCTGTGTGCTTTGGAATCACTGTAGACACTAGTTATTAATAAAAGTGTGTATCCCTTTTCCTCATTCTCAGATAGTGAGAAAGCAAACCCGGGTGAGAAATTATGGGACTCAGAATTCCTAACAAGCTCCATAAGAGATTCTAGATCAGGGAGCTCCCATTAGTGGTTCTTTTGCTCACTCCTGTAGTCATGTATGGATGTGAGAGTTGGACTGTGAAGAAGGCTGAGCGCCAAAGAATTGATGCTTTTGAACTGTGGTGTTGGAGAAGACTCTTGAGAGTCCCTTGGACTGCAAGGAGATCCAACCAGTCCATTCTGAAGGAGATCAGCCCTGGGATTTCTTTGGAAGGAGTGATGCTAAAGCTGAAACTCCAGTACTTTGGCCAGCTCATGCAAAGAGTTGACTCATTGGAAAAGAGTCTGATGCTGTGCGGGATTGGGGGCAGGAGGAGAAGGGGACGACTGAGGATGAGATGGCTGGATGGCATCACTGACTCGATGGACATGAGTTTGAGTGAACTCCAGGAGTTGGTGATGGACAGGCAGGCCTGGCGTGCTGCGATTCATGGGGTCGCAAATAGTCGGACACGACTGAGTGACTGAACTGAACTGAACTGGACAAATGCAAAAGTGTGGTATTGCTTACCTCGACTATCAGGATCTGGGCGTAAGAAGCAACCTTATCCCGTGAGTCCTGGCAACCTGAGCCTGGAACAATTGCAGACAGCTATCGAGGGCCTCCTTCTAGTGTGAGCTCTGATGGAGTTTTGCAATTTCAAGTGGAAGGTTGCTTTGCTGTTGTGGAGTTTTCAGACTTTACAGATTCCTGCTTTTCCTATCTGACTGTGAGGAAAAGACTTAATGTGCTTTTAAAAAAATTTCTGTGTTTTCTTTCCCATTTTATTCAGGACCTATTTGTAATTTCACTATACATTTGTTCAACTGAGAGATAAGCATACCTAATTTTTAATTTTGTGCTTATGATGATTATTTTTTATGTTTTAGTATCCTCTTTTCTCTCTCGTGTTTTCTTTGATATTTTTGAGACCTTTTTTAAAAAAACATGTAAGTAAGTGCTCTGATCAATAACCTTTTTCTCAAAGTAATATCTTAAAAAAAAAACAAAAAACTTCCTTCAGGGTAATTGTGTCTTTTTCCTTTACATCTGGTTTTCTGGCTACTGATTAGCCAGGGACCCTGGCCTTGTTTCTGCTTCCTTTCAGACTGAAAGATAAGATAATGAGGAGGGACATCACTGTACCAAATGGGCCCTGGCTCTGGCTTCTGACTTTGCAAATGCTGGATTCTCTCACACTTTCCTTTCTCACACAAGACCTCACAAAAGCAGAACTTGCGTGGTGCTGGGGGCCCTGTCCATGAAGGAAAAACAAACATTTTTCTCTCTTAGTTTTCTCTTTTTCCTCTTATTTCTTGTTTTTACTTTTAAACTTATTTTAATATCAATATGCTCAGAAGGAAAATAATTTCATTGTATTTTTCCAGAATTTTTAATGACTTTAAGGAGTTCAGAGAAAAGTAGAAGAGGTTAAAAAGTAGTTCTGGGCCACTGGTTTTCAAAACACTTGGTAACACATACCCATAAAAGTAGGTTAATAATTTTACAGTATGAACTCTACTTAGTTCTAGGAAAAGCATTTCTTTGGGGGAAATATAGCTTTAAAGCCTGAACATAATGTTTATACTTCCTCTTATCGGGTGTAGCTAATTACCTTATTAGTGACAAAAGGGAGTAAATATAGAATTAATAAATTAAAATTAACGGATAATTCTCAAACTTCATTCTGTCCAATAGTTTCTCTACTATTTTTTTTTGCAAGTGTAGTTTATAAGTAGATCTGATTTACATCTCCCCCGCAAACCTGTAACTCCCTCTCAAAGTTCTGGAATATGAGTGCTTAAGTCTATTGGGTGATAATATTGCTTTCTGAAAGAAGTAACCTGAAGAGGTATGTGGTAAGAAGATAAGATCCCTTTTCTAGAAAATAACTTTGAGTTTGCTTCCCTATGACTGAATGATAGCAGAGAATACAAAGTTTGGTAATTCTGGTTTAGATAATCTAATCTTTCTGTTTTTCTGTTTCCTTTTATTAATACCTCTTCATAATAGTGATAAATTTGCTCCTTGTAACTTCAATTGAAGAATAAATATATTTAATTTTTATTTTTCTGCCTACAGTGTTTGTTGCTTTTAGTTTAGTACCCCCTCCACACACACACACACACACACACACACACGCACAAACACACGCGCACACACACACACACGCACACACACGCATGCACACACACACGCACACACACGCACACACACGCACAAACATACACATGCACACACACACGCGCACACACACAAACATACACACACACGCACAAACACACATGCACACACACATGCACAAACACACACATGTGCGCGCACATACATACACACGCGTGCACACACACATGCACAAACATACACACGCACAAACATACACACACACGCACACACACGCACAAACATACACACACACACACACCCCATTCTGGAATTTGGATTACATTAAGATTCAGATATTCATTTTTTTATTCATTTCTATTATTTTTTGGGGGACACTTCCAATCAGCAATGGGCAAGTCAAATATTTTAAAAATGTAGCCAATAAAGTAAACCAAAAAAACCTTTTATTCCCCCCCACTTTGGATTTCCTAATGAATATAACAGACAGTAGGAATTCTTTAGGGGAATTTATGCTAAACGTTATAATATCCCTACCACATTTCTCTTCCCCTGTTACTTGGCAGGCATTGCCACACACTCAGCTTCTCTTAGCTTTCACCCTTTTAGCAGGAAATTTCTTTGGTTTATTCTTTTAATCTGAATTTTACCTGACCTGACCTCAACCCATTTGAATGGAAACATTCTTTAAAGGAGAAAAAAGGCAGTTTAGCTAGAAGCTGGTTGGGGTCTCATTGAAACACTGCTCGTTAAATCTTTATGGTCAAGAAGAGGCATGAGTGGTCTTAGCACACACAGAACTACCATATATTGTCACTTTGTTTTTCTCACAAATCAAAATAAAATGGGATTGCCATTGGTGTAAATAGTTGGTAAGACTTAATTAGGCAACATATTCTGTAGCATATTTGAGAAACATTGTCAGAGTAAACTACGTTAACTCATAAAAGTGTATTCTATTTGTTTAAGCAATCTTTTAAATTTTTCATATCAAAAGCCTTCTATAAGTAAGTGTCACTAGAGACCTTTAAAATTTCATAGTGCCCAATCTTCAGTAGTGGATACTGGATGTTATAGGATGCCTGGAATGCTGAGTAAATGCAAAGCACAGTGTTTTATGATCAAATACAGAAGTCACACAATGGAATGGCTATATTACATTTTAACCAACCCAGAGTTTATACTTGGCATGTGTTTTAAAAACTTAGCTTATGGTTGAACACGATTTTCTTGTTTTTATTCCAGAAGTCTGCCTTATTTATATTAAATCCAGTTTTAACCTACTTAGTTGTTACCTCACTAAAGATGCATTTAGAATTATGTAAGTGCTGATAAATTTCAAATTATGTAATTTAAGGAGAAACTACAACTGAATTGTACTTTAAGCAGAAATATGCTGTTTGCATTCATGGGCAATTTACAAGAAGCAGGAAATACTATACATTTATCTGCTTGCCTGGGTTTCATTATGTGGTCAATGCAAGGTGAGTAACAGCTGTCACAGATGAACATAATTAGTACTAGAAGATTAGCATCAGGTATCACAGGGCACATGGGCAGCATCACCATCAGGCAAGTCAGGGAAATCGTAAATTAATGTATTTGCTTGAAGCACATGAAATTGCCACTTTTGGATCAGAAGTAGTGGAGTATAAGCAGTTTCATATGATTCAATCTTAGATCTTTCAGAAGGAAAGAGGACGTTGGATATAATTTAACTCATGTTTTCTTAAGCTGGAGTAAATGTGAATTGACATTAAGGAGATAAGTAGCCCTAATCTAGTTATTCATTCAATTGATAGTTTTGGGAAGCTTATGATATGCCCAGTACTCTTATGATAACTGGGGATATATATGTGAAAGAGACTAATAAGTCCCTTGCCCTCATGGATATTATATTTCAGTGGGAAAGCCTGGCAACTAATACAGAAAACATGATGTCACTACTGAATTGAATGTAGAGGTAGATGTATTAAGTTCATGTATGCATTTTTTCCGGAGGGAGAGTTTGTTGAATTCATGAGAGTGGTTTATGATCACCAAGGAATTAAGGACCAGAAACCTATTACATCCTGCTCGTTTGCTAGATGTAAAACCCAAAGGACAGACGCAGAGTGATTTACTCATCACCACACTGGTTCGTTAACGGCTGACTTAGGGTCAGCACCCAGGCATCCCATGTCACAATCAGTCATTATTGCCCACTGTAGGGGAGACGATCTGTGATTTTTCATCTCTTTTCTGTATTTATTCTCATTTTCACAGTACCTGACACCATTTTTACTCAACAAATTTCATGCCACGGGTTGAGAGCCTGGTCACATAGACCTCAGTGCTAACTTGAGTGTTGTGACATTTTAGCTTTGTGACTTCAGAAACTTGCTGAAACCCTCATGGGTCCAGCTGTCACATTTGTAGAGTGATGTCATAACTGACAAATTGTGAGGATTAAATGAGATCATTTATACACACACACACACACGTGCCTTCCTCCCACTTCCTTGGTTATATTGCCTTTTACTTGATAAGCACAGCTGCTATTGTTATTCTTGTATGTGTTAAGTCACTTCAGTTGTGTCTGAATCTTTGTGACTGTATGGACTGTAGCTCGCCCATGGGGCTCATCTGTCCATGTGATTCTCCAGGAAAGAATACTGGGGTGGGTTGCCATGCCCTTCTCCAGGGAATCTTTCGGACCCAGGGATTGAACACTAGTCTGTTAACGTTTCCTGCATTGGCAGGTGGGTTCTTTACCAGTAGGGCCACCTGAGAAGCCCATTGTTATTATTACTCTGTTTAAAATTTTTTTTAAGCCTGTTCTTTGATGCTATGTCCCTAGGCTGTAGAAATTCATTTCTTCTGTCTTCACCACACTCTAATTCAAATGGCAGTGATTGGATTTTTTTTTACTAAATTCAGTAAGAGGCAGAGGCAGTAGTGACTAACTACTGCTACAGAGCACAGAGCATGTGCTCCGTAGCTTGGCTGCCTGGGTTCAGATCCTGGGTCCACCACTTACTATGTATGTAGCCTTGGGTCAGTTACACAGATTTTTCTGTGCTTTGGTTTCCTCATGCATAGAATGATGATAATAAACCTCATAGAGTTTTTGTGAGGATTGGATGAGTTAGTATATATTACAACAATCCTGTGAAGTGGACATCATTAGACTTGTTTTAAGTAATCAGACACTTTCACAGATTTGTCTAAAGTCACCTCCTATGCACGGCAGTCCTGGAGAAGGAAATGACAACCCACTCCAGTATGCTTGCCTGGGAAATCCCATGGACAGAGGAGCCTGGGCGGGCTACAGTCCATGGGGTCGTAAGAATTGGACACGACTGAGTGATTAAACCACCACCACCATGCATGGCAGAGTCATTATATGAACTCAGTGTCAGTACTTCCTCAGTGTGTCTTAATGCCTTTAAAATAGGTAAGTGGGAGAGGACCTCGGGTGGCCTCTGTCTCCAAGGTGGTCTTTACAAGTCTTTGTCTTCCTTGAGAGGAGTAAGAGGAGCTGCCCCAAGGGCCCTCTCCGCAGCGGCATTCTGCCAACCCTCTGTTGACTGGACAAATACTCTGAGTGCTTAAGTATGGAAATCTAGTGGTCTCCCTTGTCATCCAGTTTAAGACTGCCTCAAACACTAGGGTTCCACCAGATTATAAACTCCTTGAGAGCATTTATGTGTCTTCACTACCTTTAGCAGGACTGGACACGCAGTAGATTCTTAAGAAATTTTATGCCTATTTCAGATGATTTTTCTCATTCTTTCTTCCTTGTGTTTTTATGTAGTGGCAGAGTTTTGTATGATAAATGAGCTATTTTTTTATTAAAAAAATTAAATTATTTTCCCTGTAAAAAGCAACATGTGGATTGATTGGTTGGTGACTTGCCATATCTAACCCTTTGAAATCCATCCTTTGTCTTTGGCAAGTGGGAGCTGGGGGATATGGCTGTTCCTGCCCGAAGGGATCCTGATTCATCTTCTCTGGTGGCAGCAGGGCTCAGCCCCTTCCTTCCTGCAGGATAAATGAGAAACTTGGAAGAGTGGCTGCATTCTAAGGCCCTGGGGGCCAGCTCTTTTTCCCACAGTCCCTTCCTCAGCCTCTGACTCAGTGAAGCTGGCTCTGCTCTCTGGTGTTCTCTTTTCTTCTCCAAGCTTCGTGTGCCAGAGTTGTTTTCCAGAAAACAGGCCATGTAAATCTATGACCCATGCTTTATTGATATGGAAGACAGATGAGTGAAAAGGAAACCAGAACTTTTCCAGCATTCTGTGATCAAAACATTTTTTATAGAAACCTAGTTCATTTAATGAAACATAGCCAGTGAGGTGGGGATTCCCTGCTGGCTCAGATGGTAAAGAATCTGCCTGCAATGTGGGAGACCTGGGTTAATCCCTGGGTTGGGAAGATCCCCTGAAGAAGGAAATGGCAACCCACTCCAGTGTTCTTGCCTGGAAAATCTCATGGACAAAGGAGCCTGGTGGGCTACCGTCCATGGGGTTGCAAAGAGTTGGACAGGACTGAACAACTAATGCTTTCACTTTTCACTTTCAGCCAGTGAGGTAGTGGCCAAATTCCTAGGGTGATGTTTATCTTCTTACTCCAGTACATTCAGAAACTATCTCTACCTCAGGATTATTTTTGTTTGTTCTAAGAATTATCTCGTGTGTGAAAGTGTGTGTGTGTGTGTGTGTGTAAGCGAGAGATATATTTTCTTTTCTGTTGTTACAACTAGAAAAAGGTTTGAAATTTCCTCCTATTTCATTTTCACAAAGTTAAACCTAAAGTAAAAGGTGCATTTTATAAATAGGGTTCATTGATGTTGCTGATCATGCAGAGCAAAACTTGGGTAGCATTTTCCACAAGATAAAGATGATTGATTTTGGAAAGATGGAAAAGAGTGCATGAGGAAATTTTAACCTCTGTCCAGGATCAGGATACCCATATATGAAATGCTGAGATGGTACACTGGGGAGGGTGTCAAAGGGTGAGAAACAGCACAAGTGAGTAGGCAGCAAAAAGATTTATGGCAAAGAAATTTCAAAGGACCTCAAAGTATATACTCAGACATAAACTTGAATGTAAGTTATTTATATAGTTGAGGAAAATAGATATGTATATTTTATATTCCATAGGTTCTTTTTGTATTTCAAAGAAGAAACCCTTTCATATCATCTTAGGACTATTCATTTGAAATGTCCATTGCTGTATCCCTAAATGGCAGAGGAATAAGATGAATATCTTTAATCTGTAGGGAAGTTGGACTTGGGGAGCATATTCCCCAGTGGTAAATAGGAAATTTAAAATTATTTTGTATCTCCTGTTTTATTTTTAAATATCATATATACTTAAAAAAATCTTAAAATAGATGTTCTAGGAAGATGTATCAGCCTTGCCATTTGGCTTGAAACACCCAGCACCCTTTTTGGTCAGTGTGTACCTTTATGCTTTCTGTTTGTTTCTCCTTCAGAAGGATGCTTAGATGATGGAGGGCTTTTTTTTTTTTTTTACACCTGTGGTGGATTCATGTCAATCTATGCCAAAACCAATACAGAATTGTAAAGTAAAAATTAAAAATAAATAAATTAATTAATTAAAAAAAAAAGAAAAACAAAAAAAAAGGGAGAAAATAATTATAAGAACTTATTTGTGGTTTCTAGATTCATCCTGGGTGTCAAAGTTTTGCAGTCCCAAGTCATTTGACATGGAATCTTTTGAAGAAGAAATATGTTTTAGTCTCTCAGGCTTCCCTAATAGCTCAGTTGGTAAAGAATCCGCCTACAATTCAGGAGACCCCGGTTCTATTCCTGGGTCTGGAAGATCCGCTGGAGAAGGAATAGGCTACCCACTCCAGTATTCTTGGGCTTCCCTTGTCGCTTAGCTGGTAAAGAATCTGCCTGCGATGCAGGAGACCTGGGTTCAATCCCCAGGTTGGGAAGATCCCCTGGAGAAGGGAAAGGCTACCTACCCATTCCAATATTCTGACCCGGAGAATTCTATGGACTGTAAAGTCCATGGGGTCACAAAGAGTCAGACACGACTGAGTGACCTTCACTTTCACTTTCACTCTCTGCCTAGGAGGGACCAAATGCATTATACATTTTTTTATGGAGATTTTATGAACTGAATATCTAAGTACAAGTATTTAATAAATAATTTGTATAATTTTGTACTGAGCGACCTTCACTTTCACTTTCACTCTCTGCCTAGGAGGGACCAAATGCATTATACATTTTTTATGGAGATTTTATGAACTGAATATCTAAGTACAAGTATTTAATAAATAATTTGTATAATTTTGTATAATATCTGACAAATAATTAGAACTGACAAAAATACTCAATTTGCTTGAATTATCCTCTGAGTTAGTCTGAATTATCATAAGCTGAACTGCTGTCTCATATAATGAAATGAAATGAAGGGACCAGTATTGCCACGAGAGGAGACTGTTAAGATCAGGGAAAGAGAAACCAGACAGGATCTGGTCACGTTAGGATCTTTATCATGTTAAGCAGGCATGGAGAAGGTCTGGGAAGAAGTAAAAGACACATCCTGGAAAAAACCCCTACTGATTTACAGGCCCATGTTTGATTTAAAGATGTATATTGAAAATATAATCCATACCAGAAAAGTCATGGAATTATCCATTTGAGAGCTAGGCTGGACTCCTGGCAACCATGATGTTCCATCAATGTACGCATCATCTCCATTTTACAGTTGGACAAGCGAGATGAAGACAGTTGCCCAGGTTCATGTGGTTGACAAGTGGTAAAACCGAGATCATCACCCAGGTTTCCTGTGGCGGGTACAGAATTCTTTCAGCTTGAACTCTTTTGCTTTCCTGTAAGTCAGGGTGTGTGGTCAGTGTCTTCTGGGTGGTGAAGCGTTTTGTTTTTAAAAAACATTTGTGGAGATGCGGATGGACCTAGACTCTGTCATGTATAGAGTGAAGTTAAGTCAGAAAGAGAAAAGCAAATATCATATATTAGCAAATATATATGTGGAATCTAGAAAATGGTACAGATGAAACTATTTCTAGGGCAGGAGCACAGATGTAGATGTAGAGAACAGGCTTGTAGACACAGAATGAAGAGGATGGTGGGATGAATTGGGAGATTAGGATTGACATCTGTACACTACCATGTGTGAAACAGTGGACAGTTGCTATAGAGCACAGGGAGCTCAGCTTGGTGCTCTGTGGTGACCTAGGGGTGGGATGAGGGGAAGGCAGTTCAGGAGGGAGGGGATATATGTATATATGTGGCTGATCCGCTTCATTGCACAACAGAGACTAACACAGCATTGTAGAGCAACTATACCCCATTTTTTTAAAGTAAGTAATGTAAGCATTTTAGATGGTGGAGATATCATGGTTACAACCAACATACTTATGAACACTTTTTAAGACTATCTTAGGCGTCTATATGCAGAGGCCAGTAGCTTCAGCGAATGAATCATTCAAGTCCTAATTTGGTGAAAATATTACAGTCCTATAGAGCATTTTTATATGGAATTCCCTGTAGCAGTCTAATTTTAAACAGCTGGGACTCATTTATTTCTGTAGTCTATTCTACTTCTTGAAAAGACCGATATATATATGTATATATATATATATTTCCACCCCCCCCCCCACAGAATTGGAACTTTCTAGAAAGTCTGAACACATTGCCCTACTTGAACTGATAGAATAGCAGCTGCCTGGGGACCCTGCTGGATCGCTGGGGCCTTTTGTCCTCCCTCCGTGTCCATGAGCGTGATGCTGTGATAAGTGCCAATTCAAGGTTGAGGGGCTGGCTGCCTTCCAGAATCCCATTGTTTATGCCCTTCCTTGTATTTAGCGTTCTGTTTCCGTAATTACTGATGCTGAATCTGATCAAGAACCCAGGTGTGTCACCTCCTGCCGATCCATGTTGTCTTGAAGGTTCAGGAATCCACAGTCTAGTTGGAAAAGAGTAGTAAAGGGAGAAGGAAGGAAATATTAGTTGCCTTGACTCAGAAATATGGCGAGAGAACTTTGTAACATACAAAGGTTAAAAGATTGCAGCCACTTCTTTGATAGTTTTATTGTGGTTTGTTTTACACAATGCTGTTTGCTGTGCGAAGACAATCCCTGTCTATTAGAGGTGATAAGCAGAACAAGGCCCACCCTGACTCCCCATCTTTCTCTTATCAAACTGTATCTGATGAATGAATCAACAGGAAGTTTTGCTAGAAGAAGTTGGTGGCTGGGGTTTATACAGCAAACAGGGAGTGGTTTAGAAGTATCATAAGACCAAGCATCAGCCTTGCCCCCCTGCAATATGTTGGGGTCCAGGTCAAAAACAAGGCAAGTGTATGTCAAAAGCAAACCACTGGCTCTGGGGTTTTCTTTTGTTCTCTGGGAAGCGTCCCTTGTCTGATATGATACATGGTATTCCAGCTCAAACTGTCCAGGTGCACAGCTAAACTTTTCTACAGGGAGAGGAAATGATGGAGTACAACATAGCTACAGTTTAATGCAAGCAAAGTGTCACTAATAAACTTCAAGGCTCAAAGTACAAATGAATCCTTTTCAGGTGCTCTATGCTGTTCTATTTTATTTCAGAACCCTGACTTTCGGGGCTTCAGTTTATCTGGATAGATCCACCGGTGCTGACTCATTCATTCTCCAGTTTAGCAAATCTTTATTGAGTCCTGTGCACTGTGCTGGGCACTCAGCACCCTGAGAATCTGATAATCATAGCTCCTGATGATATGGATATTGTAGGAAAGCTATTGCTTTTAACCTTAATCTACTTTCTAAAGTGGTCTTTCTCTACCAGTTCCATAAGAGAATTAAGCTGTACAGAAAATGATTTGAGTGACAGTTTCTCAATTGTCTGAAGGATGAAAGTAGTTGGTACCGTTCCAGATGCACTGGAGATGAGTTAATTCATCACCTGCTATGCATACTTTAAATATTAGAGCTAAATGGACCCTTATTGATGAGGGTTTCTTAGGTTTCTCAGAAGGAATAGGTCCTATCTTCTTCAAGCCCCTGCTACAACCTTTGTCACAATTAGGAGACATTCATAAGGATTAGGAGATTCATAACACCCTCCCTCCTCCATACACAACTGGCCTTGAGGAGAGAAAGAACAAATAAAAATCAGTATATTCTTCTAAAAAAATAACCTCTAGTGTTGAACAAACTGGGTGACTATTTTACGAGTGAAGATGCTGTTCAGAGGTGATTGGTAATCAGATAGTAAGATATATTGAAATTTGTCTGGGAAGGATGTGAAGCAGCTAGGAGTCTCTAGGGATTAAAGAAAGTTGAGGACCAGGCATTTAATAATATCTGTTGTGAAGGTGCAGTGAACTAGCATCTCTTTAAATGTTTTTGAGAGCTGAAAATAAAGATTGGAATTCCCATTTTACTCATGATTTTAAAGACATTTCTCTTGGCCTGGAGCACATGGATTTTGGTTTGAGAAGGGTTACATTCCTGTGAGTTCAGATGTACCAGCTATTGGTTTGATGAGGTGCCTGTGATCCAGTTCTTGGGTACTAGCTTTTATGCTATCAGTTTCCCTATCTCTTATATTTCAGATTATCTATCCTGGATTGCCTCTTTATCTCTCCATTTACTCCTCTCGCATTTTAGGATTCTCCAGAAAAGTAGTATATTCATATATAGATACACATGCACACATATATTAAAAGACGCTCACTCCTTGGAAGGAAAGTTATGACCAACCTAGATAGCATATTCAAAAGCAGAGACATTACTTTGTCAACAAAGGTCCCTCTGGTCAAGGCTATGGTCATGTATGGATGTGAGAGTTGGACTGTGAAGAAAGCTGAGTGCTGAAGAATTGATGCTTTTGAACTGTGGTGCTGGAGAAGACTCTTGAGGGTCCCTTGGACTGCAAGGAGATCCAACCAGTCCATTCCAAAGGAGATCAGTCCTGGGTGTTCATTGGAAGGACTGATGCTGAAGCTGAAGCTCCAGTACTTTGGCCACCACATGCGAAGAGTTAACTCATTGGAAAAGACCCCGATGCTGGGAGGGGTTGGAGGCAGGAGGAGAGGGGATGACAGAGGATGAGATGGCTGGATGGCATCACTGACTCGATGGACATGAGTTTGAGTGAACTCTGGGAGTTGGTGACGGACAGGGAGGCTTGGTGTGCTGCGATTCATGGGGTCGCAAAGAGTCGGACACGACTGAGCGACTGAACTGAACTGAACTGAACACACATATACACACACACACATATATATATTCACACACATGCATATCCACACACATAATATATATATATTAATAAATAAATTTTAGTGTATTATAATTATACATATATTTATGTATATTATGTAACTATAATAAGTATAGTGTTAGTTGCTCAGTCGTGCCCGACTCTTTGCGACCCCATGGACTGCAGCCCGCCAGGCTCCTCTGTCCATGAGATTTTCCAGGCAAGGATACTGGAGTGGGTTGCCATTTCCTTCTACAGGGGATCTTCCCAACCCAGGGATCGAACTCGTGTCTCCTGCACTGCAGGCAGATTCTTTACTGACTGAGCTACAATATATGTATACAAGAATTTCTATTTGTATATGTGGATACAGATATAGATGTATAGGTTTATTGTGGGGTTGGTGGTTCACACCATTATGGAGGCTGAGAAGAGCAGACCAGACCCAACCAGAGCCAATGGTGCCATTCCAGTCCCAGTCCAAAGGGCTGAGAAGCAGAAGAGCTGATGGTATAATTTCCAGTCCGGGGGCAGGAGAAGACTGAGATCACAGCTTAAAGACAGTGAAGCAGAGAGAGAGTGAATTCTTCCTTACTCCTTTTTTGTTGCGTTGAGGTCCAAAATGGATAGGATGGGGCCTATCCTCCTTGGAGACGGCAACCTCTTTACTCAGTCTACCAATTCAGATGCTAACCTTATCCAGAAACACCTTCAGACACACCTAGAATAATGCTTAACCAAATATTTGGACACAGTGTGGACAGGTGGACAAATAAAATTAACCGTCACACTAAGCCAGTTCTTTAAATGGCAGTTGCCAGGCTGCCTTGGTGGCTCAGTGATAAAGAATCCACCTGCCAATGAAAGAGACATGGGTTCAGTCTTTGATCAGGGAAGATCCTGCATGTTGTGAAGCAACTAAGCCTGTGAGCCACAGTTACTGAGCCTGCACTTTAGAACTTGGGAGCTGCAACTACTGAGCCCACATGCCACATCTAATGAAGCCCATGAGCCCTAGAGCCCATGCTCTGCAACAAAAGAAGCCACTGCAATGAGAAACCCGTGCACCACAGCTAGAGAGTAACCTCTGCTCTCTGCAACCAGACAGAAGCCCTTGTGCAAGTGAAGACTCAGCACAGCCACAAGGAAATATTTTTTTAAGAATGGCTGTTGCCTACCCATACTTTTTTCTCTAGCCTTTCCATTCCATTTCCTTCTGATAAACTACTTCTCTGCCCCAGATATCCATGTCCATAAGACATTTTGTTCATGCTTCTACCCCGAAGAAGCACTAATTTTTAAAACTTTCTACTTACCCTTTTGTAATATTTGGATATTCATATTATGCAGGTTGATGATGAGCTCCATTGACTTACATTAAAGTCTGAAAGTGTTTCAGACTGTGTATTTATTTGTTATACACACCCCACCTTTATTCTGTTCCTTTCTTTCTCACTGCTGCATATGATAGTATCAGCCTCTCTCCTCCTAGCTTAAGGCCTTGATTTACAGTGATTTTTCTTAGGGACAAGAGACTTTCACACACAGAAGACGCATGTGTCTGTTTGGACTGATATTGGGTAGGATCGAAATGTTTGGTGTTTTCAGTCAGCTACATCTTGTCTCCATCAGTGTACTGCTGTGTCTGGGACCCTCAGAATCCTGACTCATTCCATGAATGAAAGAGAAAATATTTCAATTCTGTGTTTTACTTTTCTATCTTAAGTGAAAAAGAGTCATAATCTTAGTTGTTCTTTACATTGATCTCTGGACTTCACCCAGTTCATCTGCCAAAACTTAATGGATCTGTTTGCTAGAGAAAATACGGGAAAAGAAGAAACATTGATCATTTCTAAATATGTTTTCAAATACTTGTTAAAGGTCTAGTGGGTCCAGGGCCTTGCCATTGAGAACAAAAAATATTATATAGAGGTGTGGAGAGTTGTTGATGAGTATCCAGGAGGGCAAAAGTTATTATTCTTTATTTTTTTTTTTTAAAAAAACCTTGTTCTTACATCTCACAAAGAGAAATAAAACAAGGTCAACAATATATTGAATGTAGTCATCATATTATTATTAAAACTCTTGAAGAGTCCTGTTCAACTAAGCATCAAATGTAACATGCTTTCACATATTAGCCATAGAAACTTTATCAGAGGAAATGCTTTAAAAAGATGACTCTCTAAAATTCATGTCAATCTATGCCAAAACCAATATAGAATTGTAAAGTAAAAATTAAAAATAAATAAATAAATAAAAAAAAAATAAATAAAAATAAAAATCAGGGACTCAAAAACTAAAAATAAATAAATAAATAAATAAAATCTCAGATATTTTGATTTATGTGTTAGATTGTTATTATTCAGTCGCTCAATCATGTCCAACTGTTTGGACCCAGCAGACTGCAGCACGCCAGGCTTCCCTTTCCTTCACCATCTCACGGAGCTTGCCCAAACTCATGTCCATTGAGTTGGTGATGCCATCCAACCATCTTGTCCTTTGTTGTTAGATTAAGACATGTTTTTGTCCAGAATAAGTGAAAATAGTACTACCAATGTATGCTCAAGACATTTTGGCGTATGTGTATTTTAATTGAACCAATATTGGAATAAACATATTCATTAGGAAATTAAGCACTTTACCTGAAGAGTTTTAGATCGATTTGTTTAGGAGTAGATCCTTTAACTTTGTCAGTTTCAATCAAATTTGCATCATTTAAAGGGGGATGACTTAAGCTTGATGAGGGTTATTTGCTCCATCCACAGGTCCTCATCCCCTTGCTGCTTATCTCCCAATAACACCTCATCTCTGATGCATAGCCTCTTCCACTGCCCTCGTTTTGTCAACTAGGAGTGGTCAGCAGTGTGTTGAACATACATCTGTCTGAGAAAATTGTACTGTGAGGAACCTCCTATTATATGCATGATCATAAAATTCCAGATTTTAGATTCAATGTAGATAAATCATAATATGAAAGAGACTTATATTGACTTTCCTGGCATCAGAATAACTGTATTTAGTACTTTTCTCATGCTAGGAAGATAGATGACTGTTGAAAGTCAGTTTCCTCTGAATAGAAGTGTAGTGGGGAGTAGAGTCAGAATCAGTAGTGGATAATAGAAACATTAGGTTTACAATAGAACTTAATACATTACTTAAAAACTCAAACCAGCATGAGAATAAAACTAAGACACACAAAATTTGCCCTCTTGTAGAGCAACAGTTGTTAAGGTGAAGTGAAGAGTTAAGTGAAGTTGCTCAGTCATGTCCGACTCTTTGCGACCCCATGGACAGTAGTCTACCAGGCTCTGCTGTCCATGGAATTTTCCAGGCAAGAATACTGGAGTGGGCTGCCATTTCCTTCTCCAGGGGATCTTCCCAACCCAGGGATCGAACCTGTGTCTCCTGCATTGCAGACAGACACTTTACCATCTGAGCCACCAGGGAAGTAAATTGCAAATACTACGCAACTGGGAATCACTCCTCCCTAGTAGAAGAGGCGCCTACTCTTGATTTAAAACAATATGACATCTAGTCTCATAGTTCTCAGCTTTGTATACCATATACATAGTGAAACAAAGCTGATTATTTTTAAACACTCTTTTGGTATTAATTTCTTTCTTTTTTTTTTTTGAAGTACAGTTTTTACTTTGAAGTTGACAGTGTTCAAAGCATCAGTTACAAAGCACAGAGAAGGCTATTATATAACATGTCCATGAGACATTTCCTACTCTCTATCAGTTGTCACATTCTTAGCTATATCTGCAGTCAATTAGCAATGCCCAAGATCTTTTTCAATAAGAAACTGGAATGTGCTAATATAAAATAGAGCAATATACATTTTACGATGTAAGATACGTATATATTGAATACGTATACATATTCATTTACATATGTGATTTTTAATTTCATTTAATAATTTTTTCTTGCAGTTACAGAGGGCAGTGGAGGGAGCTTGGGCTGGGATTTGAAGGACCTTGATTATAGTTCAGACTCTATTAACTATTAGCTATGTGATCCTGAGTAATTTTCTAAATACCTCCAGGGCTCAAAAATGCTCTTTCTAAAATAAGGGGGCTAATAGAGGTTCTTAATCTCTTTTTTGGTTATGAGCTCCTATATATGACTCATAAAATCTATAGATACTCTCCCTAGAAAAATTTATGAGTGCATATTTGCACTAAATTTTGTATGCCTTTGAAGAAGGTACTTGATTTCCTAAATTACGTACATGGATTTGAGGATAATTATAGCTAGTTCAGTTTTGAACTTCATATTTCTATATGATAGGATTCCTCAAATCACCTTTTGGTCATGAGAACTTGTTAGTAATTAGAACTTATTAATGAGTTCTTTGTCGCTTCCTGACATCAAACTTGTGGCTTGGGGTTCTTAAGAGCGATCTTGCAGCTAGAACTTAGTGCCCAGTCTGCTAAGAGAAAAAATCATGTGTGAGTCCACACATCTCTGGAGCATCTGTGGAAAACAGAGGACTGACCCAAGTTTCTAAAAAAAGCCAGAAAATCTGACCTGATAGCAACTCACATGGAACAGACTTGAAGATTTTACTTGACCACAACCTTACTTCAAGCCAACAGTGTGACATAATTTCTAAAACTGGCTGTATGAGCCCCTGTAGCCTTTAAAGAAGTTGAGTTTCCAAATCCTGATTTTTGATTTGAATGATCAAATCCCAGGGCCCAATATAAGACATGTTATATTTACAATTTAGAGGCAAGTCATGGGGATCGTAATTCAATGGATCATTGTTGAAGTAAAAATAAAATTAAAGGGGAGGGGCAGGATGAAGAAGGATCTAGAAACTTTGCCATATGAGGAATGATCACAAAGACCAGACGTATTTCATCGCTATGTCATCAGGGAAGAGACACTTCTGGACTATCTTACTCTGGGGAACTTTGGAAGTTGGAACTGAGCCAGCAGCTAGATTTGATTTCAGAGTGAGTAAGGGCTTTCTAATAACACAGAGTGTGAAAATATGAGATGCACTCCTTTGTAGAGCAGTGTAAAGCAAGAGAGGACGAAGAGACTGCATGACCACCTTGCCAGGAAGATTCTGGAAGGGATCCAGATTGAAGGTGGGAGTGAGAACAGTGATCGGTGAGACAGAGGCCTTGGTGAAATCTAAAATAGATTTCTTTTGTCTATGAGATTCTATAACTCTAAACATATGGGCTGGGGGAGAAGGCTTAGGAGAGGTGATTAGTAGAAAGAGAGTATAGTCTTTCCTGAAGTTATAAAGACATCATGAAAGAAGCCTCCCGCTCGGTCACTGTGAGTGTCAGTCTGGCGTTGTCACTCACTGTGACAATGGACAGAATCCCTAGTCGAATAGCTGCCCTACAGAATGAAAGGCGCTATCGTAGATACAGCCTGGCAAGACACTCGGACTGCATTAAGTGGAAATAAGCAGAAATAGTAGCAATACTGCCACACACACAGTGTACCTTTCATTTAATCTTCATGACAGCCCTACAGCAGAGTCACTGATGACATCATCATCCTCATTCACAGAAAGAAAATACAGGTGTAGAAGATAACATAGCAAGTAGTAGTAGAGCTGGAACTTGAACTCAATTGTCCGAGCCTATAGGTCATGTGATTATTTATATCAGACCACTACCTCAAACAGATTTGTTCCTGAAACAGGTCCACAGTGTTATTTAGTCTTTACCAGGTTTATGGGGCTCCTCTGATGGCTCAGCGGTAAAAAATACACATATACTGCATATTGCATTGCAGGAGACGTAGAGATGTGGGTTTGATCCCTAGATCGGGAAGATCCCCTGGAGGAGGAAATAGCAACCCACTCCAGTATTCTTGTTGAAAAAGTCCCATGGACAGAGGAGCCTGGTGGGCTACAGTCCAAATTGTTGCAAAGAGTAAGACACGACTGAGTGTGGACAGAACAAAGCAAGGTTCATGGACCATATGTTATATGTCCACAGTGATGTGTGGTAAAGATTATTTATAAGTCATTGAACAAATATTGATAGAGCACTCTCATAGTCCAGGCAGTACTCTAGGGTTGGGGATATAGCAATGAGCAAAATAGACACAGAATTGCCACTTACATGCCGGTGGAGAGAAGCAGTTAATAAACAAGAAGGACATGTTATAGTCAGTTACATAACAGTGAATACTATAAACATAGCAGGACAGTGGGTAGGAAATGTTGGACAAGCAGCTTTAAACTGACACATAGGTGAATTCCCATTGAAAGGCAATATATGAAAGGTGGAGTTGGGGTCCTCCTTTGACCTACATAAATTTGAATTTTCCATCAGCTTTTCATGGAGGTGCTTGGGAACCTTGGAGAAACCCCTAAGAGCAGTACAAGTCGCTACTTTAACCCCACAGTTCCCAGAGCTTAAAGGGACATGAAGGTAGTAGATTAACTAGAATGTGAAAATAGAAATAAATGCAGCGTTCCGTCCTGGAATTACTCATCCATCCTAAAGGCCAAAGTCCTTGGCTTCTGTGTCCTTGCAGCTAAGCTAAGTGTGGGAAGAATAGGCCATCTGCTTCTGGCTAGTGTGGCAGGAGGAAGTGGACATTTCAGACCAGTCCATCAGTGACTCCTGGGGAAACTCCAGACATCTCTTGAATAAATAACATGCATTCTTGTGAGGTTTGTAGTGAACTTTGCCAACGAGGAAGATCTGACAGGATGTCCAGTGTTTTGCTAACTACCTCCATCAGTTATTTTTGCTGCTGGAAGGTTTCCCACAGACAACTAAAGCTTTGAAGAGATAAGTGCTTTTTTTATTCCCTTTCTTTACATATATGTGACTTTAGGCCAGAAAATTTCTCACCCTTAAGCTTTATTTTCCCTCCTTGCTGCTGAAGAAAAGGCATAGGAGCCATGGGACAGTAAAATCTATTGTGTAGATTGATGAACTCTGAGCTCTTTGAGGGCAAAAAACATGGCTTATTCATAATTATATCCAACCCAGAAACTATCACCATAACTTAAATCTTGTAGGTAGACAATAAATATCTGTTCTAAGTTGAATACATGAGATTCTTCCACATGTCTATTTTAGGAATAATGGACTCACAAAGATATCAAGCCTCTTAGCCCAACAAACATAAAATTCAACAACTGCAACTTTTATTTTAAAATAAGTAAGCAAATCTAAACACTAGATTATTTTTCACTTAATTCAGGAGTAAAATAAAAATAACCAAGTAGCAAGAATTAAAGTTTACTTCTTAGTGTCTGTAATTCTTAGTAGTCATTTTCTCTTCTTAACAAAAATTTTCTTTACAGAATGTGCAAGAAAATCAGTAGAAAATGATGGTTAGGGAGGAAATTAGCAGCAGTTAACCCAAACCACAGAGCATACCATGGGCTTTTTTTAATAAGTGATTTTGTTCTGTTATCTTAGTTAGACATTTGTCTTCATATTTTGCAGTTTTTCTTTAACACAAAATCTCCCTTATGTTTTGCTTTTTAAAATAGGAATATGAGAATGGAAAGTAAAATTAAAGAGCAGAGAATCATCATTTTGTCTGCCTTGTTTCCTCAGTAACTTCTCATTTTTATTTTTTCATGTACTGAATGAAGACATAAGTCTACACTCCAGAGAAGAATGTCAGTTTCATTGGACTGACACAGAAATGTCCAGCTAACAATTCTCTGGGTGAATTTGGCATTTTAAGAAGAATCTGGTAGTAGTTCATCTACGTCTGCGTCAAAAATGTCCATGCTTTGAGAAAAATGAAATGTCGTGTTTCTTTTTGCCTTTGAAAAATCACCACCATTACTGCTAATAAAATTAGTTTGTGACATTTCCTCCCCTTTCTTATATAAATAGCTATTCTCATCCACTCTTGACCAGTACTAAGTGCCTTTTCCATGTCAGATGTATTTCTAGCCTTAGGCTTAATGTAGGAATACAGTAGAAAAAGATTACTTGAATCACTGCAAAATAAAGTTTCTGACAGAAAAAACCTAAAAAAAAGAGAAACCATTGCTGTTAGGTACCATGCAATACTTTCTCTTCTTCAAGGGAAATTTATCAGTTGTGAAAACAGAAGCCACTTTGTGTTTTTTAGACATTAAAAAACCCGAGACAGAAATTAGGTGCTTATAAGACTTCTGGAAAAGCAGAAGGAAAGCTTACCTCTGGGAACCAGGGTTTGCTGCTTTTGGGAAGTTAGGAAATTGGATGCCTGACAGTAATCACAGCTTCTTCAGGCACTGAGAAAGGTGCTTTTCAGGGGAATATGCAACGGCTGCTATAACTTCATGTCTACTGAAGTCCAGGGTCTTCTACCCTAGCCTCCAGAGGACCAAAAATAAGGCTTTCCCCCTTTTTTCCCTTGTAAATTTCACCTGCCACGTCTAGAGTGGAAGATGCTGGTAGTGGTTCTGGGAAATAGTTCCCGGGGTTTCCAGCCTTCTGACTCAGTTGAAGGTACCTGAGAGAGAAAAGGATGTCGAATTACCAGCATCTTCTATTGGGAAAAACAGAGATTTCTGGAAGTCAGGGAATAACTAGATAGTCCAAGATGAAATTCTAGACAGGACTAATAAACCAGTGGTTTGCACACATTGTAAAAATAAAATGTTAATTATGATAAGGCCCATGGTTTCAGAAGAAGCTAAGTTATGCTAAATTAAATGTCACTTCCTTTATTTGATAAGGCACTTTTGACAGGCAAAGATGAGGAAGACATTACTACTCTCTTGATTTGGAGGAATTATTTTAAAAATGCATCATGTAATCCTTGTGTATAGGTGTGAACTGCTTGGTCTCATCGTGAGGGAATTCATAACTGTTTACCTCTTCCTCCTTTAAAAAAGTCATTAGTGGGTTAATGTCAACCCCGTCAGAAGAAGTTCTCAAGTAGTGAGCCACAGTGCTCAGAATTAACTCTTTCTGTGGTGAAATGGCCAGAAACATAATTCTCAGAACTTCTGAGAATTACCTGTGGTGAAACAGCACTCCATAATAAGCCACTAGAATGCTGTATAATATGCCACCAACAATTTCAATATCACTTCCACATATAAATAATAAAGATGTTTCTTTGCATAGTTTTTCACCTTGTATAATAAAAGGGCTCGAGAGCAGATGCTTTTCCTGAGCCCTTTTCTCCTGGTTCTTTGTAGCTAAGCCCTCTTCCTGGATGAGGCATGAAAGATGGTGAGAGAAAAACTGCACACAATGCAGTGTAGTTACGTATATTAGCTCATTCTCTTCTTCCACTTTTCATTTATGCCAGATAGTTAGAGTCAAACACTAACGGAGAGGGATCGATTTGAACTTGGGCTGAGGGCAGAAGAGGAGCAGGGAAAGTCCATATTTAACCTGCAGTCAAACAGCTCCTTTCTGCTGTCTCACAGTGACTTCAAAATGTGTCCAAAATTATGCTCCTTACCTTGTGCCACTTTCCACGCACTTGCCTAAGCCCCCAAAAGTATCATTATCTGGAATTCTGGCCCCACTGAATGTATCAAAGTCAATGATCAATTCATGTCCTAACCTCCTAAGTATCTCCTTTGGTTCAGTTCTGTCACTCAGTTGTGTCTGACTTTTTGTGACTCTCCCAGATCTCCTATTTATCTCCCAAATCTCCTATTTATCTCCATCCCCCTCTTTTACCACCTTGTTCTAGATCACAGTCTTTGTTCAGTAGCTGTCATGCCACTGCTTCCTGTTTGGGTATACAGTTTCTCTTCATCTACCAGCATCCCTGTTATTTTTTCCTATCTTTCTAAGAATAATCTTGCCAAAGTGCAAAGGGAGATTATCTCTTTCTCTTTAATTAATACCATCAATTGTTCCAATTGTCCTTAGAATAAAGTCCAAACATCAAACATGTAATATTAGTCTTGATCTGGCTGTGCTTATCTGTCAGCTTCATCTCTTTATACTTCAACCACTTTGAAATGTTTATAGTTTCCTGAAACCCTCCTACCTTGCCTCTTTCTCACCTCTTATCTGGTCAATCTGCATGCTTTCTTCAGATTTTCTTTAGATGTCACGTCCTCTGGGCAACCTCCCCCAATGCCCCAAGACTGGGATTCATTTCTTGTGCCACTCAAGCATCCTGTAACACTTACTACATCATTATCAGAGTTACTAGGAAACTCTATAGGGAATGTATCTTCTTCTACATTTTACTCAGCAGCATTTACTCTGGTACCTAGGATATAGCGAGGGCAAATACAAATATACATTGAATAAAGAATGGAACTAGAAGTGGAAACATAATTCTATTCACTGAATTTATAAATTAGGTGCTCTTGAAACCAAGTGAGCCTTGTAGCTTGAGTGTGCTAAGCAGTGCCTCCCCTCTAAACATGAGTAGCAGTGGCCCACCCTGTGGGCAGACTAAGAACATCATATGAGAGGAGTTGCTTTGAACCTTTTAAATTTGCATTCTGGTAACAAAATAATGTATTCTCCAACCTAGTGCACCACGTTGTCTTTCAACCTGTTTTGGAGAGGTTTGGCACAATTATTTCTATAAAGAAAGCTGAGTGCTGAAAAACTGATGCTTTTGAACTGTAGTGTTGGAAAGGACTCTTGAGAGTCCCTTGGACTGCAAGGAGATTCAACCAGTCCATCCTAAAGGAGACCAGTCCTGAATATTCATTGGAAGGACTGATGCTGAAGCTGAAACTCTAGTACTTTGGCCACCTGATGGGAAGAACGGACTCATCTGAAAAGACCCCAATGCTGGGAAAGATTGAAGGTGGGAGGAGAAGGGGACAACAGATGCTGAGATGGTTGGATGGCATCACCCACTCAATGGACATGAGTTTGAGTAAACTCTGGAGTTGCTGATGGACAGGGAGGCCTGGTGTGCTGCAGTCCATGGGGTCACAAACATTCAGACATGACAGCAGCTTAAGTGACTGAACTGAACTGAAACAATTATTTACTTTTCTTTCAGTTCGGTAGTTGTCTATCTACCAGTCAACTACCTGAATTAGAAGAGAGAACAGAACAAACATGATAACTCCTGCAGGGCTACAGCAATATGAAATTCTTCCATAATTCAGTGTGATTCTGTCATCAGTAATATATGTAACAAATGTATTTTTGTCTTTTTTTTTGACAAGCACTAGGCCACTTTGTGAAAGAGATTTTGGTGTTGAACATTTGGCAAGCCTTGTATGTAGTTTATGAAATTCAATGTGCCTGAAGAAGTAGCATTTGCTCCCCAGAATTCATGTAGTCTTAACTCATCCTGCACAAACATAAGTGTTCTTCTGTTCCTTTCCTACTCTTTTCTCCTTTCTATTGCTTCCTACCTTAGAAGAATGAGAATGCAGATCTTACTAATAGGAGATGCCTTTAGAGTTCCTGTTCTCCCAGTGAACATAAAATGGAAGATGTACATGAGAGCAGTGTTTAAATCCAGCACCTGCTGACTTGTTTTAGGCTTTGAGCCTGTGAACTATGACAGTAGTCAGGGCTGTATATTCAAAATGGAGCCTGCTTCATGGTTGTGTATTTGGGTGCAAAGGTTGTGACAGAGAGGGAGGTGGGTCAGAATTCTGCAGCCTGTGCTGCAGCCCCCATGTTGTGTGCCCAGGGATGCAATCGCCTTTACTGGTAGGAAAGGCACCCTTTTTCTAATGTGTCTTCTCTGGTAGAGGTGCCTTTTCAGTTACATCTCTCCAGAAGAGCATAGAAAGTAGCAGTGGTCTTGGTTAGAATTACTGTAACTTATTATCCTTTTGCTGGGTGGTTTCATGGGTGAAACATGGTTCTCCTCTTACATATCCATCACAGAGGATGAGATGGTTGGATGGCATCACAGACTCAATGGACATGAGTTTGAGTAAACTCTGGGAGTTGGTGATGGACAGTGAGGCCTGGAGTGCTGCAGTCCGTGGGGTCACAAAGAGTCGGACATGACTGAGCGACTGAACTGAAGTGGCTGACTCTTCCATAGGTTCCTTTTAGTGGAAGCTTTATGATTTGGTGTTTCTGATGGAATCAAAGAAACTTGCTACTAGTCAAATAGCAATAGGGATAAGTATATTGTATGTTCTATATCCAACTTGGGTCCTTGGGCTCATGTGATTATTTTGAGGAAGATTTAGGTTAAACCATACAGCACACACACACATATATATGTGTGTGCATATAGGAACCTCTTGCTTTTTATGGATTCTAGTTTAGGTGACACTAGTGGTAAAGAACCTACCTGCCAATGCTGGAGACAAAAGAGATACAGGTTCCATCCCGGGAAGATTCCCTGGAAGAGTGAGTGGCAACCACTCCAGTGTTCTTGCCTGGAGAATCCCATGGCAAGGAGCCTAGCAGGCTACAATCCATGGGGTCGCAAAGAGTCAGACACAACTGAGTGAATAAGCACACGCACATGCAGTTTATAGGTCAAGAGATATCATTCTGGGAAACATTTCTCTTAGCTCTTACAAAAATTAGAGAATACAACTGTGATGACTATGGACTTCCATTGGAAAAAGATTCAGGCTCTTTTGCTTCTGAGAAAGCCCTCTAAACTATGCAGACCTCTAAAAACATGAAACATGATGCTGAAAATATCGCAAGGGAGGGAATCCTCATGAGATTTGTGATGCTTCCTGCCCCGATCAGACCATAAATAGCATAAAAGAGTAATGCCTTTGGTATTTGAGCACTTCCATGTTCAGTCTGAAAGACAAACAGAAGTACAGAGGTGTGAGAAAAATGTAGGATTTCCATATGATTTGAGATCTGTGTGAACTTTGGGATTTTCTATTAATACTCAAATTTTCATGTAGTTTCACCGAGAGCTTCTCCTCCTCTAGACTTTCAGTCAGTTCAGTTCAGTCGCTCAGTTGTGCCCAACTCTTTGCAACCGCATGGACTGCAGCACGCCAGGTTTCCCTGTCCATCACCAACTCCTGGAACTTGTTCAAACTCATTCCCTTCGAGTCAGTGATGCCAACCAACCATCTCATCCTCTGTCGTCCCCTTCTTCTCCCACCCTCAGTCTTTACAGCATCAGGGTCTTTTCCAATGAGTCAATTCTTCCCAATAGGTGGCCAAAGTATTGGAGTTTCAGCTTCAGCATCAGTCCTTCCAGTGAATATTCAGGACTGATTTCCTTTAGGATTGTCTGGTTGGATCTCCTTGCAATCCAAGGGACTCTTAAGAGTCTTCTCCAACACCACAATGACACATAAATACTCAAATTTTCATGTAGTTCCACTGAGAGCTACTCCTCCTCTAAACTTTGGTTTCAACTTATTGGAGACTAGTAAATTCATGTACATTGAGACCTAAAGTTTCTCTGAGGCTTGTCTGTCTCAAAAATACATGGCAGTACTGATGATTTTTATAAGAATATTTAAGTTTTAGCTAGATGAAACTACACATAGCTAAGGAAGCAAAACCAAATCTCATTGCTGTGGCAAGTCTAAGAAAATTACAAGGAAAGAATTGCTCAGATGTATTGGTTGGTTTGTTTAATGCATGAGTCAGAAGCCTGATTTTTTAGCTGTGATAAAATTTTAACATTAGTCCCAGTTCCCAAGACTGGGAAAGCGTAATTGTTCTTCTGCCTTAATAAAATTGTGCCCAGAGCTGAATTCTAACATGTGTCTCTAATTAGATGTTGAAGTTAATGATCTTAATGATGAGGAACTATCTGTTGAATTAATGTCAAAAATATTTTTGTATATTTTTGTATGTGTTGTTTTTGTATATTTTGTATGTGTGGTTTAATGTGTATTTCTGGACTTATGCAAAAGATATTGATACTTCTGCCAAGTAAATGATATAGTAAATCTCTTTCACCCCCTTGGCCTCCAGTCCTTTTCCTTACAAGGGACTCTTTCCTTCCTCCTAAGCTTCTATCTTTAATTGAAAGTCCTACTCAAGGGTGTCTATTACAATTCTTCCCAAAGCATCTGAAAATGAAACTTTATGTCATTAATATTAGGGATGCTTGACTCTAGAAAGCCTTTTTCATGGAAGGTTAACTGGTACGTTTTCTGCTTTGAACCAAACAGTGAAGAGTTTGGAGGACTGCCTGCTACAGTGCTAACCAGTTTGTGCAGGACACCTCGAGGTGGGCCCTGAGAAGACTTCATAATTCAAAGAGTTAAACATTTGCATGTCTTCCGGAATTGCTTCTGTGCATTTTAAGATACATTCCTTAATCTTTTACAAAAGAAAATCAGTCAAATTACCCTTAAAAATAGCCACTGACCTCTTTGCCTATATAAGTTATAATTGGTAGCATTCTTGTGGGAAAGAGATTATCCCCAATGGACAGCTACAAGGAAGTAATTTGTAGCCTGTGGTGAAAGCAAAACACCCATTCATGAGAGAAAATCAGAAAGAGGTCACATCTGATGGCCTGTGTATATTTCCCTCAGTTCTGATATGCCTTTTTATTTTTGTATTTTCAAATGACCGAAGAGTTAATTTAATGGTTGAGTTCTTCTCAGTCACTCAGTCATGTCCGACGCTTCGCGACCCCATGGACTGCAATATGTCAGGCCTCCCAGTGCATCACCAGGGCTCCCCTGAAAGCTCAGCTGGTAAAGCTTACCTCAGAATGGGTCTCAGAAGTTTTTTGTTTGTTTGTTTTTCCCTCGACTCATTTACTTTCAGTTGGCACTTTATTATCACTCAAGCCGTGTTCCAGAACACCATCGATCATCATTAGCCTGGCTTTTCCAGGGCTACGCTGACGGTCCTGTAGGATGCCTCAGCTTCATCTGTGAATGCCTCGAATGGTAGTTGCTGAGGCCTTTCGTGATAGAGTATCAACCTATAATTACATATGATCAAACAGTTTAGATGGGAACCAGCCTCCTAAGATGTTTGAAATTATCATTGATGCAGCCTTTTGATGATCAGTAGTTTTTAAAAAAAATAGCTCAAACCCTCAGCCCATTCCAAATGTCAAGTAATAATTATAGGAGAATACAAGCACCTGGATTCCAGGCACAAAGGGAGAAACAGTGTTGCTGATGGAACGAGAAAGAGCTGTTTAGGGCTTAGGCTGTGGAGCCTGGAGTTTGTAATCACAGTGCATGCTCAAGTTCTGAAGCAATTGCAGCTTCATTGACATCCATCAGGATGAAGGAATAAAAGGAAAATGAAAATGAGAATATAAATGACATTCATTTCTAAGGATACATTTCTGTATGTGACTAAATTCACATAGTGCTTATTTTATAAGCTTGATTCCCCAGCATGTTTTCCTAAACTTACTTGGAAAATGGAAATGGAAATAATAATTTTAGAAGTTTGGCCACTTTAATTCCTTTCTTCACAGTGTCTCAGGCAGGTGATGGAGCCAGTCCTGGACACGTCATTTTCTTCACACTTTCATCCTGATTTTTTTCTTGAGGGACTTTGTAATATGTTGGGCAGTGGCTAGTTAGGAGGTTCCTCCTACTTTTAATTACTTGCACCACTGATCAACTTTAGGGCCATAAATCTCTATCATTCATCGTGTAATCAGGGATATAATGACAATTTTAGAGTAAAATAAATGACTTCCATTTGAGTTACTTCTTTCTTTGGGTTAAGACTATAAGAAGGTGTTGTTGAAATATATACACCTTACCCAGATAGATAAGCCATTGACAGATTTTAACCCATTATGGAGATGCTTTAGATGGTTTTTTGAATATCATGAAAAGCAGAAAAGACAGACTAGAGAATTTTGAATACAATTCAATATATTTTGACCAGAGATGGGAAGAGGGATGGAGAAAGGCAAAGCCACATCATGGAATGAGGTTCTTCGTAGGTCCTCTGAGAGCAATCTGGGGGCCCTGGACTTCCAAAGGATAATACTGAGGAATGGGGAGAGGAGTGAAATGCTTAAGTTAGCTTACTGATTAACTGTGAGAATTTTTGTGATGTAGCAGAGCCTGAAGACAGGAAATTGTCTCTGTGCAGGCAGTTAGCTCTAACTGTGTTAATGGAAGGAATTTGGCTTATTACTGTAATAACTAACAACAAAAAAGCCTTCCATTGTATAACCTATTAGAATTTATAAGATAGTCTCAAAATACTCTGAATCAAGTCTAGAAATGACTCCGAAGTTACTCTTATACCCCTTTGGAGGGATAAATGAGGAATGAAGAGAGTTTGTTCCAATTTTTTAGCTAGGGAAAAATAGGGCTTATTTTAAAATGTTCTTATATATTAAACTTTAAATAATTGATAAATACAGCAAGTAGGAAAGAAGGAAAAATACAGAATTCCACTATGGAAAGGAAAGAAATCACTATAAATATATTGGTTGTTTCCTTCCAGTCCTTTAAAAATATTTTTAAAAATGAAGTTTGTCTTTTGTATTCATATTTAGTTTGCGTTCCCATGTATTATTATAATATGTCCTTTTCCTCATGTAATTACAAATTCTTTATGTACGTAATGTTTCAATCACTTTCTATTTATGCTATTGGCAAGGAAGGGATTCCTACCCTAAGCAAAGGGGATTGCTAAACACAGGACACCCAACACTAGACAAGTGAGGATGTTTATTCATTACAAGCTCCTCCTATTCATTACCCCTCACAACCCCAGGGAGGAGGGCACTGCAACGTGCAGGGCCAGGTGAGGGTTTCACTGGAGAACAGAAAGAGCAACCAGGAGCTGTGGGAGGCAGGCTTTGTGGTATCAAAAGGAACTAGTTTCCCTCTAGTTCCTGCAGGAGGATGTGACTGGCTCATTTGAATAATTCTGTGGACTGTCAGTGAACTGAAACCCATGACAGCGATAAGCAGGAACTATACCTGTCTCCTTTGACAGAGAGGGTTGCTTGGCTAAGCATACCTTATGTGGGAACATAATGTGGAGGGGAACTATGCTTTTCAAGACCCTCCTGATTTCACTAGCTGTCAGTGCAGTATACAATATTGGGTCTTAATTTTAGACACCATAACACGTCTTTAGGACAACATAATATTCTGTCATATAAATGAATTTTTGCAAATGTTTGTAACAAATAATGCCCCAATGCCTATCATTGTTCATAGCTTCAATATCAATTAACATTTTCCTATTTAATGATAATCGGTCCCCAAGAGAAAAATGCTAATTGTAGTTTTAGTACTATTAATACTAAAGATACGAATAGTTTCTTGATACCTATTCCCAAATTCCTTTGTAACAAAACATCTGAGACCAAGTTTAAACTTTCTACTATCAGTTCAGTTCAGTCGCTCAGTCATGTCCGACTCTTTGCGACCCCATGAATCGCAGCACGCCAGGCCTCCCTGTTGGAGGACATCTTTTTTGGGTGTTAGTTCTAGAAGATTTTGTAGGTCTTCACAGAACCGTTGAACTTCAGCTTCTTCAGCGTTACTGGTTGGGGCATAGACTTGGATAATTGTGATATTGAATGGTTTGCCTTGGAGACGAACAGAGATCATTCTGTCGTTTTTGAGATTGCATCCAAGTACTGCATTTCAGACTCTTTTGTTGTCCATCATGGCGACTCCATTTCTTCTGAGGGATTCCTGCCCATAGTAATAGATATAATGGTCATCTGAGTTAAATTCACCCATTCCAGTCCATTTTAGTTCATTGATTCCTAGAATGTCGACGTTCACTCTTGCCATCTCTTGTTTGACCACTTCCAATTTGCCTTGATTCATGGACCTGACATTCCAGGTTCTTTTGCAATATTGCTCTTTACAGCATCGGACCTTGCTTCTATCACCAGTCACATGCACAACTGGGTATTGTTTTTGCTTTGGCTCCATCCCTTCATTCTTTCTGGAGTTATTTCTCCACTGATCTCCAGTAGCATATTGGGCACCTAATGACCTGGGGAGTTCCTCTTTTGGTATCCTATCATTTTGCCTTTTCATACTGTTCATGGGGTTCTCAAGGCAAGAATACTGAAGTGGCTTGCCATTCCCTTCTCCAGTGGACCACATTCTGTCAGACCTCTCCACCATGACCCACCCGACTTGGGTTGCCCTGCAGGCATGGCTTGGTTTCATTGAGTTAGACAAGGCTGTGGTCCTAGTGTGATTAGATTGACTAATTTTCTGTGAGTATGGTTTCAGTGTGTCTGCTGTCTGATGCCCTCTTGCAACACCTACCATCTTACTTGGGTTTTTCTTACCTTGGGCGTGGGGTATCTCTTCATGGCTGCTCCAGCAAAGTGCAGCCGCTGCTCCTTACCTTGGATGAGGGGTGTCTTCTCACCGCCGCCCTTCCTGACCTTCAATGTGGGATGGCTCCTCTAGGCCCTCCTGGGCCCAGGCAGCCACCACTCCTTGGATGTGGGGTTGCTCCTCCAGGCCGCCGCCCCTGGCCTTGGGCTCCTCCCCGCGGCTGCGACCCAACACACTAAGCGTGGGCGGCTGCGATTGTTTTTGACAATGAACGGCTCTTAAAAGAGCTATCTTATTATTTAAATTACTATGTATGAAGTTTATGTAATGGCTTACTTTGTGATTTTCTTGAAATGCGAATGCCTGATCTACCAGGTTTAGGTTGGCAGAGAGAAAACTAAGGCCAGATTCTATTCAACAAGAGTAATATTTAATGAATCACTAGTGTAATCTTAAGTAAAATAAATCATAAATTTTAGTCATATCTCAATGTAGAATATTTGCAAATCCCCTCTTAAAAAATATGGATTCTCTTCTAGAAGTGATCTCTTCATCAATATTAATAACCAATAATTTTTATGTCTTTCTGGAATTTATGTTTTGAATTTTGAAAGAGAACAGATAGTTCTAAAACACTGCGATGTGCAGAGACATGTTAACATATATTTGAATGCTGCCTAAAGAAATGAAATTGTATGTACAAAATACAACTTAGGGCTTAGTTTCACTAATAGTAATGAAAATCTATCAAAATAACTATAAAAATTGTTAGCAAAATTATGAGTCGTCTCAATGGAAATGAATAAAGATTGAAAATATACAAAATGGTATTATTATAACGAAAAATCTGTGTTAAATTCTTGTGACTATACAAAAACATTTGTTTTTATTTAGTCTAAATTATTTAAATGTGGAGAGTGTATGAGAAAAGGAAGTACATACATTAAAAATAGTACTTAGGCTACTCCCAATGGAGCTGAGAAATATTTACATGATTATATTTCAGGAGCAATCATCATGCCAGTATAATATTTCCCATTCATTTCCTTAATACTAAATTAATCCAAACTTATGCTTATAACAACATTTAATGAAAAGCCTGAATCATAGGATACTTAAATTAAATGTAACTTTATTTCTTTCAAACAATGAATCTTCACATATCATTGAATTTTTAATAACTTTGATCCTTAAGACAAACAAGCACACACATGCATGTACGCATAAAGAAGAGACTAGTAGCAACAAATGTAAAAGTTACAGAGTTGATATTTACCCAGGGATAAAATTTTAGGCCCTTAGGCCATCAATTCAGAATTAAAAGCTAAAAGAAGCTTTGCAATTTAATATGCCAGTTTATCCAATAAATAGAAGCGTAAAACAGTCTAATAGAAGGTCTGTTATCTTAGATATTTGAGATTATCTGGCTTTGTTTTATTTTCATGTATGGAGATTTTAAATCTGGGGTCTCATGGTAGAGGGAAACATTTTTTCACATCTTGTATTCTTCACTGTTAGAGTATTAAGCTTGATCCTCTAAATGATGACCTTGCATGGACAAGAGAATATTTTTGAATTGTTTTTAAAATATGCTGTCTATAAGAGGAAGACTTGTGAACATGCTGCAAATGATTCCGTGAAATTATTATAAAAAAAGGATTCATTGCTTATAATGGTAATTTTTACTTATCTGGAAAATTTATATGTACTAAGTATTTTACTACTACATGATGTTTGAAAAGTGGTTTTTCCTCTGTATTATACATAGTCTAAACCTAGAGGCGATAAGGATTTCAATATAATTGTGCAATACAGAAAATATTTTATATGCTATAAATATCAAAGGCCCATGTTATGACATGTATTCTAAGTTTTATATTAAATAAGAATTACACATACTAGAAGCTGAATTTTGTCTCCCTCAACTTTATATGTTGAGGCCATAATACACAATGTGATTGTATTTGGAAATAATTCCTTTGTGAAAGGAATTAAGGATAAATGAGGTCATAAGGGTGGAGCATCTTTTTAAGAAGAGACACCAGAGAGTTTTCTCTCTGCCATGTGAGGACACAGTGGAAAAGCAGTGTCTGCAAAATCAGGGAGAAAATTTTCACCTAAACCCAGCTATGCTGGCATACTGATTTTTGATCTCCAGGCTCCAGCCTCTAGAACAAAGCTAGTGGAGGTGATGGAATCCCAGATGAGTTGCTTCAGATCCTAAAAGATGATGATGTTAAAGTGCCTCACTCAATATTCCAGCAAATTTAGAAAACTTAGGAGTGGCCACAGGACTGGAAAAAGTCCGTTTTCATTTCAGTCTCAAAGAAGAGCAATGTCAAAGAATGTTCAAACTACCGCACAATTGCATTCATTTCACGTGTTAGCAAGGTCATGCTCAAAATCCTCCAAGCTTTAACAGTATATGAACTAAGAACTCCCACATGTACAAGCTGGATTTACAAAAGGCAGAGGAACCAGATATCAAATTGCTAACATCTGATGGATCATAGATAAAGCAAAAGAATTCCAGAAAAACATCTACTTCTGCTTCATTGATTACACTAAAGCCTTTGACTGTGTGGATCACAACAAACTGTGGAAAATTTTTAAAGAGATAGGAATAACAGACCACCTTACCAGCCTCCTGAGAAACCTGTATACAGGTTAAGGAACAACAGTTAGAACTGGATGTAGAACAACAGACTGGTTCCAAATTGGGAAAGGAGTACGTCAAGGCTATATGGAGAAGGCAATGGCAACCCACTCCAGTGCTCTTGCCTGGAGAATCCCATGGACGGAGGAGCCTGGTGGGCTGCCGTCTATGGGGTCACACAGAGTCAGACACGACTGATGCGACTTAGCAGCAGCAGCAGCAGCAAGGCTATATATTGTCACCCTGTCTATTTAACTTATGCAGAGTACATTATGAGAAATGCTGGGATGGATGAAGCACAAACTGTAATCAAGATTGCTGGGAGAAACATCAATAACCTCAGATATGCAGATGACACCACCTTTATGGCAGAAAGTAAAGAGGAACTGAAGAGCCTCTTTATGAAAGTGAAAGAGGAAAGTGAAAAAGTTGGCTTAAAACTCAACATTCAAAAAACTAAGATCAGGGCATCCAGTCCCATCACTTCATGGCAAATAGATGGGGAAACAATGGAAACAGTGAGACTTTATTTTCCTGGGCTCAAAATCACTGCTGATGCTTACTGCAGCCATGAAATTAAAAGATGCTTGCTCCTTGGAAGAAAAGCTATTACAAACCTAGACAGCATATTAAAAAGCCAAGACATTACTTTGCCAACAAAGGTTCTTATAGTCAAAGCTATGATTTTTCCAGTGGTCATCTATGGATGTGAAAGTTGGACCATAAGGAAGGCTGAGTGCCGAAGAACTGATGCTTTTAAACTGTGTTGTTGGAGAACTCTTGAGAGTCCCTTGGACTGCAAGAAGATCAAACCAGTCAATCCTAAAGAAAAGCAACCCTGAGTATTCATTGGAAGGACTGATGCTGAAGCTCCAATATTTTGGCCACCTGATGTGAAGAGCCAAGTCATTGAAAATGACCCTGATTCTGGGAAAGATAGAAGGCAGGAGAAGAAGGGAATGACAGCAGACAAGATGGTTAGGTGGCATCACTGACTCAATGGACATGAGTTTGAGCAAGCTCTGGGAGATGGTGATGAACAGGGCAGCCTGGCGTGCTGCAGTGCATGGGGTCACAAAGAGTCAGACATGACTGAGTGACTGAACAACAACAATAAGCCTCTAGAACTGTAAGAAAACACATTTCTGTTGTTTAAATCACCCTGTTAATGGTGTTTTATTATGGCTCAGGCTGACTGAGAAAATGCATATTGATTCTAAGAATTATATGTTCTGAATTCAGTGGGCCTCATTAGTTAGATTACTTTTAATCATTAGGAATAAATAATATACAAAAGTTTTCATGGTCTTTTATAAACATGATTTGTCAATTAATTCTTCCCTGAGGCTTTGTGTTAACATCTCACTCCCAAGAAAAATCCAGTTTGCAGAACTTCGTTTATTTGTTGGCTGATTTATGTCCCTGGCTGAGTCATAACTGTAGGTCAGTGATCGGTATAGAATATATATGAAACTATTTCTTACTCAAACTCATTAAAGCTTGCCTAAATTTAAACACAGCTGAATGGTACCATAGCAAGTATTTATATAATTCTATCCTTGTTGTCATAGCTATAGTCACAGGTTCTCATATACCACGTGAAATCAGAGTTATCGTTAAAAGCTGTTGTATAACCCATTTGTTAATGATGAATTAAAAAATATAAACGCAAGAGTACAGAAAACACAGAACATATGTGGACATGATGGGCCTTCTCTGCTTGTTTTCTTGAAATGTAAAAATGGGAGCCTTCAGTTTTTGTTTATGCTGTATTGCTAAGGAGGTCTGTACTCTTTGCTAAGATATTTAGTCTGTCTAGGTCTCAGTGTCCTCAATTATAGATAACCATATTGACCTAGATAATAAATTTTCAAACAAGCCTTTGTGGGATGGGGAAGATGGGATGGGCTCTAGAGTGCGACTCTAGAGTGGGACTACATTTTCAAGCCAGAAACTATTTTTTTTTAATCTCCTAAAATTTCTTTAGGAGAAAGGGCTCTCTTGTTTTGTTTATTTAAGTTTTTTAGTGACTGAGTTTGATGATTTCAAATGTATTTTTTAAAAAATATATTCAGTTCAGTTCAGTCGCTCAGTCATGTCCAACTCTTTGCGACCCCATGAATCGCAGCACGCCAGGCCTCCCTGTCCATCACCAACTCCCAGAGTTCACTCAGACTCACGTCCATCGAGTCAGTGATGCCATCCAGCCATCTCATCCTCTGTCGTCCCCTTCTCCTCCTGCCCCCAATCCCGCACAGCATCAGAGTCTTTTCCAATGAGTCAACTCTTCACATAAGGTGGCCAAAGTACTGGAGTTTCAGCTTTAGCATCATTCCTTCCAAAGAAATCCCAGGGTTGATCTCCTTCACAATGGATTGTTTGGATCTCTTTGCAGTCCAAGGGACTCTCAAGAGTCTTCTCCAACACCACAGCTCAAAAGCATCAATTCTTCGGCACTCAGCCTTCTTCACAGTCCAACTCTCACATCCATACATGACTACTGGAAAAACCATAGCCTTGACTAGATGGGCCTTTGTTGGCAAAGTAATGTCTCTGCTTTTGAATATGCTGTCTAGGTTGGTCATAACTTTCCTTCCAAGGAGTAAGTGTCTTTTAATTTCATGGCTGCAGTCCCCATCTGCAGTGATTTTGGAGCCCCCCAAAATAAAGTCTGACACTGTTTCCACTGTTTCCCCATCTATTTCCCATGAAATGATGGGACCAGATGCCATGATCTTAGTTTTCTGAATGTTGAGCTTTAAGCCAACTTTTTCACTCTCCTCTTTCACTTTCATCAAGAGGCTTTTTAGTTCCTCTTCACTTTTTGCCATAAGGGTGGTGTCATCTGCATATCTGAGGTTATTGAGATTTCTCCTGGCAATCTTGATTCCAGCTTGTGCTTCCTCCAGCCCAGCGTTTCTCATAATGTACTCTGCATAGAAGTTAAATAAGCAGGGTGAGAACATACAGCCTTGACATACTCCTTTTCCTATTTGGAACCAGTCTGTTGTTCCATGTCCAGTTCTAACTGTTGCTTCCTTACCTACATATAGGTTTCTCAAGAGGCAGGTCAGGTGGTCTGGTATTCCCATATCTTTCAGAATTTTCCACAGTTTATTGTGATCCACATAGTCAAAGGCTTTGGCATAGTCAATAAAGCAGAAATAGATGTTTTTCTGGAACTCTCTTGCTTTCTCAATGATCCAGCGGATATTGGCAATTTAAAATATTACTTGTAAGCAATTCTATTACTCTATATTTATATTAATACCATAGATTAACTGATTAGACTATGGCCTTTTTGTCTAATACCCATGTAGGCTAAGATATCATGGTCTAAATTCAACAAGTTATTACTTATTTTTGTAGATCCTATTATGTATATGCTCTGTGCTGATAATACAGTATTTAGGATAAATTAAAAAGCTGGGATTTTTTTTTCTACATTCAATTACTTGATGCTATAATTTCCCAACTGGAATTTTTTCCTTGACTATTTTGAGATTTTTTTATTCAGCAGCCTTTTATTGTTCTTCTCTGTAATCCAAAATTTTGTTGTCATCTAGATATAGAGAATGTATTTAATCTTAGGTATTTTAGGAACTGTGCATTTAAAAAAATCTTTTGGAGGCAACAAGTAACCTTGGGTAAGTTAACCTCTGAATTTTACACTCTTTAAAAGCTTAAGGATTTATAGTCTGTAATAGCTTAAAAAATATTCACAGACGGTACCTATTTGAAAGGCTCATAGCTATCAGTGGGGCATAGGCATTACCTTGAAGAGAGTCTGTGTTTAGGTCATATATAATCTCCAAAGGAAGAGGAAAAGACTATAAAACAGCGAGCAAAATTCAGAAGATATTGAGTTATTAAGTGAGAGTATTGATAAGTAAGACCTTAAAGAGGGTGGGATGATTTGGGAACATGGCATTGAAACATGTAGACTATCATGTAAGAAACGAATCGCCAGTCTAGGTTCGATACAGGATACAGGGTGCTTGGGGCTGGTGCACTGGGATGACCCAGAGAGATGATATGGGGAGAGAGGTAGGAGGGGGGTTCAGGATTGGGAGTTCATGTACAACCGTGGCAGATTCATGTCAATGTATGGCAAAACCAATACAGTATTGTAAAGTAAAATAAAAAAAATAAAAATACATTGAAAAGAAAAAGAAAAAAGATTCTTAAAGATAATCATTTCCAAATAAAACCCTTCAAGATTTTATTTATGACAAACAGAATTGAAGATGTTACCCCATAGCCTTGATGAAAAGCTAATTTAGTAGAAACAACAGTAGATAAAAGGTACAAACATATATATGTGGTCAGAGGAAGGTGGCAAATTACATTAAAAAGTTCAGAAAGTAGAAAAAAATGGTTAGATTAGAAATGAGAAGATTCATAAACCAGCTAGCATTAGGAAGGCTGATGATGTTGGTTTCTTTAAAATAGTCAATATGAGCTCATAGCTGTCTGTCACTCATGGCACTTCACACATCCATATTTGGCATCTCCTTAGTCAATGAGTAGGTTGGTGGAAAGAGGAAGGCATCAGATTAAGTCAGACTTCCCGCAGAAGACTGCTCTATGTACTGAAAGCAGGCATAGAAGAGAGCCATCTTTAGACTTGTGGGAAAGATGAGAAATGAGAAGAAAGCAGATCTGGAGCATAAGATGAGACCAGGGTTGTGATATTCAGAGATATCCAACAGGCAAACAATATTAATAGATCATGGCTTTCCCGTCCATTTCACAGTTGATAAAAGTGAAAGCAAGGTACTTATAACAGGGAATAAAAAGTGCTCATCATGGATTTAAAAAGGAAATTGGTAGAGGTGAGTTGCAAAGGATAATGCTAAACAGCACTGAGAAAAGAGATTAAAAGAAAGTGAGATAAAAAAGAGAACTTGCAAATTTTCTCCTAGAACATTTGACTCATCAAAAAGCCATAAATTTGGGTCTTGTACTATACTCTGTCTGATGATCTTTATTGAGTTTATTTTATTACAGCTTTTTTTGCTGGTTATTACATCTACCTCAGTAAATGAAGGCTGAGAAATGTACCACATGAAATATTCATTGGGTTTATAGCTTTAATCTTAAAAGTAAAAGCCAAGGTAAAAAGCTGGAATAAAAAGAGTTTTAGTGTCTATTTTATGTATCTAAAAGCATGGGGAGAAGGTAAAATGGGATTCATCACAGGGAGGAGAAAGCTAACAGGAAGGAACTATATGGGAAGATCTTGAGAGCAAAGACCGCTTTTAAAGTGGAAGTCTGAGGATATGGGAAAATAAAAATGAAAGAGACAAAGAATCTGAAGAATTGAAAACTGTTAGGATGAAGCCAAGATGTGACTTCAGCAGGCTAGTGTGGGAAATTGCTGCTAAAGGAAATGTCTGGATGGGGGAGGATAGCCCCTTGGCTTCATCACACAGCATGGGAGCTCTGAAAGAATCTAGCAAAGAAGGCATCCAAAAGGGACAGAGTTTATTTTAACTTGGAAGATAATTGTAGCAGAGGAGAAGATGCCGTTCATTGAGCACATACTTTATAGCAGGCACTTTACATTAGTTATTTGGTTTAGTTTTCACAGGCAGATGTTACTGTCACTATTTTACAAGGGAAACCAAGACTTAAGAGTTAAGCGACTCACTAAAGGTCATAACACAGAATAGAAGAACTGAGATGTAAGCTAGGATCTTTAGAGCTCAGACCTTTTTCATGACATTGCATTGCCTCCCATCTAACTGCCCACAGAATCTTCCATAGTCCAAAATGGGAAAGCAAGAAGCAGTGGCCACCCCTACAGCGTACCACTCCGCCTGATGCCACTGTTGAATTTGAAGCAAATAAGTGCTCCAGATAAAGGCACTAAATAGGTTAAAGAAAATGTGATTGGGAAACTATAGCGTTTTATAGCTCTTTTAAGAAAATGCAATGACAAGAGAGATCCTTTGGCTAAGGGCAGGTAGGCTAAGAGGATACCCTAAAGCAGTGGTTCCTCAGTATTGTTCACCTTGGCTTTACACTGGAATAACTGAGGAGCTTTAAAAAAAATCTTCATGCTTTTGTCCCACCCTAGAGATTCTGAATTTACTGGTCTGGAGTCTTGGGAATTTTTCCCATTGGATTTTTAACTGGAATTCCCCAAGTGATTTTAATATATGGACAAGTTCAAGAACCATTACTTTACAAGCTGAGTTAGGGTTAGGTTTGTTCATTCCAGCCAACAAACAGAATTCATCTTTGCATTGCTCTGTTAGTCTAGGGTCTTATGAATCATAGATGCTTTATAAATGTTTGGGGAATTAACTTGAGCAGCAGAGAAATAGTATATGTACAGCTGTAGTCCTCTAAACTCTGGGTATCCTGTAATGCCTTTAAATTCTTTTTTTTTTTTTTCCCCCAGAAATGTTTTAGGTTTCTTTCAACAAGCCTCAGAAGAACTATGCTTCAGGAAATTTCTGAGTCAAGGAGTATTTGAGCTCTCACCTCTGTTGCCAGTGTTCTTTTGTGTAGAAGCTGCATGCTGTAAACCTGATGGGGATCTCCAGGATTCTTCCCTGCCTCTCGGCACAGCACCACACCTCAGTCAATCTTGATTCCTTCAGGAAGCTGACCTCTGGCGGCCAGATAGGGAGCACACAGTAGTTAAGACCATGATATCAGCTTTCTGAGTTCCGACCTGTGGCCTGCTTGCTATTGACTGCTTTTGTAACCTCAGGGAATTTACTTAGCCTGTACGTCTCTCAGTTTCCCCATCTATACCATAATATGAGGATATAATCATACCTGCCACACAGGGATCTGCTGAGGCTCAAATGTGTCTGAGATATTACTACAGTGTCATGTTACATGGAAAGTAGCATATAATTGTGTACAAATTATTAGGGGGAGATTATTCTATTAAAATGAGTTTATAAGCTTTCATCCATACTTTAGAAGAGAAAGATTTTTAACAAATGTTCAGTTCAGTTCATTTCAGTCACTCAGTCGTGTCGGACTCTTTGCGACCCCATGAATCGCAGCACGCCAGGCCTCCCTGTCCATCACCAACTCCCAGAGTTCACTCAGACTCACGTCCATCGAGTCAGTGATGCCATCCAGCCATCTCATCCTCTGTCATCCCCTTCTTCTCCTGCCCCCAATCCCGCGCAGCATCAGAGTCTTTTCCAATGAGTCAACTCTTCGCATGAGGTGGCCAAAGTACTGGAGTTTCAGCTTTTGCATCATTCCTTCCAAAGAACACCCAGGGCTGAACTCCTTCAGAATGGATTGGTTGGATCTCCTTGCAGTCCAAGGGACTTTCAAGAGTCTTCTCCAACACCACAGTTCAAAAGCATCAATTCTTTGGCGCTCAGCCTTCTTCACAGTCCAACTCTCACATCCATACATGACCACTGGAAAAACCATAACCTTGACTAGACGGACCTTAGTCAGCAAAGTAACGTCTCTGCTTTTGAACCTAACAGAACTTACAGAATATGCTAGAGAAGGTTTTCAGATGTTGCTGGGAGCAGGTGTGAGATGGAAAACGAACAAGGTTTGGTTTTGCCATTTGCTCTTTAGTTTGTCTATTTCTCATTGAGCTCAGGCTGACTGGATACAGTATATGGCCAAGATCTATACAGAAAAAATTCACAATCAGTTACTCCGAAGCCAGTAGTAATATAAAAGGCTGAACATATCCATCCTTTGGTCCCTCATTTTTGTTTTGTTTTGCTGTCCTTTTGCTTCCAAGTAGAAATAAGGCAACAAGGGAAGTAGATGCAGCTTGTGGAGAGAAGCATGTTGTGCAATGATTTTAAAGAATCCTACATCCCATCCCCACTTCATAAGGCAAGAGGATGAGAGTTGGCATGGAACCTTTTAAAGTCGAAACTGACACATATGTAAAGATGTGTAAGAGAGTGCTATCTGTGATTCAGGAAAGCATCCAGGTTAGACTTCATAAAGGCTTATCTGACTTGATGAAGAAGATGATAAAAGGCAGGTTGCTGACAGAGAACATAAAAAGATAGGAATCATTTATATTAAATAGTGGTAAGTGGTATTAAACTTTAAAGGTGTACAGAAACCTTAATCCAAATAGCAAGTTACCTCTAATTGAGATCCCTTAATAGACATTAGGATGAAACTCCTTTAAAGTTAATATCCCTACTTTAGCTGGACTCTCAAGAAGATAATAGATCAAATGATAGAAACTGAGAGTTGAAGATGGTTTATTTTGGGTTTCCAGCTGTGACTTTTCTGGATTTCAAAATGACTGCCTTGATATTTACTTTTTCTCTTGGGAAAGAAGGGAAAAAATCCTTTACTGCATTCCCACTGTCTAGGATATTAGCTGTTACAATTCCTATTGGCTGACCTCACGAAAGAGGACATTGCATTTGACCAGCTCAGCTTTTCTTCCCCGATTCTCACTGTAGATGTTACTGTACAACACACTGCACATTGGCTTAGCCTTTGAGGAGCATCGTAGTGTGAACTGCACAAAGAGACAAGTAATTCTATACTGTTTCTTTCCAAGTTCCAATTGGCACAGATAAAATTCCCATGTGTTATAAAATTACAATTATAGTTTGTGACTTTCTGGAAAATGCCTCATTGGGGTTTGGCTTAAAAAATTCATGTGATCTTTTACCCAAAAAAAGTAGAAATCAGTTAACATTCCACGTTTCATGCAATGAATCTATGACTAGTTTATAAGACCCAAAAAAATCTAAGAAAATTAGCCACTGTAGTTGGTATTCATCAGTGATAAACTCATGCTTAGAATTGCTTGGAACATGATTAAGCATTTATGAAAGAAACCAATGGTTTTTTCATTGTTGAAAGAAAAAAGAAACTTCTCTCCCTTTTTAATGACTTCAAAATCAGCAATAGTTTTCCTGTGTTTGTTTTTGTAGACCACATGAGTGATTCAGCTGAATTCTTCTAGATGTAAAAAAAGCTCTAACACAAATGGACAGCATGGTAATACTTTGGGTTATTGCTGTGTGTCTCATTTTCCTAAATCAGGAATACATAGGGAGGTTACATAGGTTTGAGCTGGTTTGAAATATATTAACCAGGACCCCAATGTGAAGTTAGTAAGTTTCAAAAAGGAGATATCAATCTACAAAGTAGCATAGAATCCTAGGTGGATAAGCAACTCAGAAACATGTATGTAGTGCTTACTGTTCACTAACATATAGTGGAAATTGTGAAGTTGACAGCATTTAACTTCATGACCCAAGCCCCTGAAACTGACCTCAGTATTTATTCCTGACTCACTGGAAACAATAGAGTGAAAAAATTCTAAACATAGGAGAGGTGCAAACCCTGAATTGAAAGAACTTACTCACATAAAGGCAAGAGGCTTAAAAAATCCTTCCAGCCTATTGCTAAGGAAGGAAGGGTTTAGTCACAGGCAATTTATAAAGGTTACTGTATTAAGGAGGGCCTCCAGTTCTGAAGATTCTGGCTTTATACAAATGTCTGTGGTCATGCTTTGTAGTTTAGAAAGTCTGTGTGCCAGTAGCAGGTTTGAAAGACTGGCCAGAGAGAATACCACAGAGTCCTTCCTCTGCAGATGTTTTGCACCGATAGGTCACAGCTGGCCTCTTACATCCAGCCTTGGGCCACAGCATTAGCTTGGCTCCACAGGTTTAGTCCTTGGCACCTTTTTGTATGAATCCTGAGCCTTTTAATTATTTTATTCTATCCTAACACTGCCCAGGCAGCTCCAGCTGAGCACAGTGATAAGGATATTTAAGTGTAGCCTGTATAAAGAAGTTTGTAGCTGACCAGCCCACATGGAGCCCAGAGGAGCCTGTTCTTATCTCTTGCAGAAGAAATCTAAAGATTTGTAAGTCTAGACTCCCCAGTTGTGAATAGGAAACTCACTTTGGGAATTCCCTGGAGACAAGCCAGAAATCCATTTTTTGCCAAAATAGAGGCCCTTGTTGATTTCCTTGCAACACCTCAAAAACAGTTGAAATTAATCCCAAGAAAAAGAGCACTTGGTAGTCTTGTAAAGTCCTAGCCCACAGAGGTGTTCCTAGCATGATCAAGAAACTGTTTGTGAATGTGGTCACTTCCCCAGAGGAGACGGCTCCTTCACTGAAACTGAACGTTAGAACACAGGTTCTTGGGAATAGCAGTTCTCCTGAAGTTAAGATGAAAAATGCAAGTTTTCTCAACAGAAATTTCACAGAATGTGAAGCCCTCACCCAACATACAAGAAGTCTGCTTCAACTTCATGAGAGACTAGTTGGGAAGACACAGAATATAAGAAGAAGAGGAGCTTGGATGAGCTCAGCATTCTAGCTATCCTTGCTAAGGCTTCATGCAAGATGTGGGGGAAATAGTACCTGTCTCACTCACATGCCTCTAGAAGCTGTACTGGCCTCAAGGAAGCTATTAGTTAAAGCTGGAAGGGCCTTTAGGAGACTGTTGAAGGGGCAGTCTGAAAGAAATGAAAAAGAATGTTACTAGAAGCTAAAGATTCAGTTATGTAGGAGCAGGAAGTAAAGCTGTTACCTGCATTCATGTGGAAAATAGAAAGCATATCAAATAAACGGGTGTATCAGATAAAGTTTTTAAGTGGAATCTGAAAAACACCAACTCGAGTACTTTAGCTGTTTATGCTAAAATAGGAAAGAGAGATGGGCTAAGTTACATAGAAATGTGTAAGTTTTAAGCAAAATTTAGAGAAAATATGAAGAATTCAGGATTTGCTAAGTAAGGATTTGCTTTGTTTTTCATTCCAGTTCCTTTAAGCAAAAGTCAAAGAAATTCCTTCCAGGCAAGGATTAAATCAGGATGTAGGTGGCTTCTTATATCTTTTCAACTAGACAACAATATGTTTAAGGATATTAAGTACATTTCCCCACAGTGCTTTCATAGAAATAAGTAAAAATGGATTGTCTTAGAAAGAAATGTGGGTGTGACTTTTGTTTAATGGAGTTGATTATAAACTGATAACTCTTTTACAATATTGTGTTGGTTTCTGCCATACATCAACATCACTCACTCATACCCCTCTCTCTTGACACTCCCTCCCACTTCCCACCCCATCTCACCCCTCTAGGTTGTCACAGAGCACTGGGTTTGAGCTCCCTGGGTCAGATAGCAAATTCCCATTGGCTATCTATTTTATATGGTAATGGATATGTTTCAGTGCTACTCTCTCAGGTCATCTCACCTCCCCTTCCCCTACTGTGTCTACAAGTCTGTTCTCTATATCTGCATCCCCTTTACTGCCCTGCAAAAAGGTTCATCAGTACCATCTTTCTAGATTGCATATATGTATTAATGTCTGATACTTGTTTTTCTCTTTCTGACTTACTTCAGTCTGTATAATAGGTTCATTCACCTCATTAGAACTGACTGAAATGTGTTTTTATGGCTGAGTAATATTCCAATATATGTGCTATGCTTAGTCTCTTGGTTGGGTCCAACTCTCTGAGGTCCCTTGGTATCCCACCAGGCTCCTCTGTCCATGGAATTCTGCAGGCAAGAATACTGGAGTGTGTTGCCGTTTCTTCCTTCAGGGGAGTCTTTCTAATCCAGGGATTGAACCTGCATCTCCCACACTGGCAGGCAGATTCTTTACCCCTAGGGTCACCTTATGTATCACAACCTCTTTATCTATTCATCTTTCAATGGACATCTAGGTTGCTTCCATGTCCTAGCTATTGTAAATAGTCCTGTGATGAGCATTGAGCTATATGTGTCTTTTTCAGTTATGGAAACCTATACTGTTTTAAAAGAAATACCATCAACTTGAAAAAACAGAATGATGCAAACTGGACAGAGGTCTTTAGACCCCAAACCTAGCTGGAAACATAGGTTACCTGGGCTGCAAACATATGTTATTTTTTATGGAAAAGGAAGGGTAACTGGAATAAAGAGCCCAAAAAGTGGACCAAGAGCTACAGACAGTCTACCTGGAAGCAGGCCTGGAATCCAATCAAGGAATAGTGTCTCACTCTCCTTGGGCTTCCATAACAGAATATCATAAATTGAGTGGCTTAATCAACAGAACTTTCTCACAGTTCAAGGTCAAGGCCAAGGTATGGGCAGATTCAGCTCCTGGTGAGAGGCTGCTTCTTGACTGACAGAGGGCCATTGTTGTGATTTCACATGACACACAGAGAGAGAAAGAGAAAAAGTCAGTTATATCGAATCCCATCATGAGAGCGCTGGCCTTATAGCTGGGTTATCTCCCAAAGGCCCCATCTCCAAATTCCATTCCATTAAGGGTTAGGTCTTCAACCTATGAATAGGGAGTAGGAGGGGCACACTTCAGTAGCAAAAAATGCCCACTGGATTTCAGACTTTCTACGGACCAAAGCCTGCTGTGGGCCTCCCATTCTCTTCTGTTTGAATGGCAGTATACTCTAAAGTTATCTCTGTCCCAACAGTGTATGGGGGTGTCCGAGGGGCAGATATTCACAGAAAGAATGGCACTTGAGAAATGGAACCTGGACACTTATCTGCACCTGGGCTTGAAGGAGATGACAAAGTCTTTAGGCCTCGAGGGGTGAGAGTTTTGAGAGAAGTAGGAATTGATTTTGGATGTGGGAGAAATGTAAATTTTGTAATAAAAAGGTAGATCATGATAAATTAAGGATGTCTGCTATTTATGTTTTGCTATTTTCATTTGTGAGGTGTGGTCTATATCTTCTTTTGAGTCTGAGGAGTGTCTTTGACTCCATAAATAACAGTAGAATGGAAGTGCCAGTTTCTGACTCAGGTTGTAAAAGAGTGATACCTTAGCCCTACTTTTAAAACACTTGTGCTTAGAACTGAGTTACCATGCAAGAAGGTGAACTACCTTGACATTTAGTGCGTTCCACCAGGGATTCTATGCCTCCTGCAATAATGGGGCAGCCATGCCAAACTGAAAGTGGTGACACAGGTCTTCAGATATTCTAAAGCACTCAGGTATATAAAAAGCATGTTTAAAAATTTCTAGGTTATTGTTCTCAAAGTTCAACCTCCATCCTCATCATCTGAGAAATTGTTTTAAATTCAGATTTTTGTATCCCACTCCAGACCTATTGAATCAAAAACTCAGAGGTGAGACCAAGAAATCCTTATTTTATCAAGTCTTCTGTTTCCAGTGCTATATAAGTTGAAGGAAGATTGTCTAATACCTTATTATCAAGAGATGCTAATTATCTTAGAAAATTGCAGTGTTTATGGTGTTAGGCTGTATTATATAACGCACATATATTGGTCTGCTTTCGTGTCCATCTACTTGATAACTTTATAGGCACGAGTAACTGAATATTTCATTATAACCTCAAATGTAATAATATCTGGGCATTTGAATATTTAAATATATGTTGTTTTATTTTAAATAAGTTATTTTTATTTCTTCTTCAGTTTATAGTTAGGTACACAATGATTTTTAGAAACTGGATGAAGTCATACTGTACTATTTATCTTTATTTTAGGATAGATATTCTACAATTATTTATTTAGAAGATGGTGGAATATTGGATATAATAGGATTAAGAACCACTGTTGTAGGAGATTCATGACAACCCATAAAGTTAGTGTAGGGAACATTGGAGATACTCTAGATCACCAAATTGACCTCAGAATATATCTCAATCCCAGATCTCTGATGATAACTCCTGGGCCAGAAGAGCTGATGAAGAAACATTTGAATCTAGAGAGGGATATTCATACTTTACAAACTGAGCCACCAGTCATAACTTGGAAAAAAATTTTTTCATAGTTGCTTCAGAGTTTTAAACAAAAGAAACAGAATGTTACAAATAAGTTCAAGCTCTTTTTTTCTCTCTGAAATCCTCTTTTCTTCTCTCTTATCTTCTTTCTCTATGGGAAAGTATTATTATAAATTAGATGTGTAGTCAAAATGTATGGTTATATTTTTATAACATATATCAGTTCAGTTCAGTTGCTCAGTCATGTCTGACTCTTTGCGACCCCATGGACTGCAGCACACCAGGCTTCCCTGTCCATCACCAACACCCAGAGCTTGCTCAAACTCATGTCCATCAAGTTGGTGATGCCATTCAACCATCTCATCCTCTGTCATCCCCTTCACCTACTGCCTTCAGTGTTTCCCAACATCAGGGTCTTTTCCAATGAGTCAATTCTTCACATCAGGTGGCCAAAGTATTGGAGTTTCAACTTCAGCAGCAGTCCTTGCAATGAATAATCAGAACAGGTTTCCTTTAGAATTGACTGGTTGGATCTCCTTGCAGTGCAAGGGACTCTCAAGAGTCTTCTCCAACACCACAGTTCAAAAGCATCAATTCTTTGCCACTCAGCTTTCTTTATAGTCCAACTCTCACATCCATGCATGAAAGCTTCATGTGATTTTTATATTTCCTTAACTAATAGCATTCTGGAGACAACATTCTGCAATTTGCTCTTATGTTATGAAGGTTTACTCAGAATATTTACAGATTTAGTCCATTTTTCCAAGCTTATGTGTATTATTTCATCCTACCACTCTACCCCAGTTTTTCAAACCTTCACCTTTTAAAAGGTAAATATCCTTAATACACATGCATGCGTGCACACACACACATACACACAACCCTTAGTACATATGAAAAAATGCATGCATGTGTATATATGTGTATATATCTGTATGTCCCACTTCTAGATTAGTCTTTTACATGTTTTTGTAATCTATTATTATTTCAAAGACTAGATTTTTTTGGTAATCATTGCTTTTCTTTTTGCTTGACTGTTTTTTAATACTGTTAGTTTCTATTCTCATCTTTATTATTGGCTTCTTCTTTCTTTATTTCCATTTTCTATCTATTTTATGTGTAATTCATTTATTTAAAATTTTACTTTTTCAAGAAAGGCATTCTAGGAAATAACATTCAAGTTACTACATTAGTTCCATCACTGAAGTCTCAGAACATCTGTTTTATTGTTATCCAGTTTAAATATTTCACAGTTTTTATTGCAGTTTTCTCTTCAATCCATTTTTTAGGAGGATGTATTACATATTGGGCAAGGTGCATTAACAATGCAATACTATTCTTCAGGACTTGTCTAATAGAGCATCTCAACCATCAATAGATTACAAGAATGTCAATGTACTGATTTCTTCAGCTCTTGACACAAACAAGTGGAACTTGGAAGAAACAGCCTCAAGGTAGTAAAATTGGGGAGCACAGAATTTGTGGTCTAGTGTTACATGGGTATTTATGTCATTGTTTTTGCTTAAAGACGATGTTGTGGAAGGCTTACCAATTAATGATTGATTAATTTCCTTAGTGGAGTAGGAAATGGCAACCCACGACTGAGCACACGTGTGTGCGCATGCATGTGTGCACACACACACACAGTCTCCTTAATGGATTATTCCTTTTAGTTTTATGAGATTCCACTCTATCATTATTAATGACTTTTATCTTAAATTCCCTTATATTTGCTATTCATATTTCTATACCAACATTCTTTTGGTAAATATTTTGTTCAGTCTGTATTTTCATCCATTTGTTTTCAGTTTACTTGTATAATGTTGCTTTTAGTGTGTTATTTATTATTCAAACCAGAACTTTTGAGAGTATGTGAAAGTGAAATTCGCTCAGTTGTGTCTGACTCTTTGCAACCCTATGGACTATATAGTCCATGGAATTCTCTAGGCCAGAATACTGGAGTGGGTGGCCTTTCCCTTCTCCAGGGGATCTTCCCAACCCAGGGATCAAACCCAGGTCTCCTGCATTGTAGGCAGATTCTTTACCAGCTGAGCCACAAGGGAAGGATGCTATTAATAATTAAGCTAGGACAGCTAGGTGAAATCTATGATGGTTCTGAGCAAACTGGGATGTGTGAACTTACTTTTTAAACAGAATATAACTAGATTTTACATATATTCAATTATGATATTCTGCCTTTTAGGGAAGATTTATGCATTTATATTTTTTGTAATTATTGCCATATTTGGATAGTTGTTATAACTTAATTTGTATTTTAGGTATAATTATTGAAGTATACAATTGTATAATGATTCCTTCCCTCCTTTCCTGCTCCCCGCCCCCAAACAACTTTACTCCTTTCTTGCTTTTCTATTTTGACAAGATTTCTTTTGTCTTCTGAGAGTACTTATTTTACTCAACTTTTAAAATGATGGTTTATCTTAAATTTTAACTTGCATATTTAGCTGAAAGATGTTCATTGTTCAGTGTCTTTATGCCTCTCTCCTGTAGAATACCTATATAATACAAGGTTCTTAGAAAAATTTAACTGTGATTTATCTCATGTTATTATTGTCTGGCATTTTAATTCCAACTTAAAAAAACTATTGCCTCTCCATTTCATCATGAGCATATTTTACGGCCCATACTTATTTATATGCACCAGCAAGCTTTAGCGTGTCTCTATTTCTTCCATTCTTTTTTTTTTTGGTTTCAACTTATTTCTTGTTGAATCACCTGTTTAAGTATGTTTTTTAACAAAGGCCTACCAAATCATAAACTCTTCATCTATGTAGATTTGAAAATGTCTGGATTTTATTTTACAAAGTAAGCATTATAATTCTTAATCAATTTCATAAATGAGGAGACTGAGCCACTGATTGAATAAATACATTTTTCAGACTGGAAAATTCTTAAAAGCTACCAACAGTGAATGCCAGCATAATAGAACAGTATACATTGAGGGAAAATAGCTGCTTCTCTAAAGTTCTATCCTTAGCTGACATCCACTAATGCAAAATATGTTATCTAATTATCTTATTTTCTGTGATAATGAACCTCTTTGGTAATTAAAATAATTAAAATAAATAAATTTATTTATTTAAAATTTAAAATAAAATAAAATAATAATTAAATTAAATTAATTAAAAATTAATTATTTGATATTTTGCTTATGCATTTTGATAGGTCTGGGTATGTACTTGTTTTTCTTATCCTGCTCATGACTTGGTGAACTTCTTCAAGTTGGGAGTCATTCTTCTCCATCTCTCTGGACCATGAGCATCTTTCTCTAATTCTGTTTCCTCCTTATTAGCTCTTCCTGCTGGGCCCCTGGACTGACCCAGTCCATCCTTTATGTCTCTATATATTGAATTCTGGGAAATGTCCTTGGATCAGTCTTTGAGTTTTTTTCACTTCTGTTTTCCTTGTGTCTGTTCTTGTGCTCCACTCACTCAATGATCTTTTTTGTTTCAATTTTTTAAATGTGTTTAGGTTAACTCTTCAGATGTGAGTTGCTCAGACCCTCCACATTCCCAAGAAAGGCCTGACTTCAGAACTGGCTCTTGGACAGCTCCTGGAAGTTGAGCTCTTTGAGTCTTGGAATATTCTTTCTGATAAGAGCACTTTTGTGGTCTTGGGCCACACAGTACCAATTTAATTGATCGTTTATGCTAATGAATACAATTTTTGGTAAATCATATTCTCAGTTTTCTTTTTTTCCCCTCTGTGGAACTGGAGTCTGAGAAGCTAAGTCCTGCAGTTGCCTACATGATTGATACCCAATAAAAATCCTGAACACGGGGCTCAGAGGAGCTTCAGGTATGTCATCACACATCACTGTTGGTATAATTAAGTGAATCTGTGGGACTCTGCTGGAAGAGGACATCTGGAGGCTTGAGTCTGGTGTCTCTTGGACTTCACTCTTGGTGCCTTACTGATTTTAATCTGTATCCTTTTGCAATTAAAAAAAAAAAAAAACCCTGTAACTATGAATATAACAGCTTTTCCGAGTTCTATGAGTTCTTCATGTGAAACATCAAACCTAAGAGTGGTCTTGAGGAGTCCTGACACACAAAATAAACAGTTGACACTTAAACAATGTGGGGGTTGAGGGGATGACCCTTGAAGCAGTTGAAAATTCACATTATAGCTTATAATCAACCCACCTTATCCCCAGTTCCTCTGTATCCAGGGTTCTGCATCTGCACCACATCCATCCAACTGCATATATCACTGAAAAAACTCACATATAAGTGAATTTAAATCCATCTTTTTCTACAGTCACTGTATTTCTCCTGCCAAATATTCCATTTTAGTCATTTTCAAATAGTCTTTTTTCACTCTTCTATGCAGAAAACATTGTTTCTGTTCCTTTATTTTGCAAGGTATTTTAAACATACTTATTTGAAGATTCTGATTTTCAAAAATGACTTTTTGTCTTTTGGGTGCAAAGTTTCCCTCTTGCTGAGCCTACTGATGCTCTCCCACATTTTCCTAGAATGCAGGCATATAACAGTCAGCCACAACCTCAGCTCCAGTTGATTCCATGGGCACTGTTCCTTAGAATCTAATTTCTAAGGGGTAGATTTAAACTTACCTACATTAGATTCCCATGAGTTCCTCTGATTTTGGACCAGTTTTCATAATTTTCTGTTTAGTGTAAATTAGATTTAAACACATAAAGAATAAGACTGAGGTTCTGATATCTTTTATTCTTAAGTTTTCAAACATTTAAAAATTACTTAATACGTCTTTAATTCTGGCCGTGCTGGGTGTTCATTGCTTGTCTGTGCAGGCTTTCTCTCTTTGTGGCGAGCGACTCTTCATTGCAGTGTGTGGGATTCTCATTGCAGTGGCCTCTCTCTTTGCAGACACAGGCTCTAGGTGCACGTGGGCTCGGTAGTTATTGCAGCGCACAGGCTCTAGAGTGCAGGCCTAGTAGTTGTGGTGCATGCGCTCAGTTGCTCCAAGGCACGTGGAACCTTCCCAGATCAGGGGTGGAAGTTGGGTCTCCTACACTGGCATGTGGATCCCTCAGCCACTTTGCCACCAGGGACGTCCCTGATAGCCATTCATTAAAATCTTTTCCCCTCTTTACTGCTCTGCATTTCAGCAAACATTCTTACTACTTTTCCAGGCTAGTGGGTAGCATTTAAAGTTTTTTCCTAATCTTGTTTCATGGGTTTAATAAAAGGAGGGAAAGGATGTACAAAATTTTGTCACTTCCTCCTATGTTCAGTCACACTATTTTAGTGTTTAATTTACTGAAATAATTCTTTCATAAGTCATTTTATCCTATGTTCAACTGTCATGAATCCTCAGATTAGTTACTTGTCCAATGTATTTGTAAAATAAATTGTTTGTGATTCACTTTGAATTTTCCTATATTATCTGAATGGCATTTTTTAGTGCCAGTTTTCCTTCCTTTCTCCTTTTTTGTTGAAAACTGTTAACATATACAGGTTTTATATATGATATTATGCATGCGTAGGTGGGACTCCTTTGTGTGTAGAATCAGGAGAGTCACAGTTGTCAAGAAGACACCAATATGCTGTTTTCTGGGGAGACCACTCTTGAAATGACTTTTGTCTATCTTAGTTTATTCTGAATCCAGGGCTAAATCTTATTTTTATAAGAATTCTTTATTCATAGCCCAGTTAGAAATATAAAGAGAGTACTGTTTACTAGAGTCCAAAGAATTTGTATGCCTAATCCCTCAAGAATGTGAATAGTTAATTATAAATATGGTTGTAGATGAGAAGTACAGATGTGACAGAGCTATTTAAAAAGGGAAAGATATTAGTCAAAGAAAAGAATGAAGAAATGGATAAAATGTTAATAAATTCTTTATATCAGTTACTATAGAGAATGATAGGTAGGCAGAAATTCAGTAGATTTCCTGGAAAGGATATCAGAAATTCTTATACAGCAAGCAAAAGGAAGTTACAATGCCTGAACATTGCAAAAACTCTAAGCAGTGGCATGGTTTCAGAGCTTTAATTGAAGTGATGAACAATATAAGCAGATCTTTAGAAATAAATCTATAACTTCATGAAGAAGAAAAATATAAATGAAAAGTACAAATGTTTATTTTTGCTGAGATTTTAAGAGGCTTCAGTGCTATTTAGTTTAAAATTTACTATGAGGAACAAGTATATTTTAGAGTGTTTTTCTGTAAATACACCACTTTTCCAGTTCTTACACCCTTTTTATGGGTGATAGCAGTTGTCTTATTATCTCTCAAGCATGTGAAAATAAAGGAAAGAAATATTAGTAAGACTTGTCAATAGACATTGACATAATGTGTTTATTTTTCTACCTGAAAGAGTAGATGTCCCAAGTTTGTGGATGTGTGGCTGTGAAAAAAACCTTAAAAACATAGCTCATTTCTTGCATTGTTTCTAAAATGCTATGCTTAACTATTTATCCAATGGTTTTGCTAACCAGATCTTTACTAATGAATATGGTGTGAAATTAGTAGGAACCATTAGCTGAAAGGAAGATCATAACCTTGGAAAATAGAAATTAAAATTCACATGTGTATATTACAGAAAAAAAATACATAGCTTTCTTTCATTGGCTATTTTCCCATGTTGACCAACACCTGCATTTTGTTCCTATCTGCTCTACGTTTTTCCTGTAAGCATATTTCCAGTGCTTCTTGTTGTCCTTCAGTCATTGTGTCCGACTCTTCGTGACCCTGTGGACTGCAGCACTCCAGGCTTCCCTGTTCTCCACTATCTCCTAGAGTTTGCTCAAACTCATGTCCACTGAGTCGGTGATGCCATCCAACCATCTCATCCCTGCCCTCAATCCTTCTCAGCCTCAAGATCTTTTCCAATGAGTTGACTCCTCACATCAGGTGGCCAAAGTATTGGAGCTTCAGCATCAGTCCTTCCAGTGGATATTCGGGGTTGGTTTCCTTTAGTGGTAAAAGTAGTGTTAGTCGTTCAGTCGTGTCCGACTCTTTGTGACCCCATGGCCTGTGGCCCTCCAGTCTCCTCTGTGCATGGGATTCTCCAGGCAAAAATACTGGAATGGATTGCCATTCCCTTCTCCAGAGGATCTTTCAACCCAGGGATGGAACCCGGGTCTCCTCCATTGCAGGCAGATTCTTACCGTCTGAGCTACAGGGAAGAAGATCCTTTAGGATTTCCTTTGAAGAAGTGAAGTGAAGTTGCTCAGTCATGTCCAACTCTTTGCGACACCATGGACTATAGCCTACCAGGCTTCTCCGTCCATGGGATTTTCCAGGCAAGAGTACTGGAGTGGATTGCAGGATTATCCTATTGCATTCTGCCATTTACCTGGTTCCTTCAAATGTCCTTTACTAATTTATTATGTAACTCTGGCAGATCTCATCATCTTATTGTTTGTACCTTTCTCAATTTATAATACTGTAAAACACTTTGTCTTTTATTGAATATGTTTACTTGCATACCCAGATTCTGTTCTAGCTTCCCTGATGTCAGTCATTTGTCTTCCTCTTAAGCCCTCTTCACCTACCTTCTGGAAGAAAATCATTGAAATAAAATTAAAAATAATAAGAGACATCTAATTGGATCATATGAATCCATATATATGATCAAATTGCATAGAACTAAATACACACATATATGCAAATCTGTGAATATTTTATAAGTGTGTTGATTTATAAGATTGAGGATTATATCATTGTGACTTTCCTGGGTATGGTATTGTGCTATAGTTATACAGCTACAGCTCTAGTATAGCTATAGTCACCTTTGGAGGACACTAGATAAAAGTCTGCAGAATCTCTGTATTTTTTCTTAAAACTGCATGTGGATGCATGAGTGCTAAGTTGCTTCAGTTATGTACAGCTCTGTGATCCCTTGGACTGTAACCTGCCAGGCTCCTCTGTCCATGGGATTTCCCAGGGAAGACTACTCAAGTGGGTTGCCATGCCCTCCTTCAGGAGATCTTCCTGACCCAGGGATTGAACCCATGTCTCTTATGTCTCCTCCACTGGCATATGGGTTCTTTACCACTAGCACCACCTGGGAAGCCCCCTTATAACTGCATATGAGTCTGTAATTATTTCAAAAGAAAAAGTTTTTCAAAAAGGCACATAAGTAGAAACATGACTGAGTATTTTGAGTTTCACCTTGTTTCTTCTACTAAGTTAGTAATTTGGGCAAGATCACAAATAATCATCTAGCACCTCATAGCCGCACATGTGTTGAGTACAGCAAATTAAATGTTATATGCATTATTTTTCAATCATTCGTTAATTCATTTTGTCAGTCAGCAAATCTTTATCAAACAGCTATTATGAACCAAGCACTCTTGTAGGCACTGGAGTTAACATGCAATAAAATTTTTCTTGGATTTAATGAAATGTATTTTCCTGAATGAGGAGTATTCGTGGTTTACTATTAAGAGTTTCTGAGTTTATAATTTCTGTTGGCTCATATTTGCAAGCTGCTTCATTGGTATCTTCTTATTTTTTGCCATGATACATGTGAGTGTATCACATGAAGTAGACTCCAGTTCTTTCTTTTTTTTGAAGTCATTGTTTTCAGGTAAAGGAATTTCCAGCTTAAAAATAAGTACTGAAACCCCTAAAGGTTTCAGAAGGTGAAAGAACATGGCTAGCTATCTTGTGATAGAGCCACAGTACTGATGAACCAGCAGAAATGTTCCATTTGAAAAGGCCTGTGATAAACCAAGTGACTTACTTCACAGCTGGACTTCAAACAATGCTCTCACCGTTTCATCCCTGGATATATCCGACTATATGTTAAACTTAAACTGGATCATGGGAAATAGTTTTAATCCTGTTTTTATCTCAGTGGTGTACTTGGGGGAATAAAAAGAAAGGAAAATGTCAAAATAGCTTTTCTCTAACTGAAGAAATTGACTTGTATTTCCATGTGTGTGGGCATGTATCATGAAATGAGAAACCAAAGCTTCAAAAATTATAGTATGGTTCCAGTTGTGACAATAATTCTGCTCTTTGCTATTTCAGATTTTCTCTTTTCATTACAAGAAATGAGCTGGAATTTGTTTTCCTTGTTTTTTTCAGCTTCTGCTTTGTAGAGTATTTTTGCTGTGATAACATTGCTAACTTTACAAACATTGGGCCATCAAAAATATGGGATTTTGCATATGCTAGAGAAGGCAAGAAATAACATTTGATGGAAACTCTACGAGTCTCATTCATTAGAATTTTCTTTCCTAATCACTATTAAGGACTATGAGATTTGAGATATCTCAAGTCTCATATCCTCCGTGTCTCCCTTACTTCTACAGGAACTGTGGACTAGTTGTTCATGCTGAATACATCTCATGACAAGAGTTGACCTGCTCTAACGTGCATACTGTGACTCTGACCTCAAGACTCTTACTCCTCCACTGTGTCATTTTATTCCATTTTACAAACCTTCTAATTGGGCTCCTTCCTTTGTTTCCCCTACAGGATTGCATGTTCAGTTTGAATTTTTTTTAAAACTGATTTCATCAAAAATTTCCTTTGTCTTTCAAGGAAACTCTCCCTATAGATCCAAAACACTGCAAAATTACTTAGTCCGGTGGGGAAAGACATATAAGGGGTTGAATCAATGGCACTAGAAATTCACAGTTTTTAGTCTCAGTAGTATCCTTAACACCAAACTCTTTTATTTCACTTGTCTGTATTCACAACTTTGGAATTCTTGTCCGGTCTTCCCTAAAGTGATTTGACGAGGACTGCTGCCCTTAAGACTATGTTTATTTGATGAATGGATATGGCATATCTCCACATTTTGTGAGAATGTATCTTGAAAGCTGCTTTGGAAAGAAAATATGGTAAGAAATCGTTTTGTTTCCAAAAAAGCCAGTCTGTAACCTGTGGTTCTCCTCCTCTGTCCCTCAACTCCTGACTGCATTTACAACGAGCTTTGAAGAACCAGCTGCTGAAAGTGATAAATCAGCAGCTGAAAATGATGAATGAGAGACTCATTGTAGCACAAAGTGAAATATAGGTGCTTTTCAACAACGTTAGATTGGTTACTGGACATGGGAAAGAGTGGTGACTACTGGTCAAATGTATGAATATATATATTATAGTAGCAATTATACTTACTATTTGAATTCTATTTGAAATCCTCTTATTACTATAACATCAGGTATTTTATTTTGAGGAGCATTACTAACAATAAATCAGAACCAACATTTATGGAGTGCCAATTAAGTGCCAAGCCAAGTGCTAGGCTGGGGAGCATTAGCTTTGAAATGCTTAGTTGTGATCTCCAAGCACCACTTATGGAAAATTATGATCTGCTTTCTAAATTATTGCATAATCTTTAGATATAACAGGCATTCTGAATTTTAAAATCTATTTGTGATCTTTCTAGTGTGGTTTATGCTTACTCACATGGAATATTTTTCAGCTTGTTCCTTTCTAAGTGCTACTTACACACCTGTCATTCAAGGCTCTTTTCACTCTGATTTTGATTTATTCAATTTGCCAGTGTTCCCTGGTTACTAGTCCATGTAATGGTCTGTTCGTTTGTACAGAAACATTTATACAAGATGGAAAAGTTGAAGTAATTTAAATTTAGTCCATTATTTTTTTTCCAATGTGAATTGTGTCAGTATACTACTTCAGTGAGAGGTTATTCATTGGTTTACTCTCTGCTTTTTTATAGTTTCCAGGCATGTTTAATATCTGTGATTAACTGAATTTTTCAGGTTAACATCTGCATTTAATCACAAGTTATTACCCGTTTCCTAGACTGGTCAGTGTAACATTTCAATCACTCCTTCCTTCTTTCTCCACCCGTGTAGTAAAAGATTCAAAGTCACTTATACTTTCTTTCTTTCACAGCCATAGAGCTGCACTTAAATAATATTTAAGAAAGTTATATTTCTTTTGAAGTGGTCACAGGAAGCATATGCTTAGTGTATATAAACAGAGAGAGAGTTGAGGCACTGATTTTGGAAGGCTTGGCTGATTTACAGAACTCTTGTATCTACATAGAAACATTTTTCCTCAGAGAGAAATGAAAGGCTCTTTGGGCTCCAATACCCACAAAGCTCCTGTATAATGGCATTGAAACTCAAAGAGCAGTCTTCTTTCAGTTTCACTTTGCCCTATATTTTTGGTGTAGCTCAACAAACTTCTGAGAGGTCTCTGTTTAAGCTTAAACAGTCCTTGTCTCACTTCCCCAATTCTTTAACTTTTCAGTCATTTGATCATGGAGAATAAAACCTTAAGGATTAGTCATACTTCAGGTGAAGGGGGAAATGGCTTCATTACAGTTATTTTATTCCCTACTACCCCACCACTGAACACGATCATTCAAAGTGATTCTTCCATTTTTCTCTGAGTTCTCCAGAAACCTGTCATAAATGATACAGTTTAAGGAAGAAAAATATATTAAAGCAGAACAACTAAACATGTGGTAATGTCTGGCTACTATTTTTGGCAAAACTTGACCTAACCCAGGAATTTGCCTCTCTTCCAAAATTTTGTTTTTGTTGGGGAGGCTGAGTAGGGGTAAGACAAGAGCAGCCCTGCTGGGATTTTAATTGATTGAAAGCTAGGATGGGAACAATAGTCTCCATTGTTTTCAAGTATGGATGGTACTGGACTATGATTAAAAATCATGAAGGGAATCTGAAAATTTCATTCATTTATCTGGTTGAATACGTCTCTAAGGGCTTCCCTGGTGTCTCAGCTGGTAAAGAATCTGCCTACAATGCAGGAAACTTCCTGCAGTGCAGGAGACTTGGGTTGGATCCCTGGGTTGGTAAGATCTCCTGAAGAAGGAAATGGCAACCCATTTCAGTATTCTTGCCTGGAGAATCCCATGGACAGAGGAGCCTGACAGGGTATATATAGTCCATGGGTTGCAAAGAGTCAGATGCAACTGAATGACTAACATTTACTTATTTACATATCTCTAAGTTATTCTGACACATTTAATGGTGAGCATGATCACTGTTATTCTAGGAAATTTTTAGGGCCAGTATATGTAAAAGAGCACATAATGACTGAAATTAATCCCCTTACAAATAGTCAAATAGAAACCTCATTACCTTTCTTAACTCACTTAAAAACAACAGAAATCATTGTGTGCCTACTATGTGCAAGCCCTTTGTTGCCTTGAAGTCGGGAGTGACTTCTTGTTCATCATTTTACCATCAATGTCAACTACACTGATGATTGGTAGATACCCAAAGTTCAGATGAGACTGAATAGTGTTTGGGGCCTGTTAACAAAGAATCTTTAAACTGTTTCTGTTTTAGGTTACCAATTTGTGTCATCGTGTTTAGTGATGCATTTCCTCCTGTCAGTTCAGTGCTCAACACCTTCAATCCTGCATGGAAACAAAACAAAACAAAAAAGGATGTAGGTTAAGTTCTCACTATCACCACTTTTTTGTTTTCTTGAATCCCAGCCTTCATTTTTCATGACCTGTGTCCTTACCCAGTTCAAGTAACTGCTCTCTGCCTTTCAAGGTTCAAGTGGCTGTGAATGGTATGTGGAAAGAATGTCAACATTCACCCGGCAGGGGGGCCAGTGGTGCCTCAGGGGATCTTGGAGAGCAAGTGGGGATGAATTTTGCATTGAGGTTATATGGAAGTCCTGGAGCCCAGAACGTGTGTGGAATGAGGGACCTGGAGCATTCATCCTGTGTTTGGTGAAGGAAGGGATAGGGTGTGGATTTGCAATTACAAGGATGTAGAATACTAGAGCACAGTTCTCCAGGAGCTGAATCTAAGCCCTTCTAGTCCACGTGACCCAGAAGCAGGAGACCTTCTGGGAAGAAAAGCCCAGGGTAGTTCTTTCTGTTACCATTTAATCACCTGAAACCACGTGAACCAGGATCACACGTAGAGTTGACTTCTGCGTCCCTGTGGACATGCTCTTCATTCATGTATGCTTCCCCAGTGAATTCAAATACAGGCTGAGATCTTCTTCAACCTAGGATTCTAGGGAGTAACTACCAATGAAGTCAGGCTTGGATTTTAGCAATAAAACCAACCCCTGACCTAATAATAGATCGTTTCAGTGCCAACGGAAAACACCTCTTGCTCCTATTTTGATTTGTTCTTGTACTTCCCCAGCAAAATTCCCCAAGCTGCATTATTAGAGAAATGCAAATCAAAACTACAATGAGATATCACCTCACACCAGTCAGAATGACCATTATCAAAAAGTCTACAAACAATAAATGCTGGAGAGGGTGTGCAGAAAAGGAAACCCTCTTGTACTGCTGGTGGGAATGTAATTTGATACAGCCACTATGGAAGGCAGTATGGAGATTCCTTGAAAATCTAGGAATAAAACCGCTATATGACCCAGCAGGCCTACTCCTAGGCATATACCCTGAGGAAACCAAAATTGAAAAGGAAACATGTACCCCTGTGTTCACTGCAGCACTATTTTCAATAGTTAGAACATGGAAGCAACCCAGATGTCCATTGACACATGAATGGATAAAGAAGCTGTGGTACATATTTACAATGGAATATTACTCAGCCTTAAAAAGGAACACATTTGAGTCAGTTCTAATGAGGTAGATGAGCCTAGAGCCTATTATACAGAGTGAAGTAAGTCAGAAAGAGAAAGATAAATATCATATACTAATACATTTATATGGAATCTAGAAAGATGGTACTGATGAAATTGTTTGCAGCAATGGAGAAACAGATATAGAGAACAGACTTATGGACCTGGGGGAAGGAGGGTAGGAAGGAGAGGGTGAGATGTATGGAGAGAGTAACATGGAAACTTACATTGCCATATATAAAATAGATAGCCAATGGGAATTTGCTATATGACTCAGGGAACTCAAACAGGGGCTCTGTAACTATCTGGAAGGGTGGGATGGGAAGGGATATGGGAGGGACGTTCAAGAGGGAGGGGACATTTGTATATCTTTGGCTGATTCATGTTGATGTTTGGCAGAAATCAAAAAAAATTCTGTAAAGCAATTATCCTTCAATTAAAAATAAATAAATTAAAAAAAGTAAAGTCCGGCTCTATATGGATGAAACCGAAAAAAAAAAAAATTGAAAATACGATCATGAAAAAACAAATTCCCTGAGCCCGTCTCTGCACAGATATGTCATATTTTCATTGATAGGAAACACAACCATTAGAAAATGTATACAGAAACTTACATATTCTTCCAGCTTTGTTTCTATCTGTTCCCTCTTCATGTATTCTGTCATCCCCTTATGCTCATGTATCCTCTAGGGCACTTATTTGAAAAGAACTTCTCTCTAAATTGTTACTTGCATAGTCTGCCCTCCTATTTTTCTGTCTCCTGAAGCTCTGGTCCAGACCTGCTGCATCCACATACTGAGCAAATATTTTCTTCTTAATCTTCAGCAGCCTGACGTCCATCCCTCTGCATTGTACTATTGGCACTACTGCTATTTTTCCCTTTACTGAGGACTAACAGTGGTCCAGGAGTTGTGGTTAAATATCATATCTCACCATTTAATCACTTAAAAGATAGCTCTAGGGGATCAGTGCTAGCAACTAGGTATAGAGATTAATTTAGTAAATGGAATAAGGAGTAATTAGCTCTGGTATAATTGTAATACCAATGTCTTTAAATGCCTAAAAGGCCACTTTTATTTATTTACCTTTCTTCTACTCTTTATGTCCCTCAATCCAACACTGTCTAAAAGAACTTTCTGTCATGATAGATTACTTAATTCTATATCTGCACTATTTTCTATGGAAGTCATTTGCAACGTGTGGTGTTAAACCATTTGAAATGTGACTAATACAACTGAGGAACTATATTTTAAATTTTATTTAAATTTAAATAAGCACATGTAGCTAGTGGCCACCCTCTTATACAGTGCATCTTCAATTCTTCAATGTCATTAGACCTTGTCAAGAACTTCTTCTGTTTACACTTTGCTTTTCCTCAATTGCAGGGATCATGATCTCATGGTTATTTGTTGTTTTCTACTCTCTTTTGGAGTTCTTTCCATCCTTCAGTTTCCTATATATGGGTTGTTCAATAATTTCTTAAGATGAATGACCAAAATTTTTTCTTTCAGTAACAATCCTTCTTAGATTATTTTAGACAATTTTCAAGTTTTGTACTGAACATTGCTACTTGGATGTATCACTGTCTCCAAGTATGTGACAAAAACAGGAGTAATCTTCCTTTTCAAAGTTGTTTGTAACATATTCCCTGTTTTTATTCAAATCCTTCAGGTTTAAAACTTCTAATTCTTCTTGGGTATCATTTTTATTTCACCCTATGTGAAATCATTTGCTAAGTTTCATTGATTCTGTCTTGCAAACATCTCAAGTTTATTCCTACCTCTTTCCCAGCTGCAGTTTCATTTCTGAGATTCAACTATAAAGGCTCTCAGAATGATTTCCCTGGAATATTATAATAATTCTCTAAATGGCCTCTCTGCATCCAGTCTTCATTGATTCAATTTATCCTCTCTACTGCTATCAAATTAATCATTTTGAAGTCTTGCTCTGAACATTCATTTTCATGCTTATAAAACTTTGAGGGCTTCTGATTTAGTCCAATTAAATCTCATGCATTTCATTCTGGATTTTGGCTCCATTACTCTCTCAATTTTCACATCTATTTCATCTCCCCCATGGAAGCTTCCTAGTCTTTTTTGGTTAGAAAAAACATCTCTTCTTTCTTCATATCTCATAGTGATATTGCTTTCTGTCTTGCTGTATTTTTATTTACATGCACCTCTTGCAACTTCCATTAGCTCCTTAAGTGTAGAACAGTGTTTTATTTGCATCTGTAATCCTCACAATATCTAAAATGATATGATGACTTCCAAATCATGGAATTTATATAATTTTAATTCAGTTCTTAACTTTTTAAAAATTTGATTTTTTTTACTTCTTTCATACGAGATACTCTTTAATCTTTGCTGAATACAAGCTGAAAAAGGACCTACTTCTCTGTTGTAAGTATTTCAAAGTATAGTAAGAAAGACATTCTAAAAATTATTTTAAAATAAAGTGCTATGCATATAGCATTAAATTTATGTTAATATGTTCTAGGTACAGTCTGGCATAAAGGAAAGAGTAATCAAATCTGAATGGGTGACTTAAGGAAATTTTAGCACACCAAGATATCTTGAGAGATCTAGATGTTAAAGTCCATGAAGGCAGAATTTACCCAAAAGTGTGAAGATGGCAGAGCACCCAAGGAGCATGGAAACTTTGAGCACTGACCTAGAGCTATGAAATGGCATGACATTTATTAGAAAATTACAAGCGGTTCTGAGTGTCTAGAACACAAGGTAATTAATACATAAAGAAGTTAGAGGAAAAGAAAAGGAAGATGTAGAAATTTAAGCTTTACAAGAAGAATCTTGTATGTCATCCTGAGAACTTTCAACTTTCTACTGGAGGGGAGCCATTAGAAGATTTAGCTAGGGGAAATAACATTTTTAGATTTGCTTTTCAGAAATTTCTCTCTGGGAGGAGAATGGAAGGATTCAGTATTAGAAGCAGCATGGTGGTTCAAGAAGTTGTTGTGATATTGCAGGCAAGAGAGATAAAGCCCTAAATTAAGGTCATGGCAGAGAGGATGAGGATAAAGAATCCAATAAATGATTGGTGGATGGAGGGTAATGGAATTAATGAAGAGAACATATTCTAACAAGAAAATCTTTTGGCAAGCAAGCGTATGAACTCATTCATTCCTTAAAGTTTTGGACTTGCTCAACTTATGGGGTGTCTAGACCATCCAGGCTGAAGTGTCCATGAGGCAGCTAAACCAAGAAGTATGGGTGTCAGGAGAACCATCTGATATGGAGATGTAATTTGAAGTTATCAGCTTTTAGGTGAGACTATAAACATTTTTCCAAATTCTGCTTTGGGATAGGATGCAATGACAAATAACCCTAACATCTCAGTGATTTGTCATATTTTTTCTGTGTTGTGAATAAAAAGATTCATATTCAAAGAAACTAATTTCATCTCTCTTGATCTAGGCTAAATAAGAAAGGAAGGGATAAGTTTTTTTTCTTTTTAACATTTATGTATTTATTTGACTGCATTGGGTCTTAGTTGCGTTGCAAGGGCTCTCTCTTGCTGTGGCGCACAGGCTTTAGAGTGGAGAGTTCAGTAGTTGCTTGTGAGCCTGGTTGCCCCGGGGCATGTGGGATCTTAGTTTCCTGACCAAGGATCAAGCCCTCATCCAGTGCATTGGAAGGGGGATTCTCAACGCTTGGATCACAGGGAAGTCTCAGGAAGGGAGAGTTTTGAAGGAAGACAGCTATTGTAATATTTAGTAGACTAACCAAAATAAAGGCTAATCTTTTAAAATTATGAGTTGAAAGTTGAGGACAATCTGTGTCAGTGTATATCTGAAGAATAATGTATTAAAAAAATAATGATGATTTCAGAACATGTTTAACAAAAAACAGAATAAGATCTTTTGGCATCTTACTCCTGACTGTAATTCTATTGTGTAGCCCCAAACTCTTCTTGTTTTATTTTTAGGAAATTGAGTCTTTGGAGACAAAAATTAAAATTAAGATGGGTACAGTCTTTCCAGCTGTGATTTCCTGAGTTCTTATGTTCTTTTAAATTTTAATGTTGAGATTTACTCATCCTCAAAAATACTTTCCAAAAACCCTTAGACTGAGAAAATATTTTGCATCATTTCCCTCCAGTGTATTTTTTATATTTGTGCCCCCAGTGTGCCCCCTATTCATTCTTACAAGCATACTTAAAAGTTTAGTACTTTCTCATTCAAGGCTGTTCAAGTTTCTTGATTTATACTTATTTTACTTCATTCCATAATTAAAGTGTATAGCACTGCTATATCTTATGAAGTATTTGCCTTTTTCTGCTAACAAATGTATCCTGTAAGTGGTTTGATTATTTTCCCATATCTGTTTATCTTTTTCTTTTCTTCTTTTATACTGAATCTGATGTGACATCTAGCAATTTGTTGAGAGAAACATACCCAATGATGGATGAATCACAGTCTCACTTTGAATTCTGGGGAAAAGGAAGCAGATTTTTTTTTTTTTTTTTTTTTTTTTTTTGATACGGACCATTGGCCCCGAAACGCTTTCTTTTGACCATTCCCAGAGGCTGGGACTGCTGCCCTCAGGGCCACAGAGGAAGACCCATCTGTTTTCTCAGGCTCTGCTCTGGGGAGAGATGGGAAGGAATCTTTGTGAAATCTCCAGGGACTGGTGAGGATTGTTGAGACATGTTTATAGTTTAGGTCTGCAAAGAATCATCTTGACTATTAAGATGAGACATTTTAGTCTATTTAAATATTTTCAGAGAACATTTCATTACTGCAGTAGTTCATAAAAAAAAATAATGCAATGTTCTTTTCCTTTTTATGTTCCTTCTACAATTGATCTATGAATTTTATGGAGACGCATTCAAAATAATAAAGGCTGGAAATCATTTAGAAACACACAGATTTACATATATATCATTTTAATCTATAATGATTTGAAAGTGGAGTTTTAATATAAATGGCCATCATTATATTAGTCAGTACTCAGTGTGTTATGCACCTTGTAAACTTCTCTATAATATTCCCTTATGACTGACTATTAAATGTATTTATGCATTAAATTCTTAAAATTATTTTTTAAATTTACATTTATTTAACTTTATTTTATATCATCCTGTACCACATCATAATCATATTTCTCGCATTTCCTGAGTTGCTCTTATCAGTTTTAGAATCCATTACTTTACCGAGTGGAGCTCAAATTAAGTTATTCTGCTATCTTGTGGTTGCAACTTGAAATAGCAAAAGCTATATTCAAAAGTTAGACTTCAAGTTTATCTATTGAGATAGAAAAAAAAAATCAGATTGCTGAGAAAGGGCTAAGTCCCCTGAGAGAACACTTGATTCAAAATTTCAATAGTTATATCACTTTCCCTCAGTGCCTAGGCAGACTCTGGAAGCAAGTGTCACACTGCAAAGCTGCTAGACATGGACTCAGGGCTGGAGAGCGACTTAGCATCATGGTTGAAATTATTCCTTAGTGGTGCTAAAGAATTAAAGATCCTCCTAATTACCTCCCCAAAACTCAGGTTCTGAGGACTCAAAACCAATGCTTTTCTAATAGAGAAATTAATTTGCTGCAGGTCTGCTAAATTTCCTTTTCCTTTTCACACTCAAGCCCAGGTTAGAGGAGGACTCTCTAGATACAGACCTCAAAGAATGGAAGGACTCCAGCCTTGTGGAGATTTGTCAGTATAGCTTGGTTTATTTTGGGTCCAGTAGTGATTCTGGGCAGGAAGAGAGGGTGGGAAGAGACAAAAGCACAGTTTTAGGTGTTTCCAGAGGTGTGGTTCTGCTGGTTCCCTTACCCCCATCACCAAGCCCTGTGAGTCTGTTCCTGGGGTTGCTCCCATGTTTGGGCTGAGAAAATGCAAGGGCTTGGCTACATGCCGCTACCTTCATCCTCCTGCTACCATCCTACCTTTAACCTCCTTCTGATGGTGCCACTACCACCATCCTCTGCTAGTGAGCCTTGTCAAAGCACCAGAGGCCCCTTTAGGTCACTAAGATGGCACTAAGATGGGTCCTTAAGGCGGCTTACTTCTCATCTTGTGAAGAGAGGATTGGCTTCTACTTATATTCTTTCTTAAAGTTAATTTTTATTAGAGTATAGTTGCTTTACAGTGTTGAGCTAGTTTCTACTGTACAGCAAAGTGAATCAGACATACGTATGTGGTGGCGGTGGTTTAGTCGCTAAATCACGTCCGACTCTTGCGACCCCATTGACTGTGGCCCACCAGGTTCCTCTTTCCATGGGATTTTCCAGGTAAGAATACTGGAGTGGGTTGCCATTTACTTCTCCAGGGGATCTTCCCAACCCAGGGATTGAACCTTCTTAATCCCCAAACCTGGAAATTATCTCTAAAAAGCCTTATTTTATAGAAATTTGAAGGATGTCTCCGTAGCTAAGAAATAACTTTTAATTACAATGTTAACTGAAGAATCGGTACTGGAACCAAATCTTTCTGAGTTGAATTGAATCTCTTCACTTCCTTAGATAAGTTGCGTTTGATCTATGTTGTTTATGCCTCAGCTTTAATTATTAAACCTTTATTCACTAAATCCCACTGTAGTGTAATCAGCGAATAGACGCACATCTGCTCAGTCCTAACACCACCTTTTAAAAACATCTTGTCCTTTATAAAGCCCTCTATTTCCTCTGGCAGATGCTGAAAGTATTAATGGTGTCTAAGAGGCTTCTGTCTCTTAACGAGTAGCAGGTGTGGTCAGAATGCCTTATTATTTATCACTTCCTCACCCAGGATATTGTTCTGTACTTGTAAGGCATTTATGCTGTTCTCTATCAATGGCCTCTTTATTTCCTATAGAGCGTCTCTGTGACTGAAATGAACGTTACACTTTACGGTAAACCTTGACATTTGCTACCGCAGAGACCACCTTCACCTGGCCACGGACAGTGCCGGGGATCAGCTAGAGCACCTCTACTAATGTTTCCCAGATTTGGGGATTATTTGAAGTCATGGGGTGAGGTAGTGGGTGGAAGAGAGGGGTGTGGAGGAGGGAGGTTTCCTTCCTCCCGTGAGATCACTGTATTTTTTGATACAGCTTTCAGTTCTGATTTTACTGTATGATTGGAAGCCTTTCCCAGTCTGATTGCTCCAGATGGATTGGAACTGGTCCATTTTAGATTGCTGTGTTTGATGTTCTGCTATGAGATTAATGAGAAAAACACCTTTTTGAAAGCATGGTAGTTTTTTCATCTTAAGGCTGAATACAAATGACTGTAGGTATCAGAATCATTACATTGATGTAGGATAAATTCTTTGATTGAGAGTAGAGAGATTTTAGATTTTGCTGTTGACCTTAATGGAATTAATTTCTCTCTCACTATGCTCAGAGCTTCTTGAACTCATTTGATTTTTTCACTTATTCAGATTTTCTAAGGTCTCTACTTTTCTGTTGGGATGAATGGAAACGTTTACAATTCCCTTAGACATAATTTCCTGGTTTAAGTTTTAAATGAATCTTGGTGCAGGGTCTGAATGATAGCAGTCTTACTGTCTGGAGGAAAGGTGACAGTCTGGTGGCAGTCTTCTTCCTTAGACTTAGTTGGTTTATTGGTTCTTAACAGTGTCTAGTATCATTGTTTTTTCCTTTTTATAGGACACTTGTCTACGAAAAGTCAAGTAGACCTAAGTAAATAAGTGTTAGGTCTTAGATTTTCACTTCAGAAACCACACGTAAGTTTGAGATGTTTAAGAAGTGTATTGAACTGAGGACAGAGATTAAAGGGATAAAGATGAAAGGGTTTTTTTTTTTTAAGATTTTTTTTTTAATGTAGACCATTTAAAAAATCTTTACTGAATTTGTTACAGAATTGCTTCTGTTTTTATGTTTTTTGGTTTCTGGCTATGAGGAATATGAGATCTTAGCTCCCCCACCAGGTACTGAACCCTCATCCCCTGCGTTAGAAGGCAAAGTCTTAACCACTGGACTGCCAGAGAAGTCCCTAAAATGAAAAGTTTTAATGTATTTTAGGCATAGAGTTAATTGTTATCAAGCTTTATAAGAAATTTCTCCCATATGAATACTTATACATATAATTATAATTTACATGTTTATAGGATCTGTGTATACATTTTTAGCAATTAAAATAATGGTAAAAGTTTTAGGAAGTCTCATTTATATGCTCTCGGCTTTCAAGAATCCTTGAGAATGAAGTTCTGGGTTTGTTCACTGTATGTTTCTGGGGTTGGTCCACTAAATATCCTCTCCTGGAGGTAAGCCAAGTTTTTATAGCCAAGACGGTTTTATGTGAAGGAAGTGGGAATTCAGTTATAGTTCTGATTTCATGAATACTTCAAGAGAGCTTTCAAATAGCTAAGAGTTGATTGAACTGGTCTCCTGTACTTTGTTCTGACCATTTTAGTTCAACTTTATAATTATTACATACATATCTAACTTGTATTTAAGGAGGAAGATGTCTGTAGCAATTATTTGATGTGTAGGTGGTCATAAGCCTCTTTAAGCCTTCCTTTCCTAAAAGCAGGAAGACACCATTTGCCAAATGTAAACAAAAGTGAGCACCAGAGATAGGGAGGTGCTTTTGTAACTAGGAATACACAATTGAAAACGTCGCACATTTAGTATCTCACAGCTAGGCTGAAATTAATTTGATAAATACTTTTTACATTATTTGAAGAAATGTTTATCAACACAGTGTAATGTTCAATAGCTGTTTCTTGTTTTCTGGTTTATCTTTTGGAAGAATCAACAAAACACTTTAAACTTTGAAGTGTCCAGTGTTTTCCCTTAATCTGAACAGCCTCCTATTTAAAAAGTTCTGTAAGTTTAACACAATATGGTACACTCATACTTGGGCTCCCCTGGTGCCTAAGTGGTAAAGAATCCACCTGCCAATGCAGGAGACTCGAGTTAGATACCTGAGTGGGGAAGATCCCCTGGAGAAGGAAACGGCAACCCCCTCCAGTATTGTTGTCTGGGAAATCCCATGGGCAGAGGGGCCTGCAGGCTACAGTCTATGGGGTCTCAAAAGAGTGGGACACGACTTAACAACCAAACAACAGCAACACTCATTTCTGGCTTTCATTCTGAACCTGAAGAATATAGTCAGGATTTATTTGCCATCAAATAAATGTTGCAGTCTGAAACAGAGTGGAAATATTTTAACCTAAATTGGAAAAGAAAGAAATATTAACTGAATTTCAGGAATTTTGAGATATATGAATCTATCTATCTATGCATATTTTTTTTCTAACTTGGATTAGATGAAGGAAGTTGATGTGTTAAAATCAAATTTAGGAGCTTTATGAGAAGTGAGAGACATGTTCAATGACACCTCCTCCTCAAAGAGAATAGTAAGATATTAAAGGTAATTTGGTGCAAAGGTACTAATCGCAGAAGAAATTTATACTCCGATCAGATGAGAGCAGTTCTTTACACTAAAATTACTTGCTACATCAATGGTTGTTCTCACCCTGGGGCCCTGATTAGATCTGGTGGATTATGTCCTGGAAACTTGCTCGGTACATGTCAAGTTTTTCCTGGAGGGAAAGGCTTTAAGAATAGTGGCGCTATGTTGTCACTGGAAACTGGGGCAAATCTAGAAGACTTGAGGCTTGGAGATGGGAATCTCAAGTGATATCTTAGTTCCTCCTTTCATTTGCATTTCTCTAGATTTAATATTCCTTCTACAAATGATCTCTTCTTACATTTGTAGAAGACAGACAATCAGAATGCAGACGAAAAAAAGTCTCGTGACCTAATCTTAGAGAATAAGAGTTTACTGATGAATGAGAAGATGAATATTTAAGAAATATATTGATAAAATGGAAGCAAGAACTGTATGAAGAAACAAGGAGATCCAGACATACCAGTAACTTCTCCTTTGATTTTTGATGCACTTCCCTTTTAAAATAAAACATCTCAGCTATGTGATATTCTTGAGAACTGGGCTAGTAGAAATCTCAGTGATAAAAATTAGAATATAGGTTTTCTAAATGCAAAATATATCCTGTGCCTGTGAATTAGAAAGAATGTGAAATATTTCCCACAGCCTTTGTATTTATTTTGAGAGGCACAATTCATAGCTATTTACTCCTAGAGGAGCTACCAAAAGCAGATATTTTGAGCAGAGTATGTCTTGGGAAAAACTAGATGCTAGTTCTATGTTTTTATAAAACTCATGCTTGCTTCATTTGTTCTCTCTCTACTGGTAGGTAACTATCTTTCAACTTCAACTGCTTTTGGCAGAGTCCACTAATTCTCACTTAAGTGTTAACTGCAGAGGGGGTTTACCTTCACAAGGATAATTGCCTTTGAATAAGAGTTCCTGAAAGTCAAAAGTTCTGACTTTAAAATGAAAGGGCCGAATGAATCTAGAATGCTGGCAATTCATTGTCTTCAAAGAGAAAGGATGATACTTCTGAGGACACGCTGGTGTCCTCAAATCAGATCTTTCCTGTGGCCACATATTTCATCTAGACCATTCTTGTCCTATCTGTGCTATGATATCTCTTTTCTCTTTGCCTCTAGCTTGCCCCAAGCACTGTCAGGATTATAGAGGCTGGATGTGTAGAGTTTATACTTCCAATGGGAGAAAGGTTCTGTTTTTCAGTGGAAGGGCCCAGAGGGTTGCCTGAGAGAGCTATTATATCTTAGCTACTGTCATTCTTCTTTTAAACTGTAGGGGCAGTTGAGAATGTAGGAGAATTCCATGTCTCTCCTGAGGTGAGCAAGAATCCACGGGTTGAATTAATGAATCTACCCTTTCTAAATCTAATCCTGACTACTCTACACATTGTTTTCAAACTGTCCTACAGGCAACCTATTCTTTTAGAGAACTTTTTCTAAGTGGGTACTTCCGGATTTGATACTCTCTGCTTGTGTTTCCATTTTGTTCCATTGCTGTCCTTAGTGGAAGGAGTTAATGACATAATTCAGGAGAAAGAATGCCTCATGGAATTTGACTGTAGAAAAAAGTAGTGGTGCACTAATTTGGTATTGTACAGATGCCAGCTTGGTATCTCAATTTTAACAGTAGACCAAGTGCTAAGTCATGCAAACAGATGTTGAAGATATGACCTCAGGGGCTTCTTCAGGCTGTGAAGGCTATTATACCTTCTGTACTTTCTTATAGATATGCTCCTCCCTCCAGTAGGCAGCTGATTTATACATATAGCACTCGTGATCTTCTGCTTATTGGCCAAGAGGGGCAGCATACACACAATTTCTAAGGGAAGCTTTCAACTAGTCTCTGGATATAACTTATTTCAGAAGTCATAAAATGGCAGTTTGGGGAGTTATAACATGGGTATGACATGGGGGTAAAAAGACTTACATATTGTATGAATAATTGGAGATTCAGTCACACATTTGTAATATGCAAGAGTGAAACCTCACTTTACAAATCGGGCTTATTTTAGTTATGAAGACAATTATTTATTTTGGTATGGTATATAGTGTTGCATGTATTTGGAGAATGGAATCATGTTTTGCTGAGCTAGAAACTCTGCTGTGATATTTAAAATTTTTTTAGGGAATTCTCTGGCAGTCCAGTGGTTAGGATTCTTTTCACTGCTGGGGGCCAGGTTCAATCCCTGGTTAGGAAACTAAGATCCTTCAAGCCACGAGGTAAGGCCAAAAAATGAAAAAAAAAAAAAAAAGTGTTTTTAATATAAAAAGATTAAACTATGTTTCAGTCAGTCAGTTCAGTCACGCAGTCATGTCCGACTGTGACCCCATGGACTGCAGCACGCCAGGCCTCTTTGTTCATTGCCAGCTCCCAGAGTTACTCAAACTCATGTCCACTGAGTCGGTGATGCCATCCAGCCATCTCATCCTCTGTTGTCCCCTTCTCCTTCCGCCCTCAATCTTTCCCAGCATCAGGGTCTTTTCCAATGAGTCAGTTCTTCGTATCAGGTGGCCGAAGTATTGGAGTTTCAGCTTCAGCATCAGTCCTCCAATGAATATTCAGAACTGATCTCCTTTAGGATGGACTGGTTGGATCTCCTTGCCGTCCAAGGGACTCTCAAGAGTCTTCTCCAACACCACAGTTCAAAAGCATCAATTCTTCGTCACTCAGCTTTCTTTATAGTCCAACTCCCACATCCATACATGACTACTGGGAATACCATAGCTTTCACTAGACGGACCTTTGTTGACAAAGTGATGTTTCTGCTTTTTAACTATGCTGTCTAGGTTGGTTATAACTTTTCTTCCAAGGAGCAAGCGTCTTTTAATTTCATGGCTGCAGTCACCATCTACAGTGATTTTGGAGCGCCCCCAAATAAAGTCTGTCAGTGTTTCCACTGTTTCCCCATCTATTTGCCATGATATGATGGGACCAGATGCCATAATGTTAGTTTAGATTAGTTTTTAAAATACTTTAAAAAATTTTTCTCAGGTATACTTTTTAATGCTAATCTTACTCAAAAACCAAATCTTATCGCCTAAGACTTAACATGTGTCATTAGTATAATCTTGCTCTCTTTTTAGTAAAATATGTAGTCCTACTTGTTTCTTAACTAACTTAAATGTTTATTTTACCTTATTCAAATTAGTAAAACAAGGAAAAGTATGTATTCCCAAAACTAATATAAAATAGACCAGAAGACTCCATCCTTCTTGCCTATAAAAGCTTAAGGAAATTCTCTTCAGTTTGTGTAGATCTGATAATGTATCCTGAAAGAGTGAAGGGTGGGACCCGGGGGGTAAGGTAACAATTGTTTCACACTCCTAGCATAAAATAGAATTTGCACATTGTCAACAGACTGGGAAAAAAACTAACAATGATTAAGATAGATAGCTTTTATCTGGCCAATCTTATCTTTTCCAAGCTTAAGCAAACTTTTAAAAATGGAAATCTTTATTTAGGCTTAGCTCACTGCCATGATCTAATTGCAGAGGCTTCCAAACCAGTAACCAACAACTAGGGTCTCTGAAATGGACAACTTCTTACAGTAATGACGTGTTTTCTGTCTCCTGCATCTTCCAGGAAATCTTTAGAGTAAACCTAACAAATATTCACTAAAGAGCTCTTCCAGAAAACGTAACTTTCTTTTCAAAAGAGATGTGACTGTAATAAGTATCTCTTTCTGTCTCTATCTCTCAAACTTGGTCTCCGTTTCTCTCTGTCTTTGTCTCTTATTGGTTTTGCTGGAATTAAATGATACAGTAAAATGGGCTCCATGGCATGGAGAGTTGAGAATTCTTTTTTCTTTTTTTAATAAAAATTAATTTGTTAATATATATTTCTAGCCATGAAATTTCATGTTATATTCTCTTGTGAACTTCTGTCATCCTGAAGACTAATTGTACTTATTCTTTCTCCTGGAAGTTTTTCAGTGGCCTTTGACCAATCCAAATTAGTATTCTGACCTCAGCCAGTGTTAGGTCATTAGAAGTAAAATCCCCTTTCCTGTAAGAGATCAATTGTAACGGTATATTCAATTGCCAAAAAAAAGAAAAAAGAAAAAGAAAGAACTTAATACTCTTTATTTTGATTTAAAAACACTTGACAGTTATAATGACTGTAGTTTTAAATTTGAGGTCTATATGACTGGAATATGAGTCATTAGCATATGACTGAGAATAATATACTATAAGAGGGAATTGGGATATTTTAGCACCAGACTGGGAACCAAGAAGTCCAAGGTCTGTTAGAGTAAATGACTAATCAATGACTATTAGTCCAGCTAGGATTTCATTTGTTCTCATCAATTAAATAAAACTGTGAAATTATAGCAGCACAGAGTGATGTTCATATTATAAAATGACATGACTCACTGCAAAATGTAAATCCGCCATTTACATTTACATGTGTTGCTGTAAGCATGAAATACGATGGTATACATAGAATATTTACTATGGTGCCTGGCACTTAGGAAGGATCAACAAATAGCAGTGAAATTTGTGATGTTTTCTTGAATTAAATTTTTTGCACCAATCAATCCTCATTTAAAACATGTTATTTCAACAGCAGCCACAAGATGGGAGTATTTACCTTTATAGTTAAGTTTTTTCTTTTTCTTTTCTAATTACATTGCTGAAGGAATTGGGTGTTTTGCCTTAGCTACTTCAGTCTCCATATTTATCTGTGAGGATAAAAGTGACAAAGTATAGTTTAAAATTTGGCTGGCAAAAGACTGGGCCAGCCAAATTTGAATTGTATATGATCAACTCTAAGACTTGGGTTGGCTTTATAAATAATTATCTTTTTCTAATGAATTGAAAGCTAACTAGATGGAAAATAGAATCAAAGCATTGTGAAAAAGGAACTCTACTTAAAAAACTAAAGCTATTTAGAATCTATAAATGATCATTGAATGGGGGAAATTGTGTTTTCCTGTCATTGTGAATATTAGAATATTGGACATATGAATACCTTGTTTAAGGAGGTTTACACAGGAGTGTCTGGTCTCACTAAGAATTGGAACTCCCATATTCATTGCTGCATTGTTTAAATAGACTTCTCATCTATGGTGGATTCCTCTGCATTTGAAGGATCCACTTTGGTTCAGAGGGAATCATTTGCCAATGAAATATGTAAAGCCACGTGCATGCATAGCATTTTGTTATTCAGTGGCTCAGTCTTGTCCAACTTTTTGTGACCCCATGGACTGCAGCATGCCTGGCTTCCCTGTCCTTCACCATCTCCCGGAGCTTGCTCAAACTCATGTCCATTGAGTCAGTGATGCCATCCAACCATCTCATCCTCTGTCTTCCCCTTCTCCTTCTTCCCTCAATCTTTCCTAGCATCAAGGTCTTTTCCAATGAGTTCGCTCTTTGCATCAGGTGGCCAAAGTATTGAAGCTTTAATTTCAGCATCAGTCCTTCCAGTGAATATTCAGGGTTGATTTCCTTTAGCAAATGTCCACTTTGGTGAAAGATGAGCTCAACTTCTGTTTTCTGTAATGCTATTTATATAAATTGATCTCTATGAAAATAAAACAATTCGGATGTTTAGAAATAAGTTTATTCATAGACAAAATGAAAGAAAACGGCCTTCATTAAGATAGGATTATACCAATGAAGGAAATCTGGGTTGGCATTTTCCCCAATTGAGAACTGATAAACTCCATTTTGATAGCTTTCCTCAAATCCATAAAATTCCATAAAGTCTATGGAGAAGATAACAATATCCTTTTGTTGGAATGTTGTATATAAAGGTGAGAATATTATATTTTTTATTCATATTTCCTCATTGCTCTCTTGGAAAGTTGGAAAGTTATGACCAACCTAGACAGCATATTAAAAAGCAGAGACATTACTTTGCTGACTAAGGTCCGTCTAGTCAAGGCTATGGTTTTTCCAGTGGTCATGTATGGATGTGAGAGTTGGACTATAAAGACGGCTGAGCGCTGAAGAATTAATGCTTTTGAACTGTGGTGTTGGAGAAGACTCCTGAGAGTCCCTTGGACTGCAAGGAGATCCAGCCAGTCCATCCTAAAGGAGATCAGTCCTAGGTGTTCAATTGGAAGGACTGATGTTGAAACTGAAACTCCAATACTTTGGCCACCTGATGTGAAGAGTTGACTCACTGGAAAAGACCCTGATGCTGGGAAAGTTTGGGGGCAGGAGGAGAAGGGGATGACAGAGGATGAGATGGTTGGAAGGCATCACCGACTCAATGTACATGGGTTTGGGTAGACTCCGGGAGTTGGTGCTGGACAGGGAGGCCTGGCGTGCTGCGGTTCATAGGGTCGCAAAGAGTCAGACAGGACTAGCGAGTGAACTGACTGACGTTGCTCTCTTTAGATGAAGGTTTATTATACATATGAGTCATTCTAAATTGGAAAATGGATTAATTTTGGAGAAGAAAAATTGCTTTAACACTCTGATGAAGGCATATTGATGTTGCAATAACATCTGATAAGCAGACACCTCAGTTAAATAGGGTAGGCGGTCCAGAAGGAGACACTTTTAGGCCCTTCAGTGGTACCAAAGCCCAACAGGAAGAAGAAAGACTCCTCTCCTTTGCTGTCAAGATCTCAGCCAATGGAAAGCCATGAACTCTGCTTACTCTGGCCCTCCCAACCTCCTTTTTCCCTCCATAAAAGCATTCTTCTTCCTTTGCTATGCAGGAACTTGCTGGTGGCTTGACATGACTGCAGATCTAAAATTACAATTCTCTTCCGTTTCCAAATAAACCCATCTTTGCTGGAGAAATATCTGGCTATTTGTTTCAGGTCAACAATGCAGTCACTTATAGTACACAATGTAGTAACACATTATTTGAAGAAATTCTATATCTTAAAATACTTAAGAACAACCACTAATCTGCTCTGGGCCTTCCCTTTTCCTCATTCTGAAAGAAGGAAAAAGATCCAAAGAAGTTAAGTGATGGACTTGGGCCATGCCATGCAAGTGGTAACTCCAACTAGAACCAAAGTCCTGGGCTCCAGGTACGGTTCTGTGCTTCCCCAACCACACCTAGCATTGTCTCCAGCGGAATTAGGCTTCCACTTCTCTGTGTTTCAAGCATGACTCTCCCATTTTTTTCAAGGGATTGTTCAGCTTGTGGAAAAACATCTTGTTTTCTTCCATGGCATTATGAGAAATTTAGAACTTATTCTTCTGTCCCAAGTAATGACTGGCTTCAAGCAAGTTCTGTTAGCTAATGACTGTTACAGAAAATGGTTCAAGATAATCTAATTCCAAAGCCAAATTGCTATTTTCAGGAAATGCCACCCAATATTCAATAGCTCAAGACCATCAAATTATATTTAGCAGATCAAATATCATATAGAGCATTTTACAAACTAGAACTGGAGTGCAATAGAAAGTTATATTGCTCAAAGTAAGACTTCTCTCGGTGCTGTATCAGGCCCATGCTCTATGGCGTAGAACTCTTTTGAGTGTTGATGGCATATTTGTCAAAGTGTTGTGGCAGACCCAGAACTATGTCCTGAGGAATTCTTTCCTCTGCCAAGAGAGATTTCTTGACCTACTCCATGTGTAGATGGGGTAGCCATCTATTCAGCAACAAGTCTTACTTAGACTATTTAATTGCTATAGGAAACCTGATCAGGTGATTGCCAAAGAATACGAATTTGCCCTTAATCAGCAGCACGCAGAACTGACTCTATAAGTTCTAGCTAAAGAGTACCATTTAGAAAACTTTGTTCAAATCCTATCAAGAAACTTGGTTTTGAGAAATTATAATCAAGGAGAGTTGACTGAAAGCTAGGCAAACTCTCAAATGCTGTAGATGGTTTAAAAAAAAAAAGTGTTTTAAGCCATCAGAATGGTGTGGTAAAATTTTAGCTTCTAAAAATGTTTCTAATCAATTACATTGGGCATAAGATGTTAACTCACCAGAAGAAGCATGCACACAAAGGAAACGTATTTAAAGTTCTTAAGAGACACTGTTGAGAAAGGGGTTCATCATACTTTTAATGAAAACTCATGGAAGAAGCTCTTCTTGGGTCTTAATAATAAAAAATATCATCTAAGGGCTTTTTTTTAAAAATTTCTTATAGATACCAAAAATCTTTTCACTGGTTTTCTTTCAGTCTTTGTTTTTATTTCTAGGGAGCACTGAGTCAAATTTTGCAGCTTGTCCCTAGCACATGTGAAATGCATTTTAAAAAATGTACTAACTAAACATTTTATCCTTCCTCTATATCTCCCTTCTATGTAGTTTATCTTATTGTTTGTATTTTGACAAGAAGTCATGGATTTTTCCCCAAGAATAATAAATTTTCATAAAAGGAAAATCAAGAGCAAGAGAATTTTAGGTGGATATTTCAGATAATTTTTTAAGTGCCTGTAAGAATAGGCACCTGTGTATTTATCTGAATTTCCATGTTCTTTCTTGTCTCAGTCTTTGCCAAGACATGTTACTTCTAATTCTTCATTCCTTTTCCCCCTACTCCCAGCTCTGCTTCACCTGGCACTAAAATTATATTTAGAGAGAGAACTGCCTCTGTCCCCTCGTGGGTGGTTAGAACAGATGTTAGAAGATCCTAAGACATGTTGAATGTATAGCAGATAAAAGGAAAAATGGTTACCTTGACTTTTGGAAATAGGGACAAGGTAAGGAAAGGGAGAGAAATGGGGAGAAAGGAAAATTCAGAGAGAGAGGATTAGGAAAAATGTGAGCCTAGACATGACCCAGGGAAGGAGATAAGGAAACTGCTGGACCACTGCCATTAGAAGACAGATATGCACTTAACAGATAAAATTAGTTTTCTGGGTGATGAGCGTTGCACACCTCTGCTCTGTTTTCCACTTGTCGTCACTAAAAAAGAATTTCAGCACTAATTGTGGGAGTCTATTTTTTGTGGAATGTGAAGAGATGAGCTTTCTGCCTGGGGCCATGAGGGCAGCCCAGAGGGAGAGTGGAGGGTCATGGGAGCCCAGAAGTCTGGGCTAATATAAGACCCTGGGAATCTGTCAAAATCTCAGGGAGCGATTGGGCTTCTAAAGGCCAGGACAATATGAGAGAAGGAAGAGACTTCTAGGCAAATTCACTTAAATCTTGGAGTAATACAAGTCCAACTGATAGGTTGTTAAAATAAGGTAACTGTACAGGTTATCACCCAAACCACAATGCTTTTGAGGATGAAAGAGGATACCATTAATAAATATTATTATAATAGCAGGTATGTATCAGTGCTGCCTCAGGCAAACTGGGACAAATGATTGACCTCAATATAGTACTTCATGTGTGCGTGCGTACATGTTAAGTCACTTCAGTTGTGTCTGACTCTGTGACTCTGTGGATTGTAGCCCACCAGGCTCCTCTGTCCATGGGATTCACCAGGCAGGAGTTCTGGAGTCAGTTACCATGACTTCCTCCAGGGGCTCATCCTGACCCAGGGATCAAACCAGAGTCTCTTATGTTCCTGCATTGGCAGGGGGGTTCTTTACCACTAGCCCAGCTGGGAAGCCCATAGTTCTTAATAGTTTCCAATCATTTGCATAAAAGTTTGGAAGTGCACTTCTAGGAAATACCTATTTTTGTTAGTTACAAAAAAAAATTTTTTTAATTTAATTTTTTAGTTACAAAAAATTTTTAATTTAGTTTTACTTTGGAGTATAGTTGGTTTACAATGTTGTGTCAGTTTCTGATGAACAGCAAAGTGAACGAGTTATACATATATCCATTCTTTTTCTGATTCTTTTCCCATATAGGTTATTACAGAATATTGAGTAGGTTCCCTGTGCTATATAATTGGTCCTTGTTGATTATCTGTTTTATTTATAGTAGTGTGTATATGTTAATCCCAAGCTCCTAATTTATCCCTCCTCCTTCCCCTCACCAGAAAGACTCTTACATACACTTGCTTTAAGTACTCAGCTTAAGTTCATGCTCATCAACATGTATTTTTCCAGCCTCCCCCATTCTTTGTATCCATTCTTTCCTTTGATCCTGAAAGAAAGTGAAAGTCTGTCAGTCATGTCCAACTCTTGGGAACCCATGGACTGTAGCCTGCCAGGCTCCTCTGTCCATGGAACTCTCCAGGCAAGAATACTGGAGTGGATAGCCATTCTCTCCTCCAGGGGATATTCCCAACCCAGGGATTGAACCTGGGTCTCCTGCATTGCAGGTAGATTCTTTACCATCCGAGCCATTAGACCTGGCCACTCTAGACTGACTTCTCTAGCTCTCTGACCCCATAAACCTAGCTCCTGTCTCAATTCCCAATGACAAACCTAAACTGTATATCATACAGTAGTCTTATCACTACCCTTCACCAAACTTTATTGCTCATGGTTTATATTTCCATTGCAAATCATAATACTTGGCACAAAAATATACTCAGTAATTGTCTATTAAACAATTAAGTGAGTTGAAATGTCTTTTGCAGTCCATATCACATACTTTTTACTCCATAATTTCTTGAGAGAATGTGCCCTGAGGCAGCAGCCTAAATAAGTGCTGTACACTTGTAGTATGAACCCTTCAGGCCCTTGGGTTAGATGGCCAGTTTCTAAGGTAGGAAGGACACTGAGCAGTATAATAGATTGGAATTGTTGTAACTCAGTTCCTGGGGATATCTGAATCTTAGGGTTGTTTGGTGTGATGACAACTTCTCTCTCACTACCTGCAGAGAAAACATTGCTACTTTCTGATTCAGAGAATTACTACTTTTGTTGGATTTTCTGATCTTATTAAATATGTTTTCTTCTAATGCACTGCCAATAAACTACATATTTCTAAACATTTTGAAGTCTATGATTTTTCATATTTTGAGTGTTTGTGCAGTGACAAAGATTGTTGTTGAGGTGGGAGAGCTGACATAATAGACAATAAAAGCTCTCTCAAAGTAGCAGTAAAATCTGCTTCCTAAAATAAATTCATATTTCATGTAGAGTGGGTCTGAATTTTTTTCCTCTCATGTTTCAAAGGACTAAGAATGTCTCTATTAGATCATTATCTGGTTTTAGGATGTTTCTTATTAGTGTATATTTGACGTGTTTTCTGAAGAGTATATCTTTCTTCCAATTTTCATAACTTTTAATAAGTGTTCTTTCAAAACTGATTAACTTCAGTAATGATGAAGAAAATGGCATTACACATATTTTATGGGTATAAGATAGCATATTCAAAAGCAGAGACATTACTTTGCCAACAAAGGTCCGTCTAGTCAAGGCTATGGTTTTTCCTGTGGTCATGTATGGATGTGAGAGTTGGACTGTGAAGAAGGCTGAGTGCCAAAGAATTGATGCTTTTGAACTGTGGTGTTGGAGAAGACTCTTGAGAGTCCTTTGGACTGCAAGGAGATCCAACCAGTCCATTCTAAAGGAGATCAGTCCTGGGTGTTCTTTGGAAGGACTGATGTTGAAGCTGAAACTCCAATACTTTGGCCACCTCATGTGAAGAGTTGACTCATTGGAAAAGACTCTGATGATGCTGGGGATTGGGGGCAGGAAGAGAAGGGGACGACAGAGGATGAGATGGCTGGATGGCATCACTGACTCGATGGACATGAATTTGAGTGAACTCCGGGAGTTGGTGATGGACAGTGAGGCCTGGCATGCTGCAAGTCATGGGGTCACAAAGAGTCGGACACAACTGGGCGACTGAACTGAACTGAACTGATGCAATCCAATTTTGAACCAGTCCATTGTTCCATGTCCGGTTCTAACTGTTGCTTCTTGATCTGAATACAGATTGCTCAGAAGAAAGTAAGGTGGTCTGCTATTCCCATCCCTTTAAGAATTTTCCACAGTATGTTATGATCCACACAGTCAAACTGACTGTGATCCACTGACTTTTGTGTAGTCAGTGAAGCAGAAGTAGATGCTTTTCTGAAATTTTTTTGCTTTTTCTATAATCCAATGGATGTTGGAAATTTGATTTCTGGTTCATCTGCCTTTTCTAAATTCAGCTTGAACATCTGGAAATTCTCGGTTCACATACTGTTGAAGCATGGCTTGGAAAATTTTGAGCATTACATTGCTAGAGTGTGAGATGAGTGCAATTGTGCCATAGTTTGAACATTCTTTGGCATTGCCTTTCTTTGGTATTGGAATGAAAACTGACCTTTTCCAGTCCTGTGGTCACAGCTGAGTTTTCCAAATTTGCTGGCATATTGAGTGCAGCACTTTCACAGCATCATCTTTTAGGATTTGAAATAGCTTACCTGGAATTCCATCACCTCCACTAGCTTTGTTCATAGTGATACTTCCCAAGACTCACTTGACTTCGCACTCCAGGATGTCTGGCTCTAGGTGAGTGATAACATCATTGTGATTATCTGGGTCATTAAGATCTATTTTGTATAGTTCTTCTATGTATTCTTGCCACCTCTTCTTAATATCTTCTGGTTCTGTTAGGTCCATACCATTTCTGTCTATAATTGTGCCTGTCTTTGAGTGAAATGTTCCCTTGGTATTTCTAATTTACTTGAAGAGATCTCTAGTCTTTCACACATTCTATTGCTTTCCTCTATTTCTTTGTGGTGATCACTTAGGAAGGCTTTATTATCTCTCCTTGCTATTTTTTTGAAACTCTGCATTCAGATGGATATATCTTTCCTTTTCTCCTTTGCCTTTCACTGCTCCTCTTTTCTCAGCTATTTGTAAGGCCTCCTCAAACAACCATTTTCCCTTTTTGGATTTCTTTTTCTTGGGGATGGTTTTGATCACCGCCTCCTATACAGTGTTACAAACCTCCTCCACAGTTCTTCAGGCACTCTGTCTATCAGATCTAACGGGTTCAAAATTGGGAAAGGAATATGTCAAGGCTATATATTATAACCCAGTTTATTTAACTTATGTGCAGAGTACATCTTGTGAAATGCTGGCCTGGAAGAAGCACAAGCTGGAATCAAGATTGTCAGGAGAAATAGAAATAACCTCAGATATGCAGATGGCAACACCCTTATGGCAGAAAATGAAGAGGAACTATAGAGCCTCTTGATGAAAATGAAAGATGAGAGTGAAAAACCTGGCTTAAAACTCAGCATTCAAGAAACGAAGATTATGGCATCCAGTTCTATCACTTCATGGCAAATAGATGGGGAAACAATGGAAACAGTGACAGACTTTATTTTATTGGGCTCCAAAATCACTGCAGATGGTGACTGCAGCCTTGAAATTAAAAGACACTTGCTCCTTGGAAGAAAAACTGTGCCCAACCTAGACAGCATATTAAAAAGCAGAGACATTACTTTGACAACAAATGTCCAGCTAGTCAAAGTTATGGTTTTTCCAGTAGTCATGTTTGAATGTTAGAGTTGGACCATAAAGAAAGCTGAGCGCCAAAGAATTGATGCTTTTGAACAGTCGTGTTGGAGAAGATTCTTGAGGGTTACTTGGACAACAAGATGATCAAACCAGTCAATCCTAAAGGAAATCAATCCTGAATATTCATTGGAAGGACTGATGCTGAAACTAAAGCTCCAGTACTGTGGCCACCTGATAGGAAGAACTGATTCGTTAGAAAAGACCTTGATGCTGGGAAAGATTGAAGGCAGGAGGAGAAGGGGATGGCAGAGGATGAGATGGTTGGATGGCATCACCAACTCGATGGACATGAGTTTGAGTATGCTCCAGGAGTTGATGACAGACAGGGAAGCCTGGTGTGCTGCAGTCTCTGGGGTCTCAAAGAGTTGGATAATACTGAGAGAGTGAACTGAACTATGTGCAGACCAGATTGGGTTTTCCAGGTAGCACAGTGGTAAAAGAATTTGCCTGCCAATGCAGGAGATGAAAGAGACTTGGGTTTGATTCTTGGGTTGGGAAGATCCCCTGGAGGAGGAATAGCAACCCACTCCAGTATTCTTGCCTGGAAAATCCTATGGACAAGGAGCTTGGTGGGCTGCAGTCCATGGGGTCACAAAGAGTCAGACATGACTCAGTGATGGAGCACCATGAAACCCAGATGAGTAAAAGCGATAAGATTGTATTTGTTGATATATGATGTACTATGACTCTTTCTTGATCTGTTCTAGATTATAAACTTAGAACATCTTCTGGATCTTATGTGCAATCATGATGTCATCATATATCAACCCTTCACTGGCTTTCCTCTTCTAAAACATTATGTACAGCAGCTATTGTAGGATTATTGTTGCTGCTATTGCCTGATATCTAATCACCCTCTTGTGTAAGAAGATCTTTAATTTGGAACAATTATTTCATTTTGCAGTTTTAAGCTAGTTTGAGTGGGGATTTCCATACCTTGGAAAATCCATTTGATAAGTCAGGATTTCCAAAGGAATCAGCAATATTTTTATTTATTATGATTTTTTTTAATTAAAAGAATGTGGTTGGGATGGGAGAGAAATTGAGTTTGAATCAAGTTATGGCTGGTGGAGTGTTCAACCTCAGAAGGAGAACTGATTCACACACCATTTTGAAGAATGTGTAGGATTTACCACTTGTAAACAGAATCATTTTCTTGCTAAATTTCCTTAGAATTGAGTAAAGATATCTTTCATGGCATGGTAGATGGGGCTGAGATATTAATTGTTTATATGTGAGATCTTCTATGAATCATGACTTACTAGTTGAAGAGATGTGATATCATTTTTCTTGATATCTTTACTGAAAAACATTGGTAACATATAATCCTTCCTACAATAAATGTTACTTGTTATAATTTTTTGGTATTAGGAAATAGTTGGTATTCCAAACCAAAACTGAGTTATTCTTACACAAGAGAGTGATTAGATGTCAGGCAGTAACAGCAACAATAATCTTACAATACCTGCTGTACATGTTTTAGAAGAAGGAAGACAGTGAAGGGTTAAGGTATAATGAATGATTTCATGATAGCACATAAGATCCAGAAGTTGTTTCATGTCTAAGATTCATCCATGTCTACCTCTTTAGTCTTCCTCGTGGTTCATTCTCATTTTTCTATTTATCTTATATTTTTTTCTTCCCTTTTGTTCTGTTTAATTTACCAAACAATAGGGCCCAAGGGTAGCATTCCATGAGTATTACCTAGTATTACTAACTAGTATTAGTAGTTAAGAAATATTACTCTATATTAATTCTGTCATATTTTTTTGTTTATAAGAAACATGTTTTCATGAGGTTCAGCAACTTATTGAACCTAAATAGGAGAACACAAGCCACCAAAATCATATGCATCCTTCGACTTACCTTTCATGAATGATTCAAAATGATTTAAAAACCATAGAGGTCATTCACAATTACACAAATATGATTTCCACTCTAAAAACTAAACTGCTAATAACTCAGATAAGAGCTCTAGTGCACATTTTTCTCCCTAGGGAATCAAATCAAATGTATTAATAAAAAGGGATTGCTAATGAGTTGTTGTTGTTTTTCAGTCACCCAGTCATGTCTGACTGTTTGCAACCCTTTGTACTGCAGCATGCCTGGTCTCCCTGTCTCTCACCGTCTCCCAGAGCTTGCTCAAAGTCATGTCCATTGACTTGGTGATGTCATCCAAGCATCCTGTCCTCTGTCACCTTCTTCTCCTCCTGTCCTCAGTCTTTCCCAGCATCAGGGACTTTCCCAATGAATCATCTTTTTGCATCAGATGACCCAAATACTGGAGCTTCAGCTCTAGCATCAGTCCTTCCAGTGAATGTTCAGGGTTTAACTCCCTTAAGATTGACTGGTTTGATCTCCTTGATGTCCAAGGTACTTTCATGAGTCTTGTCCAGCACCACTGTTTGAAGGCATCAATTCTTTGGCATTCTGCCTTCTTTTTTAAAAATTTATTTATTAAATTTTTTTATTGAGGGATAATTGCTTTATAGAATTTTGTTGTTTTCTGTCAAACCTCAATGTGAATCAGCCATAGGTATACATATATTTCCTCCCTTTTGAACCTCCCTCCCATCTCCCTCCCCATCCCACCTCTCTAGGTTGATACAGAGCCCCTTTTTGAGTTTCCTAAGCCATACAGCAAATTCCTGTGGCTAAATAGGAGAACACAAGCCACCAAAATCATATGCATCTTTAGACTTACCTTTCATGAATAATTCAAAAAGATTTAAAAACAACGAAGACCCAGCACAGCCAATAATAAATAAATAAAGATAATTCAAGTGATACAGAAAAATACAAATAAAATTACATAAGAGGACAGTTAACTTTCTAATTATCCAATTATTTCTGTAATTCACAATTACAGAAATATGAATTCCACTCTGAAAAGTAAAACTATTTTACGTGTGGTAATATAAATTTCCGTGTTACTCTTCCCATACAGCTCACCCTCTCTTCCCCTCTGCCCATGCCATAAGTCTATTCTTTATGTCTGTTTCTCCATTGCTGCCCTGTAAGTAAATTATTCAGAACCATTTTTATAGATTCCATATATGTGCGTTAGAATACAATATTTATCTTTCTCTTTCTGACTCACTTCACTCTGTATAATAGATTCTAGGTTCATCCACCTCATCAGAACTGACTCAAATGCATTCTTTTTATGGTTGAGTAATATTCCATCGTGTATATGTACCACAACTTCTTTCTTTATGGTTCAACTCTCAGAACCATACATGACCACTGGGAAGACCATTACTTTGACTATACGGACCTTAGTCGGCAGAGTAATGTCTCTGCTTTTCAACACAGTCTAGGTTTGTCATTGTTTTCCTGCCAAGAAGCAATCGTCTTCTGATTTCATGGCTGCAGTCACCATCCATGGTGATTTGGGAGCCCAAGAGAGGAAATTTGTTACTATTTGCACAAATAAGAGTAAGAACAGTCAATTTTGGGCTTCCTTGGTGATGCATTGGATGAGTTTGCCCGCCAGAACAGGGACACAGGTTTGATCCCTGCTCCTGGAGGATTCCACATGCCTTAGAGAAAGTAAGCCTGCATGCCTCAACTACTGAAGCCCACATACTCGAGGGCCTGTGAGCCCCAACTCCTGAGCCTGTGTGCTGCAATAACAGAAGCCTGGGCACCTAGAGCCTGTCATCCATAACAAGAGAAGTCACTGCAATGAGAAGCCTGTGCACCGCAACGCAGAGTAGCCCTGCTTGGTGTAACTAGGGAAAGCCTGTGTACAGCCGTGAGGACCCAGCGCAGCCAATAATAAATAAATAAATATAATTCAAATGATACAGAAAAATACAAATAAATCATATAGTGTAAGAGGACAGTTAACTTTCTAATTATCCAATGCAAGTGTGTTTATTTTTATACAGTGACACTTTTGTCACTTCAGGCAAACTCCCAAGACATGAAAATTGGTTAAATAATAGTTATATTATATTTGGGATTTCCCTGGTGGCTCAAAGGGTAAAGCATCTGCCTACAAAGTGGGAGACCCAGGTTCGATCCCTGGGTCGGGAAGATCCCCTGGAGAAGGAAATGGCAACCCACTCCAGTACTCTTGCCTGGAGAATCCCATGGATGGAGGAGCCTGGTGGGCTACAGTCCATGGGGTCTCAAAGAGTCAGACATGACTGAGTGACTTCACTTTCACTTTCATATTATATTTGAATGTTTTTCATCTTCATTTTTAATTTAATATCTGTGTCACTGAATCCAAGCTCATCCTGCTTGCCACATGGTAGGCCAATAAATTGGGGGATGAAGTGTTGGGGGAAGGAATAATGACATTCAAAAAGCCAGGAGTCTGACAAGATGCCAGACTAATTCCTAGGAAATCACCTTCCTGGGGTCTGAATTCTAGGTTTGTTTTTTTTTTTTCTTAAATAGAACAAAGAAGAGGGAAGATGAGGAGGTAAAGTAAAAAGGCTGTATGTTGCTGGAACTATCTCCTGGTTTCAGCCAGTTTCTGGGGAGGGGACTGTTAATTTCCCCTTTCCTGCAGCCATTCACAGGTAGATTGGGTCAGGATGTTTCCTCTTAGCTGAACAAAAGTATATTAATTTTACCCTCAGGCACAGGGGTTGGAGACCAGTCATCATATGCACTTTAAGCTGTAGGCAAACTCCTTTATGATTAACTTGTAGAAAAAGCAGTAGACGTTAAAAGTTAAAAAGAAGCAGATATAATATGAAGTCAGATTTGTTATTCCTTGTTACATCTGGATGTTATAGGTATTCCATGACAGTATTCTTTTTCAAAGCACTTTCGACATTTTTTTATTTGATCCTAATAATCCTGTTGTGAGGTAGTAAAGTAATTGAAGCAGAAAGGGTTAATAATGTGAAACAACAGTTATCTTTCTTTCTTCTTTTTTTCTATTCCATATATTAATACTTGTTCTGTTTAGCAAACTTCTTAGCCTTTCTGTGGTTCATAGTCTCTATCTATAAAGTATAGGTTGATTTAACTATAATATTCATTTGACTACTGTTTATAACTGAAAGTTGGAAACTGTAAATGGCCAAATAGAAGAAAAGGTAAATAAATTTTATTACATACATGTGATGCAGTAGGCAACCATTAAAAATCATGTTTTTAATAAATAGTAGATTGAGATAATGATAGAATAAGTATAATGCAAAGCAGTGTACACAATAAAAAAATACATGCTTGGAAAAATGATTCAAAATGAGTAAATATTTTAAGATAGTATCAGCGACTGTATTTTTCAGATGGGATTTATATAACTACTAAAACAAATGTGTCATTGACTGGGTGACTTAAGCAACAGAAATTTATTACTCACAGTTCTAGAGCCTGGTAAGGCCTTCATTGTGGGAGACCACAATGAAGATACAGGTGCCAGTCTATTCTGTTCCTTGTAAAAACTCTCTTCCGGGTTTGCAAATGATCCTTCTTGCTATATTCTCATGTGGCAGAGAGACCATGAAAGCTCTAGTCTATTTCTCTTCTTTGTTGTTGTTGTTGTTTAGGCTGTAAGTTGTGTCTGACTCTTTTATGACTCATAAACTGTAGCCCACAAGGCTCCTCTGTCCATGGGATTTCCCTGGCAAGAATACTAGAGTGGGTTGCCATTTCCTACTCCAGGAGATCTTCCCAACCCAGGGATCGAACCCATGTCTCCTGCATTGCAGATGGATTCTTTACCACTGAGCCACCTGGGAAACCCATTTCTCTTCTTGTAAGGACACTAATTCTACTGTGGGGGCTTCACTTATCCAACTTCATCTAAACCTAATTATCTCCAAAGCCACTACTTACTAATACACTGTCTCAACTGAGGTGTTTCAGCAGATGAATTTTGTGGGGATGCAACCATGTAGTCCATAACAGTTACCTTTTTAAGGTATTTTAATACACATTTTGCATCAGTGAGTCCTACTACTTTTATAGGAAATGCATCACAGTAGTGAGACATACTAATATATATTTTCCTAGTAGCAAATAACTGGAGGAGCCTAAATCTCCTTTAAAATGAAAATAGCTGATTATCGAACAGTCATACTTGAGAATATTGGTCAAGTGTTAAGAAGAATAGAAAGACATTTAAGCTTTGCTTCAAAAAAAAAAAAATTAACAAGTATCATGTAATCCTAAGCAAGACCTGTCTTTAAGGCTTGGTCTGAAATCTGAAAGTGTGGACTCACTCAGTTAAAATTACTGTCACTTTCACTGCTCAACAACTGAGCAGTGTGAAGATGTACCGATTTTGAGCTTATTAGCAAACAAATCTGCTCCTAATTTCCTAACAGAGATTTACATGAAGTTTGAAGGTCCTGAAGTCTATGAGAAATGAAGAATCCCTCAGAACAGGTGGGAGTGGGGGGTAGGAGTATGAGCCCCATCTATCTATAAGCAGCCTTTGCTGAGCCACAGTGTCACACTTCCATCCTCTTCCTTACTTTGTTATGGGACTTAATTAGTTTCAGTGCAACAGTTCATGTAATCTTGTTTATTTGGGAGTAAATCTGTATAAAAATGCAAAGCAAGATTGGCAGTCAGTTGTTTATAGTTACTACTTCTGGGAGGAAAACAGAAAATGTGGAGGATGTGTTCTTTTCCTGTGTATGCTTCTATATTTGAAATTTTTTCCCCAAAATTCATTTCTCAGTTGGCTAACAAAGAGAACAGTAATACTTGTTAGACAATAATTTTGTAGGACATTATATATATATATATAGAGAGAGTACACACACACACACACATATACACCTGGTTATATTAATATATAATTATATACATTACAGATGGAGAAGGGGACGACAGAGGATGAGGTGGCTGGATGGCATCACCAACTCGATGGACATGAGTTTGGGTGAACTCCAGGAGTTGGTGATGGACAGGGCAGCCTGGTGTGCTGTGATTTATGGGGTTGCAAAGAATCAGACACGACTGAGTGACTGAACTGAACTGAACTGAACTGATATATATATACACACACACACACACACACACCTGGTTCAATCTAAATGTAAATAAATTATAGTTTGATTAACAATTCATGTGTTATATATAATAAAAAGGAAATGGCACCCCACTCCAGTACTCTTGCCTGGAAAATCCCATGGACGGAGGAGCCTGGTAGGCTACAGTCCATGGGGTTGCAAAGAGTCGGACATGACTGAGCGACTTCACTTCACTCTCTTCACTCACTTCATACTTTATTGCTGGAGAACGAAATGGCAACCCACTCCAGTGTTCTTGCCTGGAGAATCCCATGGACAGAGGAGCTTGGCGGGCCATGGTCCATGGGTTTGCAGAGAGTCAGACACGACTGAAGTGACTGAGCACATATATAATAAAATAATAATGAGTCAAGGAAACTTTGCCAAATGAGTTGTCAGCCTGACCTTCTATATCTTGATAAGGGCAAGTAACCAGTAATATAGCCAATTCAAGAGATGTCACTGGTCACTTGAGCAGACCCCACTTACCAGCTCCTCAATCTGTTTTTCCTATGCATGAGTCTTTGTCCGTGACCCTAAAGAGAGTATATGGTAGTCAAAAGGATCAGTGGAGTGGGTTGGATCAGATGTGAGACTATTCATGTGTATTTGTCTATCATTTTCTAGGTGGTTATTATATGTTAGTCATTGAGGATGCAGACATGTAGTAAGAAGACTTATGCCATCAGGGAGCTTGCTGCCTTGGCAAGAAAGGCAGGCCACTGCAGGTATCATGAGCACAGCATTTGAGGGCTGGGCTCTGGAGGCAGACCTGGGTTCGCAGATGCTGTGTGGTCTGAATAGCTTCACCACTGTTCAGTCTCTTCACCTGTAACAGAGGACAGTTATGGTGTTTACTTCTTCAGGATACTGTGTGGATCAACTGAGATACATCTGTAGAGTTTCAGTTCAGTTCAGTTGCTCAGTTGTGTCCAACTCTTTGCAACCCCATGGACAGCAGCACTCCAGGCTTCGCTGTCCATCACCAACTCCCAGAGCTTGCTCAGACTCATGTCCATTGAGTCAGTGATGCCATCCAACCATCTCATCCTCTGTTGTCCCCTTCTCTTGCCCTTCAGTCTTTCCCAGCATCAGGGTCTTTTTCAATAAGTCAGTTCTTCACATCAGGTGGCCAAAGTATTGGAGTTTCAGCTTCAGCATCAGTCCTTCCAATGAATATTCAGGATTGATTTCCTTTACAATTGACTGGTTTGATCTCCTTGCAGTCCAAGGGACTCTCAAGAGTCTTCTCCAACACCACAGTTCAAAAGCATCAATTCTTTGGCGCTCAGCTTTCTTTATGGTCCAACTCTCACATCCATACATGACTACTGGAAAAACCATAGATTTTAAATTATTTCAATAAATGAATAATTTTGATGTATTGTGACAAGAGTTGCAACAGGTGTCAACAAAAGTGATGTTATGGGTACCTGTGATGATGTGGTCCAGTGGGAACTCACCTGTAGCATCAGTATCTTCTGTACTTGGATCCTGAAGTAGGAAGCTGACAATGTCTTCAGTGGTTTTGAGAGATTCTTCCTCTTAGGAGGAGTTATGCTGGCTACCCTTGGTGTTCAAAATAGTCTCTTCACTATAGGTCTCAGTCTCCTGTGTTCACAGCAGAGCAATGGTTTATAAACCATTAAGAGACCCCAGTCTATAGTTCTGATGTCTATGGTGAGGGGCAAGTGAGGGGTCAGCATGACTGCTTTTCTACTGATTTCTTCCATGGAATGGGCTCGATGCCCGTGAAGAGGAGGCTAGAGCTGGCTTGAATGTGTCCAAATGTACAGACCTGCCCACTGCACAAACCCACTCCTCTCCTTTTAATCTTTTTCTGGGTTCAGTGTTCTTGTTCAGTGTTCAGAAACAGCTGTGGGCAGCTTCTCTCTTCTGCTGGACAGAGTGCCAAGAGTTGGTTAACGCACTGTAGCTGGAGACTGTTACACAGAACGATGAAGGTGGCCAAAGGGGTTCCATTTAGGATGAAGGTCACAAAAGGGATTCCATTCCCTATCACAGAGCCAGGGGAGAAATGCACGTAGGGATTGCAGAGAGATTGGAACTTAGAATAAAGGTGGTCCTCTTGACTCAGCCCTTTAAGCAGGGGTGAAATTGTTTTTCTGAGACATTAATTGCTATGACTCTTAGAGCTTTTTTCCCCCCTGTGTTTGTTTTTCATGATGCCACAGGCACTGAATTATTTAAGGGTGAATCTTATGCAAAACCACTTGTTCTGCTCAATGAACTCATAGGTTCTAAGTGGCTCATGAGTATCCTTTTAAATTCCTATTATGATAAATGAGACCAAATGGCATGTTTTGCTGTATTGTCTAAATTGATCACATTTTTTTCTGTATATTTCCCGGATCCTCTAATATTATAAAATAAGTTAGGAAATAAATTATATAAACCAGGACTCATACTCCAAATTTCAGTCTCTCTATTAAAGTAAGAGGAAACTCAGGAAGAAAGTAGTTGCATTTGTGACAACCTTTCCTGCCTTGGTTAAAATGATTTCTTTTACTTCTCTTTATTTTTTGATGTTTATGTTCATCATAGAGATCGTCCAGTTCCCAAATACCTCAGCAGCACAGGTAAAGTGGGAACTTAAGAGGCCAGTGACTGCCAGAGTCTTGCGTTGCTTAACTGGATTGATAATCTTGTACCACAGTGTTAAAAATAGACATCATTAGTTCCTAGAGGCTGTCTCCAGGATGCATCAGAACTGAAAAAAATGACACACCAAAAGAAGGAAAATGTGAAAAAAAAAAAAGTTTGTATATTGTTTGTATGACTCATCCCTGACACTGAATATTCAAGAGTATGATTAAATTCTATGAGCCTTATTTTTCTTATATGTACAATAGGTCAAAGCTGTTGAGGCTTTTTTTTTTTTTTTGGCTTTCATGTAATATATGAAGAATAGGCTAGGTAACTAGATGAATGTGTTTTACCTAACAGAGGTTCATCTAGGAAGAGGAAATCACTAATAATCCCCCAGAACACTAGGCATAATGCCCTCCCCTGCCAAAGATGTTCAAGCACTAATCCCTGGAAATGTGAATATGTTATAGATCTTAAATCACAAGATTATCCAGGATTGTCCAGTTGGGTTCAGTTTTATCACATAGACCCATAAAAGCAGAGAACTTTCCCTGGCTAGAAGCAAAAGAGGAGGGCAGAGAGATGCAGCAGAAGAGGAAGAGATTTGAAGTGCAAGAGCAACTCTCCCCCCGGCTGCTGAAACCCATGAGAAGGAATGCAGCCAGAGGCTGCAGGTGGAAGCAAAGAACCTTCTGACAGCCAATCAGGACCTCAGTCCTACAACCACAAGGAACTGCATTTCCCCAGTGATCTGAAAGAGCTTGGAAGGTGGTTTTTCCCTAAGACTCTAGAACAGAACACAGTATGGTGATACCTGTATTTAGTCCTTGTGAGACTCTGTGCAGAAGCCTGCACTGAGCCACACTCTGCCTAGACTTCTCATCTATAGAACTATGAAATAAATAATGGATGTTGTTTAAAGCCACTATATTTGTGGTGATTTGTTACGGAAGTGAGAGAAAACTAATACACCCTCATCGCTGGGAGAAGAAAAAAAAAAATGACTGAAGCAGGTAATCAAGCATATGGCTCCAATTCCCGGCCTCCCCACTCTTCCTGCTCCTCAGAGACTGACTCTGCATAAGGGGACACATTCTGGGAAAGGGTGGGCCTCTGAAAGGAGATCTCCTCACAGGATGTTCTTCCTACCTGGGTACCATTATGTTATCTCTTTGTAAAGGCAACTTTCCAGTGTCATTTGCTTACGTGAGAGAAAGCCTTGAAGTTGAACTTTCCTTCATGTATAGGTGAAACCAAGTAGTCACTGCAGGCTCCATTGCAAGGTGTGAGGAGCAGCTGAAGGGGCTCACTGGAACTCTTTGGAGCCTTAAACAGAGTAGAGATTCTGAGTTGTTAATAGTTGAATTCAGTTGTAAATGCTAACAAAGCAGGCAGCAATAACACGACAACATTGTTTTGGAGACCACAGGGCCAGAGGGCAGTGCCCAGGGAGAGACTGGCTCATTCTCTTCACTGTGAGGTGATGGGAAACACACACCTCCTGCCTCCTGGCACACACATTCAAATGTAATTTTGAAGAGGAGCCAGAGAGACGGGGAGAAGACCAAGAAGTCTGGGATGAAACATTATTTTTCTAAGAAAGAGCTTTACCATCCTGAAGGAACTGTTAAACTAATTGCATGAAAGTTGTTTTATTCTCTACCAATAATTAGGGGATCAGGAAGAAAGACAAATTAACTTAAAAAAAATTTTTATTTTCCCATGATGATGGTTAATTATATATGTCAACCTGGCTGGTTTAAGAGTTGCCCATATAGTGGGTAAAATATTTCTGGGTGTGACTGTGAGGATGTCTGTGGAAGAGATTAGCAATGGAATCCATAACTGAGTAATGAAGATGCACCCTTACCAGTACAGGTGGGCATCATCTAATCAGTTGAGGGTCTGAACAGAACAGAAAGGTGGAGGAAGGATGAATTTGCTGTCTTGACCTGAACTGGAATATTCATCTTTTCCTGTTCTTGGACATAAGTACTCCTAGTTCTTGGCTTTTGGACTCAAATCAGACTTAACACTGTCAGCTTCTTGGTTCTCAGGCTTTTGGACTTGGAATGAATTATGCTACTGTTAGATTAGTGCAAAAGTAATTGTGGTTTTGGATTGTTTAGCTTTGGTGTTTACTATTGGAATACATTCTTAAATAAATGTGTTTATGTATACATCAGGCTTCCCTGGTGGCTCAGATGGGAAAGAATCTGCCTGCAATGCTTCATTTTAATGCACATTTCTCACTTTATGTTTTTTGCTAATGATGTATTACTTGCTGTTTATTTTATATTTATTTTAGACTACAGAAATGATGTTAGACAAAAAACAATATAAGTGATTTTCTTGTTGTTTTTCAGTCACTAAGTCATGTCTGATTCCTTGTGATACCATGGACTATAGCATGCCAGGCTTCCTTGTCCTTTACTATCTCCCTGAGTTTGCTCAAACTCATGTCCATTGATTGATTCATTGATGCCGTCCAACATCTCACCCTCTGTCCTCTTTTTTTCCTCTGCCTTCAGTGTTCCCAGAATCAGGGTCTTTTCCAACTAGTCGGCTCTTCACATCAGGTGGCCAAAGTATTGTAGCTTCAGCTTTAGTATTAGTCCTTCAGGTGAATATTCAGGGTTGATCTTTAGGATTGACTGGTTTGATCTCCTTGCTGTCTGAGGGACTCTCAAGAGTCTTCTCAAGAACAATGATTCAAAAGCATCAACTCTGGAAAAATTTTCCATGACTGCTAGAAAAACCACAGCTTTGACCATATGGACCCTGTTGACTAAGTGATGTCTCTGCTTTTTAATAAGCTGTCTTGGTTTGTCATAGCTTTCCTTCCAAGGAGCTAGCAAGTGTCTTGATTTCATGGCTACAGTCACTGTCTGCAGTGATTTTGGAGCCCAAGAAAATAAAGTCTGTCACTGTTTCTACTTTTTCCCATCTATTTGCCATGAAGTGATGGGACCAGATACCATGATCTCAGTTTTTTGAATGTTGAGTTTTAAGCCAGCTTTTTCACTCTCCTCTTTCACCCTCGTCAAGAAGCTCTTTAGTTTCTCTTCACTTTCTGCTGTTAGAGTGATATCATCTTTATCTATGAGGTTGTTGATGTTTGATGTTTCAAATATTTTCTTATTTGAGTTCAAAATGGTTTGTAAAGCAGCAAAGACATCTCGCAACATCAACAACACATTTGGCCCAATAACTGCTAATTAACACACAGAGCAGTGGTGGTTAAAGAAGTTTTGCAAAGGAGACAAGAGCCTTGAAGATAAGGAGTGCAGTGGCTGGCCCTCAGAAGTTGACAACAGCCAACTGAGAGGGTCATTGAAGCTGATCCTCTTACAATTACACGAGAAGTTCCTGAAGAAGTCAACGTCAACCATTCTACAGTAGTTCAGCCTTTGAAGCAAATTGGAAAGGTAGGAAAGCTCGATAAGTGGGTACCTCATGTGCTGGCTGAAAAAAAAATCATTGTTTTGAAGCATCATCTTCTCTTACTCTACACAACAACAAACCATTTCCCAATTGGATTGTGATGTGCAATGAAAGGTGGATTCTATAGGACAACCAGTGGAGACCACCTCGGTGCTTGGACCTGTACGAAACTTCAAAGCACTTCCCAAAGACAAAAAGTGGTCATGGTCGCTGTTTGGTGGTCTGCTGCCCATCTGATCTACTATCCAGCTTTCTGAATCCCAGGAAAACCATTACGTCTGAGAAGCATCCTCAGCAAATTGATGAGATGCACTGAAACCTACAGCACCTACAGCTGGCATTGGTCAACAGAAAGGCCCAGTTCCTCTCCACAACAAGACTCAACTGAATGCAGCAGAACCAACAGTTCAAAAGTTGAACTAATAGGGCTGTGAAGTTTTGACTCATCACCATATTCACCTGACCTCTCGCCAACCAACTACTGCTTCTTCAAGCATCTGAACAACTTTTTGCAGGGAAAATGCTTCCACAACCAGGAGGAGCAGGAAATGCTTTCCAAGAGTTTGTCGAAACCAAAGCACAGATTTTTTTAAAAAATTAATTAGTTAATTTTTTAACTTTACAATATTGTATTGGTTTTTGCCATACATTGACATGAATCTGCCACGGGTGTACATTTGTTCCCCATCTTGAACCCTCCTCCATTCTCCCTCCCCATCCCATCCCTCTGGGTCATCCCAGTGCACCAGCCCTGAGCACCCTGTATCATGCATTGAGCCTGGACTGGCGATCCACTTCACATGTGATAATTTACATGTTTCAATGCCATTCTCCCATAGCATCCTCCCCTCGCCCTCTCCCACAGAGTCCAAAAGACTGTTCTATACATCTGTGTCTCTTTTGCTGTCTCACATACGGGGTTATCGTTAACCGTCTTTCTAAATTCCACATATATGCTTTAGTATACTGTATTGGTGTTTTTCTTTCTGGCTTACTTCAGTCTGTATAATCGGCTCCAGTTTCATCCACCTCATTAGAACTGATTCAAATATATTCTTTTTAATGGCTGAATAATACTCCATTGTGTATATGTACCACAGCTTTCTTATCCATTCATCTGCTGATGGACATCTAGGTTGCTTCCATGTCCTGGCTATTGTAAACAGTGCTGCAAAGAACATTGGGGTACACGTGTCTCTTTCAGTTCTGGTTTCCTCGGTGTGTATGCCCAGCAGTGGGATTGCTGGGTCATAAGGCAGTTCTATTTCCGTTTTTTTAAGGAATCTCCACACTGTTCTCCATAGTGGCTGTACTAGTTTGCATCCCCACAAACAGTGTAAGAGGGTTCCCTTTTCTCCACACCCTCTCCAGCATTTATTGCTTGTAGACTTTTGGGTAGCAGGCATTCCGACTGGCGTGAAATGATACCTCGTTGTGGTTTTGATTTGCATTTCTCTGATAATGAGTGATGTTGAGCATGATTTCATGTGTTTGTTAGCCATCTGTATGTCTTCTTTAGAGAAATGTCTGTTTAGTTCTTTGGCCCACTTTTTGATTGGGTCATTTATTTATCTGGAATTGAGCTGCAGGAGTTGCTTGTATATTTTTGAGATTAATTCTTTGTCTGTTGCTTCATTTGCTATTATTTTCTCCCATTCTGAAGGCTGTCTTTTCACCTTGCTTATAGTTTCTTTTATTGTGCAGAAGCTTTTAATTTTAATTGGGTCCTGTTTGTTTATTTTTGCTTTTATTTCCAATATTCTGGGAGGTGGGTCATAGGGGATCCTACTGTGATTTATGTCAGAGAGTGTTTTACCTATGTTTTCCTCTAGGAGTTTTATAGCTTCTGGTCTTACATTTAGATCTTTAATCCATTTTGAGTTTATTTTTGTGTATGGTGCTAGAAAGTGTTCTAGTTTCATTCTTTTACAAGTGGTTGACCAGTTTTCCCAGCACCACTTGTTAAAGAGATTATCTTTTCTCCATTGTATATTCTTGCCTCCTTTGTCAAAGATAAGGTGTCCATAGGTGTGTGGATTTATCTCTGGGCTTTCTGTTTTGTTCCATTGATCTATATTTCTGTCTTTGTGCCAGTACCATACTGTCTTGATGACTGTGGCTTTGTCGTAGAGACTGAAGTCAGGCAGGTTGATTCCTCCAGTTCCATTCTTCTTTCTCAAGATTCAAAGCACAGATTTTTTATGCTACAGGAGTAAGAAAACTTAATTTCTCACTGGCAAAAATGTGTTGATTGTAATGGTTCATATTTTGATTAATAAAGATGTGTTTGAGTCTAGTTATAATGATTTAAAATTCATGGTCTGAAACTGTAATTGCATTTGCACCAACCTAATAGCAAGCTGGAATCAAGATTGCCAGGAGAAATATCAACAACCTCAGATATGCAGATGACAGCACCCTTATGGCAGAAAGTGAAGAAGGATTAAAAAGCTTCTTGATGAAAGTGAAAGTGGAGAGTGAAAAAGTTGGCTTAAAGCTCAACATTCAGAAAACGAAGATCATGGCATCTGGTCCCATCACTTCATGGGAAATAGATGGGGAAACAGTGGAAACAGTGTCAGACTTTATTTTTTTGGGCTCCAGAATCACTGCAGATGGTGATTGCAGCCATGAAATTAAAAGATGCTTACTCCTTGGAAGAAAAGTTATGACCAACCTAGACAGCATATTCAAAAGCAGAGACATTACTTTGCCGACTAAGGTCTGTCTAGTCAAGGCTATGGTTTTTCCTGTGGTCATGTATGGAGGCAAGAGTTGGACTATGAAGAAGGCTGAGCACTGAAGAACTGATGTGTTTGAACTGTGGTGTGGTGAACTGAACTGAATAGCTTTCCTTGTTCTCTAACTTGCAGACAACAGATAATGGGATTTCATAGGCTCCATAATCATGTGAACCAATTCCTGTAAAAAAAAAAAAATCTCCTCTTATGAATATATCTGTATTTATCCTATTGCTTCTGTTTCTCTCTAGAACCTTAACTAATAAACTCATGTCATGTAAATTTTATTTTGACCATCAGTTCAGTTCAGTTCAGTCGCTCAGTCGTGTCCGACTCTTTGCGACCTCATAAATCACAGCACGCCAGGCCTCCCTGTCCATCACCAACTCCCGGAGTTCACTCAGACTCACGTCCATCGAGTCAGTGATGCCATCCAGCCTATTGTATAAATCTTTATATTCCATAAAAGTGTCGGTTTTTGGAGATCAGGATCTAGTATCTTATAAATATACCTCCTGCATTCCTCAGAGTTCCTAGATTTCAGAACAAATAGTAGGGATTATTCAATGCAGATACCTGGCCTATCCTTTCCAGTTTAAACTGTCAGCATTTGTTTTGGTTGATCAGGGCCCACATTACTCCAGTTATTGAATATTTTAATATCATCCTCAAGTGAATCTTTCCTTTTACACTTTGCTATGATAATTTTTTAGCATTGAAAGAGTTGTACATTGCATATCCTTATTACCTAGATTCTGCAATTCATATTTTGCTATATTTGCTTTATCATACATATATCAATCATTCCTCTAGGCATCCATCAATCCATCTTATTTTTTTTATGTTCTTAAAAGTAGGTTTCAGCCTTTACCCTTAAGCACTTCTGCACATGCACCATTGATTAGAGTTTGACATTTGTTTACTGCTTGTTTTTTTTTAATAAGTCCTAAGCTAAATATATACTTTGTATTTGGAGTTTGACATATGGAATAATTAAGATTAACACAGTGATAGCTTGACCAATAAAAGACTGTTGTGAATAGTTGATGTTTGAGTTAGGAATTTGTAGACTAAGATGAAATTTTGCTTATGATAACAAATAGAGATCCTCTTTATAATCTCACTTATCAGCAAAGTTTAATTGGAATAAATAGGAGAGAAAGTCAGATACATTCCAGGAGTCTGAGGTCTCAAGGTAAAGGCTGATTCTAATGGAAGTTCTCTAGATTGTGATGAATCATGTAGATTTCCCAGCAAAGGTCAAAGGAATATTGATGAAGTCAGAGACAATTTCTGTTGTTTGAAAACTCAGTTTTTTGACCAGTGCTTCTATCAGGTTATGAAGCTAATATTCTCTCCATTGGTTGAAAAAGCTATAAAATCATTAAGATAGTACATTTAGACAACTGCCTTGCTTCATCATACAATTGGTCTGTGTAAATTCCTATGGTTCTAACTATTTCTCCCATCTCAAAAATGTCATTTTTTGAGAATTACACAGCATGTACACCATTTTAAGTGCCTATTAATATTAATATTCACACAAAGGAAGGGGGACATCATTCCTTGGATAACAGCTTGGTAAATTCTTGAAAAACTGATTATATGGTATCCATTATCCCAACATCTTGTGTATTAGTTAATACCCCTCCCCTCCTGTGGAGGCAGAACAGGGCTTCATTTTGAGTCATGATTATGGAGTTTTTCTCCTGCATGGGCATGCAAAAATATCAAAAGCAACTAAAGGAGCTGAAAGAATACAAAAAGCCTGCTATAGCAAGATTTAGCTGAGAACATCTAAAAATTGATTTGATTTGTGTTTCAGAGGAAAAACTTTATCCCGGGTCAGCTTGAAGTATTGCACTGTAAACTGATCCATCCTGCTGATTTTTCAAAGTCTGCAGAAGCCTGAGTGGCCTGTTACAAAGTCTACCCAAGGGACATGGACTTGGTCATCCATGGCACAGAAGAGATCCGACCTCAAATTGAGACAAAGGTAAATACATGCTTCAAAGTGTACTTCCAAAGTGCTTTAGAGGCCTTTCTACTCTTGAGGCAGTCTTGAGCATAAGATGTGTAGAGGCTCAGGTTAAAGAGGAAGATGTATAAGGAAGTAAGCCTAAGTCCCTACTGTTACTCAGGCCCATATTGTTATTTCCAGAGCACTGTCAAAGTCTTCATGGAGGGAATTTTGTTGACACACAAATTCTGGAGACACACAGTTCCTGGCACCTAGGAATTGCTCCAAATGTGGGAGGAGTGTTTGCTGAATGAAAGTTCACTTTCAGTATCTAGAGCTGTGAGTAAAGGCTCACAACCAAGGTCCATCTTCCCTCTAGAAGTCTAGGTTCTAAAGGATCCATCTTTCCGCAGAAAATACTTGACAACCAATAAAGATACACCATTACTCAGAGCAGCCCTGGGCATGTTACACCACAGTTGCAAATTTCTATGGGATAAGTTTGTATTGTAAATGCCTGAAACAGGCCTAGTGTGGGAAAATAGCATAGGCATAGCAACATATTTTCAGCTATAGCCTCAAGGAGGTAAGAGAGAGTAGTGAGGACTGTGGCAAACTAGAAATCATGTGCCCTGTCTAATGTGGGCAGCTCCGTTCACCTCTAGTTGTTTCATGCCTTGTGAAAATGCACACTTGGTACTGGGGAGTCCTAATTTTTCAAGAACAGCTGGAGTTTGGTTTGAAATTATTAATTTTTAAGATCTGAGAGGCTACCAGCATTTGGGATCTCAGGTTTCACTTTAATAAATACAAGGTCCTAGTTTCAATTTGGTGACAGAATGTGCATTCCAGCGGCAGGTGTCAGCATACAGGGAAGTGTAGTTAATTATTGCTGCTGCATAGAGGCAGCAAATTCCTACTTCATTCTCTTTTCTTTTTGTAGTGAATCTTTTTTCTGTGCTGAATCCTGTCTAACAATTATAGCTATGCCTTTTAGAGTTCAGAATAATACAATCTCTTTACTGGTTTATACTGATGGAGGAGGCTGAGTTTCCAGTAATATGAATTCACAAAACAGAATAGTAGCTTACTTGGGACAGAATGACCAAACTCCTCGCCCAGGTTGGTGCATTAACCAGAACATACATGGTGTCTATCCACATCCAGTTGAATTTCACATCTGTTAGGCTATTCTTCGCAAACCTCAAAGAACATGTGTTAGATAAATTTATCATTCTAAAATTTCTCTAGGGCTTGTAGTGTTATACATGAAGTAAAATTATACTAATTACACTTTGGGGAAACCGACATTGTCCCTCTTCCATGCTTCCAGATATGAGATATCTGATGACTGGGGGAAAGGCATTAAAAATTGCTAGTGAGAATGGCTGGACTGAAGGCACACCAGGTATAGGAAAACATTTGAGAAATACAGATCCTCCTCTGAAGCCCACTAGTTAGTTCCCAGGTTTGGTTTGTCTCTGATTCCTCTGTTGGTTCCTTAGAACTATAAATCCGGTTCTTCTCTCTCTATTGGCAGGCATATTCTCTAAGAAGACATTTGAGGTTCAAACACCTTAATGTTGAATTTCAGGCAACTTCTCAGCTCAATGAGGAAGAAACATCAGGGCAGTGTGTTGCTTTAAGGGCCTCTGAATATACAAGATGCCATGATTTTTCCTGACAACAAAGGGCAGGTGGGTTTTGCCTACTCATAGGAAATGTGTCCTCTATGTTAAACCACAGACTGGAGTGGTGAGTAGGAAGAAAACTACAAAGCTCAGTGTTCATGCCTTTGCTGTGATGTAGGGCAGGATATGGCACAGTGCCGAGAGAGCAGGAATCAGTACTTGGGGGCTGGAAAGGCAGGTGGTCATCGTCCCAGTGTGGCAGAAATTCACAGGAAGGACCAGATCTTTCCTAGATCAGTCTGGGGTTGGGAATGCACCTGAAATCAGAGCACTTGGTTCAAAGACCAAGACTGGGAAATAAGGTGAAATTAGCTGGAATTATGGAGGTTGTTTTAATGTCGCACCTCAGGTGGTACAGTGGTAAAAAATCCCTCCTGCGAACACAGGAGATGCAGGAGACCTGGATTCCATTCCTGGGATGGAAAGGTACCCTGGAGAAGGAAATGGCAACCCACACCGTATTCTTGCTTGGGAAATCCCAAGGACAGAAGAGCCTTGCGGGCTACAGTCTGTAGGGTCACAGAGAGTTAGACACAACTGAGCAAAGCACACGGAGCACAACTGGATTTATAGTTCTGAGGAGGTTTAGTATTGGCTTCTATTGGCCAATATCTGAAAGTTACTGTAGAGATTGAATTGTGTCTCCTTGAGAGAGATGTTCTTCTTAAATTCCAGTAACCTGGGATTGTGACCTTATTTGGAAATAAGGTTTTAGCAGGTGTGATTAAATTAAGGATCTCAAGACAGATGATCCTGGATTTAGGATGGGTTCTAAATCCCATGACTGATATTCTTTTGAGAGAAGGGAAAGGAAATCTGAGACACAGAGAAAAGAAAGACATGTGAGGATGGAAGCTTCCTGGGGGCTCAGATAATAAAGAATCTGTCTATAATGCAGGAAACCCAGGTTCAATCTCTAACTCGGGAAGATCCCCTGGAGAAGGGAATGGCAACCCACTCCAGTATTCTTGCCTGGAGAATCCTTGGGACAGAGAAGTCTGGTGGGTTACAGTCCGTTGGATCACAGAGTCAGACATGACTGAATGAATAACACAAACTTTCAAGTCAAGTAACACCAAGAGCTACTTCCATACTAGAGCCTAGGAGAGGGCGTGGAACAGATTCAGAGCCTCCAGGGGGTTAGCTAACCCTGCCAACATCTTGATTTTGGATTTCTAGTCTCCAGAAATGGGAGAGAATAAATATCTGTTGTTTTAAGCCACTTGGTTTGTAGTATAGCCCCAGGAAGCTTCCCAGGTGGCGTAGTTAGTAGCAAAGAATCTGCCTGCTAATACAGGAAATACAAAAAAGAGATGGGTTCCATCCCTGGGTGGGGAAGATCCCCTGGAGGAGGAAACGACAACCCACTCCAGTATTCTTGCCTCGATAATCCCCTGAAGAGAGGAGCCTGGTGGGCTACAGTCCATAGGATCACAAAGAATTGGACATGACTGAAGCAATTTAGCATGCACACAGGAAGCTAATACAGTTACCCCATGCCTGACCTCTGACATTGTTCACCAGATGTTGTTTTCCAGCTAATGTGAAAGAAGTATTTGCCTTAATCATCTTTAATTTCTCTTTCTTCTTTTATTCACAGTAAAATGTATTTTTTGAGCTCTAGTAATGAATTAAAAATTAAAGTTCTATGGTTATAGTCAGAAAAAATCAGTGTCTAGATTTAGAGCTGATCATTAACTGGAAAACATAAATAATTAAATCTTCATTCTAAAATTAACCTCAGTATTCACTCAAAAATTATTTTTTATTAATTCATTCATTCTTCAACCCATTTCAATCAAATATTTACCAAATGCTTGTACTATGCTAGACATTATCCTTCTACCTACTTGGAAATACATGATGAATAAGAAGGACAGAGTGTCTGCCCTCTTTGCATATATATTTTGATGATCTAGGTAGGAAATAAACAATTATTCAAATGAAAAATTACAGGCTGTAATAAATATTGTTGGTGACATCTCCACTTATTTTCTTATAGTCCCTGGTATTAGTACATTTTGATTCTTGATTATAATGATGAATGCTTGCTGAATAGAATGAAAGGAGAGTTAAAAAAGACACAGATGTGTATAGCGGACTTTTGGACTCAGAGGGAGAGGGAGAGGGTGTGATGATTTGAGAGAATGGCATTGAAACATGTATAATAACATGTAAGAATCGAAAAAAAAAAAATAAAACAAAGCTATTTAAACTAAATCACGTTCTTTGCAGGACCTCTGTTGGATTTCACCTCTGTCATGCCTGGTTATGTCTATATTTCAGGTTGAATTCATAATAATGGAGAATCAAAGCTATTTAATTCACAACACAGATAACCTCAGTGGCAGCCCCAAAGCTTAGATGTCAGAAAGATGTTAATATCCTTTTTCTTCTGATGCAAATCAAGAAGGAAAGAGCTAAAAAGTTGATTCAGTGTTATATGGACTGTACAGAAATGTTAATACAATGGAGACTTCATGTTGAAGAGCTAAGGTAACACAAAAGCTCAAGAGTGAAAGCAATTTATATAGAGATATCAAAGTTCATTATTTTCATACTATTTTTTTCCATTTGCCCTACATGGAGTTGGACTTCCCTGATAGCTCAGTTAGAAAGAAAGTTGAGCGCTGAAGAATTTATGCTTTTGAACTGTGGTGCTGGAGAATACTTTTGAGAGTCCCTTGGACTGCATGGAGATCCAACCAGTCAATCCTAAAGAAAATCAGTCTGGAATATTCATTGGAAGGACTGATGCTGAAGCTGAAGCTCCAATACTTTGGCCACCTGATGCGAAGAACTGACTCACTGGAAAAGACCCTGATGCTGGGCAAGATTGAAGTCAGGAGAAGAAGGGGATGACAGAGGGTAAGATGGATGGCCTCACCAACTTGATGGACATGAGTTTGAGCAAGCTCTGGGAGTTGGTGATGGACAGGGAAGCCTGGAGTGCTGCAGTCAATGGGGTTGCAAAGAGTCAGACACGACTGTGCGATTGAACTGAACTGAACTGAATACATGGAGTAAATGAGCTATACTGTTACTCACAATACAGACTAGCTTTAGTTTCATTTGACGTGTGATGGATACCAAAACATTATGAGACAAGACTTACCCCTTACCCCCTGCTGGCCCAAATATGAAGAGTTTGCAATGGAAATGGAGAGAGATTCTGTCCTATAACTCTTAGATGCTTTACAAGGTCAGAAAAGTTTTAAAAGAGGGCCAGAGGATTCTGTAAAAAGGAAGAATCTTGGCCAGAGCAGTCGTGCTCTTATGAAGCTCTTGAACCATGCTAGGGAAAAAGGATAGGGTGCAGTTACACCAACTCCCACTGCAGTGAGAAGGGCTTTCAGAGGACTCTGGGGAACACTGAGAGGCAGAGAGGATGCTATCTTCTTGAGAAACCTCCAAACAAGGGAAAGTTTGACTTGGCTGCTTTAAGAACCAGGACAGTCAATGCTATAGTGTTGAGAACAGTCCAAGAGTTTACTGAGTCAAAGGATGCGTGAGTATTTCCCAGGCAGTTGTGGCCCACACTACAGAGACAATCAGAAAGGGATCAACTTTAATTCTCTTCTGTGAAGTCTGCAAATTGCAGGGAAGTCTCTGTATAAAGAGACTGGATTTACCAAATACCCAGGAACTGAAAAAGTGTCTATCTTAGTTCAAGGAAATGCAGAGAGGAAACTCCAAGGAGCCTCAAGAGCACCCCGTTAAACTCACTCAGATGTAACATCTTCAGAACCAGAAAGGAAGAACTTACCAAGCCCTGATCTGTTCTAGACTTATCCCTCTAAATTGTCCTACCATTCTTCCCTCATAGCTCAGTTGGTAAAGAATCTGCCTGCAATGCAGGAGACCCTGGTTCGATTCCTGGGTTGGGAATATATGTTGGAGAAGGGATAAGCTACCCACTCCAGAATTCTTGGGCTTCCCTTGTGGCTCAGCTGGTAAAGAATCTGCCTGCACGAAGGTGGGATGATTTGAAAGAATAGCATTGAAACATGTATATTACCATATGTGAAATAAATCGCCAGTCCAGATTTGATGCATGAGACAGGGCTGATGCCCTGAGCAGGGCTGGTGTACTGGGATGACCCTGAGGGATGGGATGGGGAAGGAGGTGGGAGGTGGGTTCAGGATGGGGGACACATGTACACCCATGGCTGATTCATATTAATGTATGGCAAAATCCACTACAATATTGTAAAGTAATTAGCCTCCAATTCAAATAAATAAATTAATTTTAAAAATATTTAAAAAAAAGAATCTGCCTGCAATGTGGGAGACCTGGATTCGATCCCTGGGTTGGGAAGATCCCTTGGAGAAGTGAAAGGCTACCCCCTCCAGCATTCTGGCCTGGAGAATTCCATGAACTGTATAGTCCATGGGGTCATAAAGAGTCGGACACAACTGAGCGACTTTCGCTTTCATCCTAGGTAGGATGCAAGTGCAGTTAGAGGTAGGGGTAGATAGTGAGCAGGAAGATGAGAGAAGAAAACCAGGCATTCTTTTCATTCAGGTTTCAGATCTCAAGAGAAGAGAAGGTTTAAACTGAGATTAGATTTTTTTTTTTTTTATTGTAGGGGAATGAAAAACTTAAATTTTGATTTGAGGCTATTTGCAATCTATGGTAACTCTAGAAATGTCTGTTACCTGAGAGTGAGTAGAAGATTCACAGATCTTCAAAATTTTTCTTACAGGGACATACGAAGCGTAAATTTTCCAGTGAGAAAAGTTTAAAGAGATGCACGGAGAGAGAATTATTGATGCATTTTGATCACAGATCCATGTCATACTTACTTAACATACTGGATACACTTCATTGTTGAAATATTTTCTTTTTTTTTTTAATTTTAAAATTTTATTTATTTATATTTTTTAACACTCCAAACATTCTGTATTGGGGTATAGCTAATTAACAGTGTCTTGATGGTTTCAGGTGAACAGTGAAGGAACTCAGCCATACATATACATGTATCCATTCTGTCCCCCAACGCCCCCTCCCATCCAGGCTGGCACATAACATTGAGCAGAATTCCACGTGGTATACAATAGATTTTTGTTGGTTTCCATTTTACATATAGCAGAGTGTACATGACCTTCCCAATGATTGCTGTACTCAGAATGCATATCTTGCTGCATATGTTTTCTTGAAGATAGGAACAGGGTATAGAGCCCCGTTTTACTTTCCAAGGCAATAGCACTCTTTTGGAATTGCAATTTACCTTTTGCAGTCAATGGACTTCTAAATTCTTAGCTATAACCCAGACAAAGAAAGATCTCCACAGGTAAACTTTTTATCATATAATCTGAATGTTCCAGCATTTTAAACAATCCTCAGTTCAGTTCAGTTCCGTCACTCAGTCGTGTCCAACTCTTTGTGACCCCATGAATCGCAGCACGCCAGGCCTCCCTGTCCATCACCAACTCCCGGAGTTCACTCAGACTCGTGTCCATCAAGTCCGTGTTGCCATCCAGCCATCTCATCCTCTGTCGTCTCCTTCTACTCCTGCCCCCAATCCCTCCCAGCATCAAAGTCTTTTCCAATGAGTCAACTCTTCACATGAGGTGGCCAAAGTACCAGAGTTTCAGCTTTAGCATCATTCCTTCCAAAGAAATCCCAGGGCTGATCTCCTTCAGAATGGACTGGTTGGATCTCTCTGCAGTCCAAGGGACTCTCAAGAGTCTTCTCCAACACCACAGTTCAAAAGCATCAATTCTTCGGGGCTCAGCTTTCTTCACAGTCCAAATCTCACATCCATACATGACTACTGGAAAAACCATAGCCTTGACTAGACGGATCTTAGTCGGCAAAGTAATGTCTCTGCTTTTGAATATGCTATCTAGGTTGGTCATAACTTTTCTTCCAAGGGGTAAGCATCTTTTAATTTCATGGCTGCAATCACCATCTGCAGTGATTTTGGAGCCCCCCCAAATAAAGTCTGACACTGTTTCCACTGTTTCCCCATCTATTTCCCATGAAGTGATGGGACTGGATGCCTGGCATGTCACAAAAACAAAACACTCCTTCCACACTCTTTTCTGATTCTGATTTTCATTTAAATTCAGGAGAAATCTTGGCAATCTGAAGGAACTGTACTCCCTCTCTCTTTGGATCAAAATAAGTACAAATCATTTCTTTTCCATGGAAAAAACCAACACGGGTTTTCCCCTCTTTTTAGCTATTTGGCTTTGTTATACATAGAATTCTGAGATTTAAATCATTGTAATTTCATTTTCTTTAATTTTTTGTGCCATTCAATTAAAAAAAGTTTTTTTGAGAAACAGTCATAGTTAAAAATGCAGTCATCTCATTAAAACATAACATTAAATGAAGTGTGTTAGTACTCTGACAATATAAGTCTCCAAATGAGTCATAAAATAAATGCTAATATTACAGTGTTTATACTCAAGTTCTTTCTGTTCTGTCGCTTATGAGGCCAGAAGCACCATTGTTAAAGAGGAATTGCAGGATGATGATGTGATTGGTCCACTGTGAGAGGCTAACCTATATTTGTACATATCAGCCATATCAGATTGGAAGGACATTCCAATTATTTTAATCACATGACATGTTTGAAAATCTTTAATTATTATTAATATGTATATTGGTTCCTTAAGTGAGTCTGGAGAAGTTGTCTTATTTCTATTTCAAAAAATGAATCAGATGCAAACTATTATATAGAGAACAGATAAACAACAAGGTCCTACTATATAGCACAGGGAACTATTTCTCTATCTTGTGATAAACCATATTGGAAAAGAATATATATAACTGAATTACTTTACTATACAGCAGAAATTAAGACAACATTGTAAACCAACTATACTGAGTTTACATATAAAAATGAATTATTCCCATCAAGATACTTTCCTCTTTATTTTAGTACAGTGAATTCTTGGTAAAGTTCAGATAATAAAAGGAAATGATCTATTTCAAGTATATTTTAACTAGTGATAGTCTCTGTGAGAATGAAACTGACAGGACATGGCAGTCCTTCCCCATCTGAGCAGTCCTGGTGACCTGCATTCTGCTTCTTTCACTATCATGATCAATATGACAAAGGAATCAAACTTTTGTACTTTAAAGACAGCATGAAACATGGGCCTGATCACACTAGAATAATGATATTTTTTTCTGTTTTTATTTTAATAAATTTTTTGGTGGAATTTGATTAAGGAACAAGAGTCATCCTTAAGGTAAGTGAACTGTATAGAAGCAAAAGTATGAAATTCTTTTTTAAAAAAATAAGAGAGCTATTTATATTAATCACTTTAATTCATTACTAAACTATAAGGAGTGGAGTGTTGCAAGTTAGCTGCTTATCCACAGAAAAGTAGCAATTCCAAGCTAATTAAAGAGGCTTTTCAATTTTGGTCCAGTGAATACACTTAAAAGTTATGTCATATTTATCAAGTGAACATAATTTAATATGATAATTCAAAAAGAAGTAGTTGAAAAGAAACTATTGCAGTAATTATCTGGTCTGGGAGGCATATTCAATAAAAGCAGTTTAAAAAGTTAATTTATCTTGATTTTATGAGAAAATGATTCTTGTTTTCAGAGTTGATAATTGTTGTGAAAAGTCTTCCTCAAGTTTTTGCACATTTAGAAAAGATTGATGAGTTTAAGGCAAAATTATTTGTTTTCACTGTAGTTGAAGGAAAAATTTGTGCATGCTCTGAAATAATTTTGCAGCTATAGCTCGCTTCAAAATCAGGCATTCAGAGCACATGAGTTCAGTTCAGTTCAGCCGCTCAGTCATGTCATACCCTTTGAAAACTAGGATTCATTTTTGTGTTACAAACTGATGTGGCAAGTTTCTAAAAATAAAATGTACAAAAATGTTTTAAAATTCTTCTCTCTAGCTTTAAGTATGTTATAATATATGTATGAAGGTTTCACTCTGATGCCCTAAAAATTACCATTATTTTTCATATATTTGTGTCTTTTACATTGTGAATTATATCTTTAGATGTTTTGGTGAAAATATTTTGTTTTTCAAATTTTTTACAATCTTGAAATTTGTTATTAAACTTAATTATTTAGAAGATTTTAGTGAAAGTGCTACCCTCTTAGAGACAATAGCTTAGAGAAAATGGCATGAGTATATTTTCCTTGCTATGTGATACTAACTCATCAAGAAATTTTTAAAAACTGTAGATATGTCTTAATTAAACCATAAGATTAAATGTGAATTCCATCATTTTCACATCAAGTAAGTTGTTCTTAATCTTATCTTGAGCTTTGTGGGGGCAGTATCCATTGCTATTTATCTTTGCTGCATTTAGCGTCAAGTTTTGTGTATAGTAGATTCTCAATGAATTTAATTGAACAAAAGGAATTTAAGTGTTTGCTTAATTTGATGCTTTAGGCTATTGAGTCAGAAGTATTACTCTTGGTTTGATTAGTAACTATGTTTCAAGGTGTTACCCAGTGCATAATATTCTTTCTTCCATCCATTCAAAGAAGATTCATTGGTCAATTCTTATGAGCCCGGAGCTGTCCTAGGTCCTGAGAATAGAGCTGTAAGCAAACAAACAGACAAAAAAGACATGGTCATTGCTCTGAGGAACTTGATAATCTGGTGGGAAAAGGTAGAAATAATAAGTTATAATCATAGAAGATAAGTTTTGAACACTTGTTATGTAACAGCCACTGTACTAAGTGCTCTTCATATATTATATCATTTTGGTCTTAAACTTAGAAGTTCCATTCATTTATTTAATAAATTATTTTCAATTATTTTGTGCTAGACACTATTTTCTATAGTGGTTTAGAAAAATAAAATAGCATAAAGAGTCTAGGGGATAATGGACAGGAAATGTGGTCTTTTTTAACAGAAGAATTGGGGAAGGTGATTCTCAGGAGGCCATATACCAGGAGAAGTGATAGAGGGACCCTTGAGTAGATGTGGAGGTAGAGTAGTCCAGAAAGAGGAAAAAGAAATGCTATCATATGGAAAGGGAAATGAGCTTGTTTTGCTCAACAAATTGACAGAATGCGTTTGAAGCTCCAGTAAATCATTGAGGGACAGGATTTGGGTTACAGGGTGGAGAGAGTAGTGAAGTGTATAAGGTTAAAGGTCAAGATCAGATAATGTAGGGTCTTGTAGATGATAACAGGAAGTTTATATTTTATTTTAAATATGATAGGAAACCTTAGCGATCTTGACCTGGGGAGTTTTGTGATCTCATTTATATTTTCAAAAGCCTTCTCTGGCTAACTCCCCTTTCCAGTATTCCATATGCCTTAGTTCATTCAGACACGCATTTCTTCACCCCATTATTTTTTCTTTTCTTCCTTTTACTTTCATTAAAGAGATATATGCATATGTTTATACACTGAAAAGAATTCACTGATTACATCTAATATTCACTTAAGCCATCTGAATAGAAAGAATTTGGTTTTGTTTTGAAACTTCTCCTGTCATGAAATGAAACAATTACCTACCACTCTTATGTCAAGGACAGATTTTCTTTTTTCTATCTTGAGAGACTTAATCAAGGATTCCCGATTCCAAATGGCATTAGTGTCATTGTTCATAAAAATCAATGGGAAACTCATTCTTTACTTGCTTAGGGAGAGCAAACTCTTTTCCTTTAAGTCACCATGAGTTTTCAGATTTCCTCCTGCCAGGTGGAGGAAAGTCACTCTGTGACTTGAAACAGAGTTCCAAAGCCACACATTTGCCCAGAAGTGATCAGAGAAGGAGCTAGAATCTTACTTTGAGAATAATTGAAGGGAAAGTAAAAAATCAAAAATAATAACAAAGAGTTAAGAGGAAATGAAGCAGAGGTCTCGATTAGAGGGCAGCCAGAAGGTGGAAGAGGGCAGTGCCCAAGAGGAGAGCAAAATGAGACAGGAAGCAAGCTAAATGCTGACCGCAAGAACTGCAAAAGAAATGTGTATCGGAAAGAGGATTTTTTTCCTGAAAAGATGAAAATCAAAACCACAGAATATTTCATCGTTGATAATGGAAATACTAAGGTCATGAACAGAAAGGAAATTTTACTGACAAAAGATTTCATTATAAACTGCAAGAAACCGGATAATCAACAATAAATATACAAGGAAATCATAATAAAACTGGTCAGAATTTTTGCAAAAGTAAAATTGAGATTTCAGGCAGGGTTTTATTCATAAATGGAGGCAGTTCCCACTAATTATACTTCAGCTTTAACACTCCATCTGTTCCAAGTATTTATGTTTCACCCTGTATTTTCTTTAAAGGTGAATTTTATATTCACTTTTGCAATGTGAAATATCCTCATTTGTTTAATGTGTTCTTATCTCTTTGAATCATATAAGCTCTGATTCAATTAGGTAGATGTGACTCCTGGATTGCCTTCAGATTTATGGAGACATATTTATCATTTTTAGAACAAATCAGATAAAGAAAGGTCTGCTCAATGAAATACAGTAATTTATCATTTTCAGGAGAGGAGAATTTTGTTTGCTATTTTATTACTGCTGTAATTCCAAATTATCTTACAGGTGTTTTAGAAATCTGTCTAGATCTGATAAGTTCTTTCTATTTGGAATAAATTGATTCTCTCCTCCCAGAGAGGATAACTACCATATGCTCCGACTGCTCTCAGAGATCAGTAAACCCTGGGAATATAAATGTGAGCTACAATGTGCTGTTGAATTTAGCAGAAGTAGGAGCATCCTCAAAAGTAGATTGTTTTCTAATGAGCAGATGGTTATTAGTTATTACTTTAGACCTTGGGCTAATCCTAGAGGAGGCTATTAGCAGGTAATGGATTAAATAAGGTGACTCATATTAATAAAGTTTCTTTAATATGAAAGAAGAAATATAGCCCACCATAGATCAACCTTTGTCAAATCTTTATGTAGCACATGGAATGCTCTTGAAAGAGACTGAGCTGTAAACTTTCTTTTTGATTAAATGTGAAAGACTCTGGGTTGCTTTTCTCTTCATTGGAAGCACACTCTCAGATCTGAAAATGAAAATTTAGAGCTGAAAATGTGTTGCTGATGAAGAAACTAACGCTCTGGGAGGGTGAATGTCTTGTCTGAAGTCTTATACCTCATTGATGTTACTTTGAAATGAAACCCTGCATCTCTGAAATATACTCTGTGCTTTTGCTTGTTGACCTTTGATTATCTTTTTCTCTTTGCATTAGTATTTTAGCCTCCTGAACCTTGTCATCATAGGTGCCAAGGTTGAAAATGCCAATTTGAAAATGTACTTTCAGTGTTACATGAAAAGAGCAATAGTGAGTACCAGAGGCTTCCCAGGTGGTGCAGTGGTAAAGAATCTGCCTGCCAAGGCAGGAGACACAAGAGATGCAGGAAGTTTGATCCCTGGGTCAGGAAGATCCCCCTGGATTAGGAAATGGCAACCCACTCCAGTATTCTTGCCTGGGAAATCCCATGGACAGAGGAGCCTGGCGGAGTGAAGTCCACGGAGCTGCAGAGTCGGACACGACTGAGCAACTGAGCGCAAGATGCCTCACATTCTACAGCAATTGTGGGGTAGAGACGGATAAGGAAACCGAGAGGTCTGCAAGTCGATTAATGCTGTTAAGTATTTTGAAAAAAGGAGAGTGTGATAGACACATGGCCATATATGTTTATTCCCTTTGCTTCTCAAATAGAAAAATATCTCCTTTCCTCTCAAATATTTACAATGAGCAGCAATTAAAAAGATGTTGACAGGCAGTTGTTGGCAAGTTCACTGAAATCTTAAGAATCTTCTCTGTATTCATTTTTTTGGGGGTTTTTGAATAATCATGCATAGTCATTGACTCTTAAATCCATCCCATCCCTTATTTAAGTGAACTTTTATTTCTAGCTGTTAGCATTACAGTTGTTTGCCTGTTTCCCGGATGTAACTATCACTGAAAGCCCTGTTTGCAAAGCTAAGCTGAGCCATCATGACCTGTCTGGGAAGCTACAAAAGAGGACAGTACTCCAACAGCCCAGCATTGCTTAAAGAAGCCAGAGCAGTAGAAGCTCAAGGGATTTTGCCCAGAGCATAGCATGTGCTCTGTGTTTAGCCCCACAGCTCGTTATTGGACAGACACCCCCTGACTGTGAGCAATTTTTGTTCCTTGAGGCCTGCTGATACTGGCTGTGGTTCTGTCATTGATTTGAACATAATCTGCGTGTTGCATCTTTATTGGATTGCCATGATTCATTTAAAAGGAAATGTTTTTGATCCTTGCTGACTGGCTTTCACAGTGGGCTGGGGTGGGTAGGGGACTGGTGAGCAACCTAGAAAAGAAAATACTTTCAACGTGGCTCTTGAGTTTGTGGCTGGAAGGGAGGACAGCTAAAACACATCAGTCCTTTCGCTATTCAGACGTTTGACTGCTTCAGCTAGGGGGCCTGGACACATGATCCATATTCTGTTTCCTGTCCAGCATCTATTTGATGCAATATGCTCCATGTCTCTTTTCATTAACTGAGACCTATATGATGTCAGTTGAGAAAAACAATAGCTGATGTTATGAAATACGCACAGTGGCATGACAAAGATCTGTTACAAAGGCCTTTTACTTTGTTCCATTGTATGTTTACTATTGTGTTTTATGCCTGCAGCTTGGCTGTATTGAAAGAAAATATTTCAGCTGGGCCCTGCTGGGTTTTTTTTTTTTTTTTTTTCACTTGCCTTTGAAATGCTAGATAACAGTGAGCTCTAGTAATGGCAAACTCCTGACATTAACAAATGTGGGACAAGTAACCCCATCGAGGCACATAACAGTCACTATGCAAACACTCTACTTAAGACCAAACCTACAAATGGAAGCATAATCTGCTCTGGGGGGTACGTGAGGTTTGGATTAACTTTAGTGTCACAGATAAAGTACCCTTGATTATGACTGTAAATTATATCCTGGAACGAAGTGAGCGTGCATGCTCAGCTGCTCAGTCGTGTCCGACTCTACAACTCTGTGGACTGTAGCCTACCAGGCTACATGTCCATGGGATTCTCCAGACAAGAAGACTGGAGTGGGTTGCCATTTTCTCCTCCAGGGCATTTTCCCAACTCAGGGATCAAACCCATGTCTCCGGCATCTCTTGCATTGGCAGGTGGATTTCTATACCACTGAGACACCTGGGAAGCCCACAGTGAAATGTGAGGTGCTGCCATGTTAGAGAACCCCAGCAGATTTGGTTCAGAAATGGGCGAGGTGACACTCTGTGCTTAAGAAAAGAGGAGCAAGATGAAGCTTTGTTGTTAATTCAAGTTGAAATGTATATGGAATTTCAAGACTCAGAAGACTAGCACTCTTTCACCTTGCTGCTGCTGCTGCCGCCGCCGCCGCTGCTGCTAAGTCGCTTCAGTCGTGTCCGACTCTGTGCGACCCTATAGACGGCAGCCCACCAGGCTCCCCCGTCCCTGGGATTCTCCCGGCAAGAACACTGGAGTGGGTTGCCATTTCCTTCTCCAATGCATGAAAGTGAAAAACGAAAGTGAAGTCGCTCAGTCGCGTCAGACTCTTTGCGACCCCATAGACTTCAGCCTACCACGCTCCTCCATTCATGGGATTTTCCAGGCAAGAGTACTGGAGTGGGGTGCCGTTGCCTTCTCCGTTTCACCTTGCTAGTGCATCTTAAGACCAGATAATACTTTATCCCGTAGTTGCTTGGAGAATTTGAGATTAGTGCCCTACTGCTGCGTTGTATTAATGAAAGAGATGAAGAAAACCTAACATTATGGCTAATCTCAACAATGCCAACAAAACAAAATTAGAACCTGACAAATAGTTTGAGGGGAGTTACAGAGCTGAAAAAAGATCCCAGCTTTAGTGAGCTACACTAATTCATGAAACTCTGATTTGTGTTGCTTTTAGCAACTGTATTTAATTGCCAAATTAATTGATAAGTACTATCATGGATTACAAATGCATTATCCATGCACAACCATAGCATGCATGAAGAAAGTACCTACTAAAAAAGTTCTACACCTTAAATTTATATTACAGTTATAGAAAGTTCTAAGACAGCATGATAAGCAATTACTTGTTAACGACCAATAATTGACATCACTGCTTAAGAGCATGAATGCATTCTAAAGCCATGTAATTAACAATATTAACCTTATTAGCATTTTTTCTCCGTAACTTTTGGAGGGGTAGAAAGTTTTCCTAAGTGTCAATTTTTTTAAAGGAAAATCTGGATATTCCTTAACATTAAAAACAATAAGCTCCTAACAGATCATAGCCAGTGTGTACTAACAACTCAGGTTTCACAACTGCTCAACAGCTGCTTCCATATTATACAATTCATTCAAAATCCCTTTAGGGGAGGGTCACTTAATCCCTTTAGTGTTTGATCTGTAGATCATTGTGTTTAAACATGTGGGTCTATTATTAGCAAAAACTACACACAAACTTTAAATATCATTCGAAGGGTTAAAATTTTTGTCATGTTTCACTCATGATGTGTTTAGTAAGCAGTCATTCCAAACTCTACATTTTTTGTAAAACTAGTCCATGAATGAAGATTTTAAAAGTGTTAGTTGTCTTGTTTCTATGGAAACCAGCAGTAATCTACACTGATTACTGAACTCAGGGAAAGTAGAATCAGAAGGAACCATTATGAAGAAGACACCTCTATAAACTATAAAGGTAAATTAGCTGGCAGAAGTAACTGTTTTATGTTAGGTTTATTATCTGTATAAAGTATCCTTCTGTACATAAAGCCCAGTTTATGGGCAATAAGGTACTAAAAGGCTACTTTCCCTTTTCCCAGAAAATGCTTCTATTGAGGCATGAGTGTGTGTGTGTGTGTGTGTGTGTGTGTGTAACTCTTTGTATGAGTAAAATAGTACCAATCTGATAGTTTTTAAAAATTGCAGATACCAGTAATGGTCTACTGTATCACTGGTCCAGGGCTATCGCATGAGCATGGCTACTTTACTGTGAATGCCTTTGAAACTGACCTGGGGCTGGCTATTCCATGGGATGCTCTCCTGAGTCTACTGGCAACAAAAGGCTTAGATGTAGAAAACCTTTATTTATGCGCCTATGCTGGGGAAAACAGGACAAAACTGAAATAATCAGAAAATAAGCATCTAACCAGTTCATTTAAGGTCAAGTACATCAAAATTTAAGCAACTGTTATGGATAATTTATTTTAGTTTCCTTAATAGGGAAGAAATTAGAGGGACAGATCTAGGGATTTTGAGAAATCAATCTGATTTCTAAACCTTGGTTGTAGAAACATCATTATTATGTAAGTGACTCTATTCTTAAATATTTATGACATGGTTTCCATAGCAAACATGATTTCAGGACAGTAGACTCTTTTATTTGAAAATAGACATGAACTTTAAAGCTTCTCAGAATTTTGTGGTAGAAAATTCTATATAGGCAAATAATAAAGCCTGTGGCTCTTAAGTAGTATTCATTAACTATGCTTTAGTTATCCAGAAGTGGCCCCTTGGTTGTCTATGAACCCCTAAAACCATATGTAAAGTTTTGTGCATGTGTACCTTTGTCTAGAATGAGGCTGTATAAGTTTCGGCAATTCACCAAGATTTATGTAACTGTTTCCTACCCTGTGACTTAGCTGATAAGGAATCTGCCTGCAATGAGGGTGATCTAGGTTCGATCCCTGGCTTGGGAAGACCCCCTGAGGAAGGGAAAGGCTACCCACTCCAGTATTCTGGCCTGGAGGATTTCGTATAGTCCATGGGGTCGCAAAGAGTTGGACACGACTGAGAGCCTTTTATCACATACTTATGTAACTGGTAGGTAAAATTAAATAGCAGCCACAGATTTTAATGTCTGGTTCAAGAAACCCTGGAGATCCTTAAAACCTTCAGAGTTCAAAACTGTTTATGTAATAATGCCAAGGCATTTTTTGCCTTTCACTATGGCATGGTACACAATTGAGGGTGAGTAAAAGTGATATCCCTCAGCCCCTCAAACCACTTAGGTGAAACTATGCTACTATCCATGTATTTTTCACTGTCATGCACTAACAGTTTTTAAAAAGCCATTTCAATTTATAAGTGATGAAGCATAAAGTTAATTTTATTGACATATACCTCTGAGTATATGTCTTCTTAATATTCTGTGCAATAAAATGAGAAGTGGGCATTATTTGTGATGATATGGAAGTATGATGGTGGTCACAAAGAACATTTGTACAGTTATTTGAAAATAGAAAGGAGCGTGATTAGATGCCTTTCCCCCCACAAAGCACCATAGCAGATCACTAGTCGCTGAAGTCACTGACCTTCAACACAGCCTAGAGGAGTTCAGGGCAGAGATCAGGAATGAGACACTCTGTACTCTGGGAAAACCTAGCAGAACAGGCCTTCAGTTAGATATTTTCAGAAGAAATTAGCCCGATTTCTTGCATCTTCTCCTATCTAGGAAGGCACTGAAATCACTGACGGAGATGTCTGCTCCTCCTGCCCGGCAGCAACCGTCTTGTGACTAGCAGTGACAAGAAGGTCACGAGACGGTTGCTGCTACTTATGAGGAGCAGATGTCTCCATTAATGATTCTAGTGCTTTTCTAGATATGAGTATTGGAGTGCGTGTATATTTTCGAATTAACGAAAACATAAATAGTACTCATTGTGCAACATGCACTGTTCTACTAAACACTTCATAAATAATCCCATTTAACAACTCAGTGTGGTAGAAATCATTATTTTACAGACAAGGAGATTAAGGCAGATGGCTATTAAGTAATCTGCCTAAGATCACATAACCAGTTAGCAGTGGTTAAGGAATTTAATGAAGCAACCAGACTCCGGAGTCTATACGGATATTTGTCAGCCATTTGAGTTTGCTATTCTATAAAAGCTAACCATGACCTGAATAGGTATCAAGAGAATAAAATAAATATATGTAAAATTTACACAAATGCAAAATATTCTTGTTGGCTTATCATGTCTGTTGAACCCAAAGAGAAGTCTGGATATTAGATCCAGCAGTGAAAATGAAGACAGTTTTACACTGGAAAACATAAGTCATCTGAGAAAAAAAAATGGAATTCAGGTGTGATCTCAGGTCCAATGTCCTCTGGGATACTAACTCCCACTGTCAGAACTACAGACTTCAAATTGGCACAGATATATAATACAAAGTTATTGGACAAGATACATTGCTAAAAGGCCCCATACCTATGAACACAGGTTATAACATTCTGTTTTGAAAGTTTTGCAGATATGCCCAAGTGCTGACTCTCAAATATAAGAAAATAGTTTACATCAATAAAAATGTATAGAATGTACAATAAAAAAAAAAAAAAAAGAATGGATGACAAACTTATAGTTATTCAGATTATGGTATTTGAGACATATTCTCTGAAAAGTGAATGAAATGATCCTGTTAAAGGAAAACAGCTGAAAGTATGTGTTTATGTGTGTACTCATTCATGTCCGACTTTTTGTAATCCCATGGACTATAGCCCAACAGGCTCCTCTGTCCATGGAATTCTCCAGGCAAGAATACTAGACTGAATTGACATATCCTTCTCCAGAGGATCTTCCCAACCCAGGGATTGAACCCTGATCTCCTGTATTGCATACAGATTCTTTACCATCTGACACAAAGGAATCTCCAGATATGTAGCCAATGATCAAATCTGAGCATATAAAAAGATGCTCAAAATCATATGTCATTCAGTTCAGTTCAGTCACTCAGTCATGTCCGACTCTTTGCGACTCCATGAATCGCAGCACGCCAGGCCTCCCTGTCCATCACCAACTCCTGGAGCTCACTCAGACTCACGTCCATCGAGTCATTGATGCCATCCAGCCATCTCATCCTCTGTCGTCCCCTTCTGCTCCTGCCCCCAATCCCTCCCAGCATCAGAGTCTTTTCTAATGAGTCAACTCTTCGCATGAGGTGGCCAAAGTCCTGGAGTTTCATCTTTAGCATCATTCCTTCCAAAGAAATCCCAGGGCTAATCTCCTTCAGAATGGACTGGTTGGATCTCCTTGCGGTCCGAGGGACTCTCAAGAGTCTTCTCCAACACCACAGTTCAAAAGCATCAATTCTTCGGGAATTGCAAATTTAAACAATGAGATACTACTACACACCTATTGAAAGTGAAGTGAAAGTGTTAGTCACTCAGTCATGTCTGACCCTGCGACCCCATGGACTATAGTCCACCAGGCTTCTCTGTCAATAGAATTTTCCGGGCAAGAATACTGGAGTGGGTTGCCATTCCCTTCTTCAGGGGATCTTCCCAACCCAGGGATCAAATACAGGTCTCCTGAATTGCAGGCAGATTCTTTACTGTTTGAGCCAGCAGGGAAACCCACTACACATCTATTAGAGTGATGAAAATCCAATATACTGACAGCACCAAATGCTGGTGAGGATAGGGAGCAATAGGAATGCTCATTCACTGCTGTGGAAATGCAAAATGGTGCTGCCAGTTTGGAAAAGGCTTGGAAGAGTTTTACAAAACTAAACATACTCTTACCATATGATCCAGCAGTCATACCAAAGGAGTTGAAAATTTATATCCACACAAATACCTGCACATGGATGTTTAATAAGCTTTATTCAGTTGCCAAAATATGAAAGCAATCAAGATGTCTTTCAGTAGGAGAATGGATAAACTGTGGTATATCTAGATGATAGACTGTTATTCATTACTAAAAAGAAGTGACCTATTCAGACATAAAAAAGACCTAGAGGAACTTTGCACACATAATATTAAATTAAAGAAGCCATCTGAAAGCCTATGTACTATGTAATTCCACCTATATGACATTCTGGAAAAGATAAAACTAAGGAGACAGTGAAAAATCAGTGTTTGTCTGGGGCTGGAGGGAGGAAGGGATGGATAAAAAGGTGAAGCACAGAGAAATTTTAGGACAGTAAAACTTTTATATATGGTATTATAATAGTAGATACATGTCATTATACACTTGTCAAAATCCATACATGTACACCACCAAGAATGAATTTTAATGTAAACCATGGATTTGGGGTGATAATGACATGTAAATAAAGGTTCCTCGATTGTCACAAATGTACCATTCTGGTGCAGAATGTTGATGGTGGGGGATTGTATGCATTTGTGGGAGCAAGAGATATAGAGGGCCTTTCTATACTTTCTACTCAATTCTTCTGAGAACTTAAAATTCTTCTAAAAAAGATCTATTGAAAATATCTTATGGGTGAAAAATCCCATACACAATGTCATGCATAATGAAAAATTCCATACAAAAGATAGAATAAGGAACTTTAATGAACTAGGGTACCAAAATTCCTAGGTATGGTTATAGATTCTGCATTGCAGCTCATCTCAATAAACTACCATTAGTCATTTTTCTCTGTAGTAGCAAAAATTTTCCACAATTATATGAAATAATTATTAAAATATTCTTTTCTTTTCAACTACAGGTCTGTATGAGGTTTGATTTTCTTTATCACTTCACACAAAATAAGATGTAAGAGTGTAGCTACCTTCATTTAAAACGTGTTAAATTTGAAAAAAAATGTAAAATAATGTTATTCTTTCCATTAATTGTTTTGAAAAGTGTAGCTATTTTTCTTAAAACTCTTAGTGTAAAACATTTGTTATTGTCATTTAAAAATAACTTAATTTTTCATGTGGTAAATATCAACTGGTAGAATCCACAAAAACAGAAGCTGTTTGAGGGCATTTATTAAGGGTAGCAAAGTGTCCTGAGACACTTTGGGGTTGCAAAAAGTTGGACACAACTGAGCGACTTTCACTTTCACT